>NW_017729033.1:15836667-15881005 GCF_001723915.1 Gavialis gangeticus
TGAGGTGAGGTGGGGCGGGCGTACCCACCCAGGTGAGCGGCGGCGGCGCGGGGCCGGGCCGGTCTAGGCTAGGCCAGGCCAGGCCAGGGACTCCCGGGGCCCCGGGGCGGAGGCTTGTCACGTGTGGGGGCTGGTGCTGGGGCGGTGGGAGGATTGTTAAATGTTAAAAGCGCTCCTGAGGGCCTCGCCACCCCCTGCGTGTGAATGTCACCGCAACTAGTGCTTCTTCCCGCCCTAAAAAGGGGTTAAGAAAAAACTTTCTGGAGAGAAAATGCCGCTAGGTTTCGAATAGCAAACGACAGGGAAGCGCTTAACTGGAGGGAGCAGGATGGTCTCGTCTTGTGTCTCCTGAAGATATCACACCAATGAAACGCATGTATTTCATACATTATGAAATACACCAGTGAAATGCACCGGACCTGGGCATGCTGAGGGAGGTTGCCCTGAGCAAAGGGGCGCTGAGGGGTGACCCGGTCTGTTCATCCGTGGTGGGGCATCGGGGGCCTTCTGGGTGAAGTGGTAGCGCTGCCGGGCCTTCCTCAGTCTCAGGTTGGCGCTGTATTGAGCTGAAAACAACGGGGCGGTGCTGGTGAAGCAAAGTGGATTGTTAAAGCTGCCTGAAAGTTCTTGTCATTTCTGGAGGGTGCCTAGGCTGCCTCCCTGCTCATGCTGTTTATATATATTTTACCTTAGGAGTGGGTGGAAGGAGGAAGGGGAGCAAGTGCCTTATTTTGTGGGGTGGGTCCCACAGAGGTGAGCATCCAAGCAGGTTTCATGTGACAAGCATCCACGTGCACCAGTTAATTCATCAGGTGCAAGTGGACAGAGCGATTGCTTTTCACTTCTGTACCTGCTCTGGAAAAGCAACAAGCATTTAACTTGGCCGCTCTCTTGCAGACAGCGCAGCTCTTCTTCTGTTTGGATCTGGACAAATCTGTCTGCTTCAAAGCTTATAGTGTTATAGTAAAAGTTGGACTGATCAGGATACAGTGCAAGTAGTGGTTCAGGTATTATAGTAAAATAGCAAGTATATTTGGCAGGGCTGTTTTTAAATATAGTGTAATAAATCTGTTATGTTGATATCCAGCCTTACTATTAAATTAAGATGGTGTATGTGGGGGTTTTTAACCTGTTGCTAACTTTTTTTTTTTAATCTTTCATGTTTCCAGAGATGGACCAAAAGCTCTCCCAGCTGGTTGAAGAGCTCACAACCTCAGGAGAAACCCAACTGAATCTAGAGAAGATGAAAGAATTCAAGAAAATTTGCAAGTATGACAACTGGTTACACTTTTTGTTGGAGGAACATACTTGCATCAGGCTGTTCTAATCTTTAAGACCTGGACAGGTGACACCTTAGTCCTGTATAATGACGTAAACTTCACTGGGATCCAGAGTAGGCAGAAAAACAGCGTCTCCAGAGTAGTTGTCTTGCAGTAAATGGGGGTGGTACAGTAAGAACAGTACAGTAAATGAGGGTTTGCACAGAGCTAGTTGTTATCCTGGGGTAGAAATGGACAGATGCACCTACACTAGTATAATTTGTGGTGTGGTTATTAGAATCCAGTACAGTATTATTCTGACATTTTACATTGGAGTAGGGGTTTACACCATCTCTACTTTCTTTAAACCAGTATAGATGGGCAAAGACCTGTCTAAAGTAGAGTGTTGTATGCTGGCCAAGTTGGATAGGTTACACTGATGCACAGATCTGGCCTTATGAGTCTCTGTCCCTCCTTCTACCTGTTGATTAAGGAAGTGATCACTTGAATTATTGCTTCTAGTGGTTTGGGGAAACTAGTAAAATGCACTGTTGGTGGGTATGCACCAAAAATTTAGTGAAGCCTACCTCTTTAATCTTCCAGGGCTTAACTTTTTTTTTTCCCTGAGTGTATATTTCAACCTGATGTTAAAACAGAAGCTTTCTTATGGTTTTTTAAATTAAACATTGAATAAATGAAAAGACAAAACTTTGGCTTTCTGTTGACTGCACTCATGGGTGTTCTTGTTTGGTGTTTTTACTTTTCAAAAGGTCTTCAGATGAACATATTAACCATGCATATCATCTACTCATGACACAGCTGAACAAAGAACATGCTGAGATACGTTTCTCAGCTTTTCAAATTGTGGATGAGTTGTTCACACGGTCACATCAGTTCAGAGCATTAATTATTTCAAATTTTCAAGAGTTCTTGGAACTCACAGTGGAAACAGACCATGAGCAGCCTCTTCCCCCGCCAAAAGAAGTAGCACACAAACTGAAAAAAGCAGCCATTAAATCAGTACAAGACTGGCATGAGAAATATGGAGAGGCCTACAAGATGCTTTCCCTGGGATACCATTTCTTAAAACAGAATAAGAAGGTAATATGCATGTTTGCTTTCCCACGTTTATTTCTTAGGTCCTTTCCTTGGAAAAAAACAATGAGGTGCAAAACAAGGGTAATCTGCACTTTTTTTCTTTTTGGAAGCTACATGGTACTTTTGTCTTCAGTCAGCTGTAAGTATTTAATCTTGGCTATGGACGACATTAACCAAAGCTAAAAGAATTTATTTCTATTCTAAATCTTTTCCATGCTGTTCACAGCTCTTCTTTACAAAATCTCCAGGTAGAGTGCTCCATTTATTAAGTCAGAAGTATGTAACACGGGAATAGTTTCTTATCTTGTCTTTTCAGATGAGGAGGGTATAGGATTTTCTTCCTCTTGTTGCAACACTTGGAGCTAATTTCAGTCTTCTAAAGCTTTTGTAAGACTGTGAAGTCATTCACAAATGAATGACTGACACCAATACTTTTGTTCTTGATGTGGTGGTCTCTTTCTTGTCCCTGACACTGATTCTATGGGGGAGGCAGCTAGAAAAGCAGGGGAAGTCTAGCACAATCATACACTTATTCAGTTGCAGGGACAGTGTAGTTTACTACCAGTTCATACAAATCTCAGCACAAAAAAGGTATCTTGTGAGAGAACCTAATATAAATATTTCAAAAGCCTAAGTTCTCTTCTTCCCAGAGAAGACTGGGAGGCACTTCAGTAGGATTTGCTCAAACTGGCTGAATAGATAACGTGAAGGCAGACAAATTCAAAGTAATACATGCTCAAACAGTTCTTCCATCTGAGGTTTTAAACCAGTTGCTTCAGTTTGGGAGAGATGCCTAAATGCCACTGTGGACACCTGTGACTTCTGGATGAACTGTAATATTTGGCATTTCCTTTGTCTTTTGGATGGAAAATCAAAGTCAAATTATTTGACTAATACTCAATGGGATAAATTTGGGGGGGTAGGGGAGTTGTGGGAGGCAGGGTTATTTATCTGCCTATTTTTGCTTTTAAAAAAAAAAAAAATAGCACTATCACTTCTAGTCCAAGCTTAGCTAGTTTTCCCCTTCCTTCCACACCATCTTTTTTTTATGTTGCCTTAGGTGACCGAGCCTTCTTTTCTTAAGATCTGATTCTCACTTCTATACTTGAACAAATTCATTCATACTTCTTAAACTTCTTCTCTTGGGTTAATGAAAGTAGGGTTCTTCTTAGTTTTACTGTGGAGCAAGGTTTCCAGACAGATATGGTCTGTTTTGAACTCTTTCCAACATATACATCTTTCTCTAGTTCCAAGCATCAGAAGTGGACTCTGTATTCTCCATGTTGTTTTTCTTCTGTGCTGTGGCAATAGTACAGCTCCATATATATATATGCATGGACTGTGATAGTTCTCATATGGACTTTAGATCAATGTTCAGTAATAGCAAAAAATCAGAGTTTTAGGATTTACAAGAAATCGAATAAATGATGAGAGAATTAAATTATCTTTTTAAAAAAAAAAGTCATCAGGTAAATGTGACAAATTTTTAAGGTTTTTTTTTTTTTTTTTGTTTTTCTTTAAATTGATACAGCAGACATAAGCGTTGCAGTATAGGCCAAGAGAATAACTGGCATGTATAAAGTCTTCTGAAGAGCTGCTATTTACTAGAACTCAAAACTGTGGAAGAGGTGATTATTTTTTTTAGTCTATTAGACCAGCTAGATGTTTGCAAACAAGTTACTTTTATTTATTTGCAAGCTTCTTGAGTGCATAGGAGAGAGCAGAGATTGTAAAAAGTTCTCTTTGGTAGAAATGAAAATTGATATCTTGCAGGAGAGCTGAAAGTGACAAAATCTTCTGTTTAGAATAGTTTATTTTGTCCAGGTTAGGAACAGAGAGAGGTTGTAAGTCTTTTTACCTTATAAGAGTTTGCCAATCTCTGCTCTCTTCTCTGCCTGATTAAAGGGTGTGTGTGCCTGAAAGCTTGCAAGTAGATTAAAATAACTTGTTTGCAAATACCTGCTTGGTGTAACAAAAGATACCACCTCTTTTTTTTTTTTTCTGAGGTGTTTTTTTATTCTTTTTGCCTCGGTACCAATATGGCTACAACTTGGATACCTTACCAGAACTCATGCATTTAATGGAACCAACATATGGCAAATGCACAGTAATTTGTGTTTTTGCTTAATTGACAACTGTCCTGTAGTCTCACTGTCACTAATCCAACATCCACACTAAGTACAACATGCTACAAACAAATCCATGTGCACAGATCCTTTTCTCTAAAAGTAAGTCCTGCCCTCTAACTATGGATGGTTAGTAGGAAACTTTCTTTCCAGTGACTGAATCACATGACTTGTGTACTGCAAAGTTTCTTGTAGCATTCTCTGAAACAGCTGTACTTGGTCACTATTGGTCTGACATAATACCAGATGAGAGAGAGTACTTGTGTAGTCTGATATAACTTCTATGGTAAATGATATGGAGTTGGCTGCTTGACCTTTTTTATTTGAATATTACTAAGCTAATTTTCAAACTTGGAGAAGTAACCAGAAGAATTGGCATAGGTCACTTTAGAGTCATAGCCAAGCAGCTGGTGAGCCCCTGTCACTGAAGTCAGTAAGTGTCTAAACTTTAGACACTTACTGACTTCAGTAACGGGCTCACCAGCTGCTTGGGTATGACTGATTAAAAGCAGCAGAAGGCTGTCCAGTATGCAAGAATGCAATTTCTGTCGCCTTGTTCCTGGATTATTGCAACCTGCCCTACTATAGGAGGCTATACCTGGAACAACTCAACTGTGGTTAACTAAATGTGCAGACCTAGTTTTTGCAAGATGCCTCACAGGGTCATGCATTATCTATGCCCTGTATTGGCTTCCATGCTGTTTCTGGGTGTAATTCAAGGTGATATGTTGAAGTAATCGGTTCTAAAGCTCTTTCTAACTTACAAGATCATGTCTTCACTTCTAAAACATTGCCACTTCTAGAAGGTAGGCTCCCTAGGATCTGATCCAGAACCCATCACTTCTGAAAATTGACTAGATGCTGGGCTAGTTAGACCTTATTTTCTACTCGCTTTTTTTTTTGTTTTTTATTACCCCTTTATACTTGCTCTAGCCAAGCAATTTCATTGCCTCTTGAAATATTTTCAGAGGTTCATCTCTTCTGGCTTTTGAGGAGCCCCATATGCTCTTGCTCTAGTCCAAGAAATCAAAAGGGTCAGAAAGGTGGCCTGGCAGTGAAAGTGCCAGCCCAGGATCTGGGAGACCAAGATTCAATTCTCTATCCCACTGCTGATTATCCTGTGCAACTCTGAGCAAGTCACTGACACTACCTCCTAAGATACCCAGAGAGGGGGGGAAAAATGCTCATTTTGGCTCCTACCAGTTTACACTTAATCTGCAATTTCTCTAATGTCATTGTGCTGGTAGGATGGAGATGAATGAAGGACTAAGACTCCCTAAATGTCTCAAAGGCCAATTGGTGCGGCATTCCCCTCCCCTTTCAAACTAATTCCTAACTGTTGTGGTTCTCTCCGCTTGTTAGCGAGGCAGCAGCCATCAAAGGTCACGGCAGAAAATGTCGACTCTTCCATGTGAGAGAGATGTAATAACTGCAGTTTTTAGACATCTATCATGGGCGAGCCTTTGCAACTGGAAACTGTAACAGTATCGAGTAAACTATGAATGCACATGTACTCTGTAAAATTACCTGCAGGTACCTGGCTCACTACTCTTGCTAGGGAGAATATTTGTATACATACTGACAGCTTACTAACAAATAAAGTTCCTGTCACAATAATCCTCCTTACTACAGTGTAACATGTAACTTCTTTCAGAAGAGAACACTTACTTTTTTTCTCTCTCCAATAATAAGACCTTTAAAAATCTTTTGATAACAAAGGAATCTCAAGTCCTTCTTAGATTGTTATTAGTGTAAACTGTATTTGCTTATTCTCCCGAAAGGCTTGATAAATCACTGTTCTATACCAGTTCAATTGGAAAGATTTAAAATAAGAATTGAATTTTATTTTATTGTCAAAGTGTGTGTAATGGCCTTGGTTTGACTCTCGGTTAGAACTCTTCCCCAGCCACCTATCAAACACTATTTTAGGCATCACCTGCGTAAGGAAAACCAAACCGAGCACCAACTCTTAAGACACTGGGTTTATGAATTATACTGGTAATTTTTCCCAGGCAGGAGGCAGTTTTTCATGTGGGGTGCATTTAAAGAAGAGCTCCACCACTTCAACTGTTTATGCCTCTTCACACCAAATCCTGAAAACTATCCAAGTATAACCCAGTAGCAAAAGGTTCTAGTACCAGAACCCAATACCTGGGCAGAGTAATGACTCCAATGTCTGCCCATATTGTCTAAACCAGGTCTGGTGCACTCTGACACAAGTCCAGCATGTGGACAATGATGCCTAGTTCCATTTTAGTTCTTATGGCTTTTTTTTTTCACTACCTAATGATGTGAGACTGGTGCAGGAGGTGTTGAAAGCTGCTGAAGGATGAGACTGTACATAAGGGGGAGAACAAGGTACAGATCCTTTTCCATCAGTTGGGCATCTGACTGGCAAACCTCAAATGTCATCCTATTCCACCTTACCTGACTTCTTGGAAAACTACTTTTAAGACATCTACTTCTGTAACATGCTTTCATTTTACCCCTTTATATTAACAGTTTTTCAGAGACTTTAGCATGGCAGAATGACCTTCAGTTTCTAGGTGTCACTTAAGACTTGTTAGCACACTGATAATAAACCAGGATGGGCCTGAGCATGCCTGGCTTGTGCCCAGAGATCACTCAGGCTAGCTGGAAACTGCAGGCTTGCAAGTAGCCTTAAAGGGATGTTCCAAATGTCTTGCATAGCCTGGGAATGTACTTGAGGGAGAAGATGGGCGCAGTATATTGGGCCTGTCCTGACTAGAGAACATCACCACTGCATGTTCATTTCTAGATGCTCAGTAAGCAGAATACCCTCTGCCCCTTAGTACAATGTTTGACTGGTCCTGATGGCTGTTAAATGAGGAAGCAGAGGAAGTGAAAGAGCTGCAAAACAGCTGCTTGGGACAAAGACTTGGGAAGTTCTGGGTTCTTATTCTGGGTGTGCCACTAGATTATTGTACGAACAAAAACAATACTTGTATGGAAACTTATCCTGCTGTCATTACACAAGTGATGCACTATAAATGAAAGTTCAGAGAGAATGTTTCTGTTTTTTTTTTTTTCATGTTTACTTAGCATATCTTGCATCACTTTGCATGACTTTCCCTTGGATAGTTTGTTTTTTTTTCTCTTGCTGTATGAAAGATCATGCATGAAAGAAAAGTATTTGGAAAAAAGGAAAAATGATTTTTAAAACCACAGAAATTGACAGGAGTAGTTCATAAAACTGCCTTCTACCTGTACACCTTTTTTCCCATTGACTATATATCAAACTGATGGAGTCCCTCTGTGTGCTAATTTCTCCATAAAATTGGAATACTATTTACTTCCTGGTGTATTTATGACAGCCAGTTAGCTTTAAAAAGTCAACAAATATTAGTTAAACCACATTCCATTCTTTTAGATAATAGGCTGTTTGATACACAGGGAAGTTGAGGTGCTGATAAAGTAGGACATTTTAGCACAAACTTACAAGACTCAGAAATTTAGACCTAACTCCCTTTGACGTCAGCAGAGTTAAGCATCTCCCTGGAGTTAAGCAGGTCTGAAACTGTTATAATGAACTAGGGGTGAGTAAGTAGCTATTGGCTGCACATTGAGTTTACAAAAGCAAGTGAATGGATGACAAAATGTGGAGACATATGGGTCTTTGGATCCATGGCCAACCAAGTATAGGTACATGTTCTAGCAGAGATGTTTTTGGACTAACAGAAGGTGAGACTTGTTTGCTACCTGCCTATGGAACAATCGCAGTATGGTACTGACATCTGTGTACAAACGTGTCTTGAGTCTACTATTGTCCTTGCAATCACGGGGGGGAGGCAATAAAAATATTCAAATCTGAGAATCTTTCATTTATTTTGAAGGATTTTTTTTACTGTATGTCTACTATGATAAGACTAAAAATGCACAGAGATGTTCATAAAGTAAATCTAGCACCTGGGGAGATCTCAGTTCCCTTAATGTAACAGTCCCTAAGAGTGAGTTTGCTTAGCACTTTCAGCCTCAATTTGGACAAAGTTAATGGAAGTTAGCTGACAATACTTGGTGACTGCAAAATTAAACATAAAGAGTGGGATTGTGCGTTCCTTGGGGACAACTAGCAGCAGCACATATTTGTTGCTAGTTGTTCCTAGGGAAAGCCCTGGCATGTGTGCTCTGGCACATGGCAAGTTGTCCCAGGTGCAGTAGGGGAGGCTGGGGCCAGCACTTGGGCTGGCCCCAGCATTTTTACCCCGGCTCTTGGGGGACTTCCCGGGGCTCCAGCAGCAGTGATCCAGGTGTGCAGAGACTGCCTGGCAGCTAAAGTGTGATTCTGGGTGGCCAGGCTCCAGTTTCAGGTGGCACTTGTTGCTGCCACATGTGCCACCCCACTCTTTTCTGGTGTGGGTTTTTTTTACACTGGGAGTTCCCAATGTCAGCCCCCACCCCCCCACGTCATGCTGCAAATTAGCAGCACAATGACTGTCTGCATGTTTGGTGTGTGTGGTTTGCAGCACCACAGATGGGTCTGCGGCATCACAAATAGCATGTGCATGCTTGTCTGGATGCGTCCGAAGGGTCTAAATTGAAAGGTTTAAACAGATAAGAAGTCAGCTTCTACAAAGTGATTGTTATACTAGTCCATGAAAAGAATGCAACTTTTTAGAAGAGAAAATGGTTAAATATTTTAATTAAATATTTTAGGAAATAATTACATTTTTATGAGTTTAATCTTTTTACATATTGAATATTTTCAAATAGATTTTAGATGAAATTCACTGCAAACACTTTAAAACTCATCAGATCATAATAGTATTTGAGTCACTGTGCTCCTGCCTGGCTTATCATGCCTTCTGCTTTAGAAATTAAGAAACAAAGTAAGAATAAAACAAGTTTTAGACCAAAAGAAGCTAGGAAATCTAGTGTAAAATGCAAAGCTCAGTACCGCAAAGCTGTATGTTGCAGAGTATATAGTTTTGTTCTTTGCTGGTTTGCTCATTTACCAAGTTATTTGAGAAATGGCACACATGCACACATACATGCAAGTAGTAAATTGGGATTTTGCTCTATGGTTTGAGAGTTACAAATCAACCTAGCCTGAATTTGGCGTACTGTCTGTCAATGAGGTTCTTACGTGACCTTTCCACTGTGGTGAGGGCATCCAAAATTGCAATGTAATTGCAAGGAATTGCAATTCCTTTTCTTGCTGTCCACACAGAAAAGCAGATGTTCAGGTTTCTGCTGCTTATGATCTTGTTTTTCCTTCTGAAAGCCACTGATTCTCAGCAATCGGTTATTAGAAGTGAAAATTTCATTCAGAGTTACAGTAGTTATTGATTCCAGGAGGAGGGGAGATAAAAAGAAACACTTTTGAGATTCTATCTGATTAGTAATGTTAGAGGATTTTTCTTTTCAGATAAAAATCTTAGGAAATGGATTTTCTATATATTTCTTACAATGAGCATTATACATCTTCAATTCCTCTTTAGGTGGATTTTCAAGATGTAAATGCCAGGACTCTCGCTGAAAGGAGAAGGGAAGAAGAGAAGCGAAAACGACTAGAGAACATTAACAAAGAAAAGGTCAGAAGAGCTCAGGAAGAAATGGCAGGTGAGATTTTTATAAAATTATTTTTTAAACTTCGTTAAGGAACTATGCTATATAAACGACAGAATCCAAGAAACCCAAATACTGGTGGGCTGGAGAGGAAGATGTGGAAACTAGTATATCTGCAGGCATTTGATCTTATGATTCCTAATAGAGCAGGGACGGGCAAAGTCCAGCCCACAGGCTGGTTCCGGTCAGCAGTGGACTCCATTTCCCAGCTGCCCCTGTGCATGGCTGGGGCCAGTCTCCATGGAGACCCCAGCCACAGCTGCGGGTGACAGCTCAAGGATGGGGTTGCCATGGAAACCAGCCCTAGCTATGCTGGCAGGGCTTGTGGCAGAGCAGGGCATGGGGCTGCACTGGAGCAGCTGGGATCTTGCAATGTGGGAAGCCAGGGCAGAGCCGCGATCTGTAGCCTGCATGCTGCGTGCAAGGGCGCGCATACAGGGGATCGCAGCTCTGCCCCTGCTTCTTGCAGTGGTGACAGCCTGATCTGGAGTGGGGGCAGAGCTGCGATCCCATGTGTGCGCGCTCCTGCCTGGAGCATGCAGGCTCCAGAGCAAGCTGCCCCAATCACAAGATCCTAGTGGCTCCAGAGCAGCCCCATGCCCTGCTCTGCCATGTGCCCTGCCAGCTTGGCTAGGGCTGGTCTCCATGGCAACCCAATCCTTGAGCTTTCACGGAGAGCTGTGGCTGGGGTCTCCATGGAGACCAGCCCCAGCCATGCGGGCAGGGGCAGCTGGGAAATGGAGTCTGGCTGCTGGCTGCATCAGCCATTTTTCCCACCCCTGTAATAGAGGGTAGGAAAGTAAATCGTAGTCCCAGAAGTCAATGTAGAATGAGGAGCTAAAGGGTTAATTCCTGTTTCAGTGAAGTGTATAATTTTAAGTGAGTGGGGAGTCCTCTGAAGCCAATGGCTGGAGTCATATGCCATAATTTACATAATTTAAGAACCTTTCTAAATCAGGTTCTCAGTTTGGTATTGCGTGTAAAAATCAATGTGTTTTAAAAGGTATTGGCACATATCACCACAGGAATCCTAAACGTAGTACAGGTCCACCTGAAGTTGCCTGACTGCTTTTTGAATATCTGTGCTTTTTGGAAGGAGGCCTTCAAAAGGGTTCAACAGCAAATGAAACTGAAACATGAGGCTGAAAATGTGGGAGTGAAGCTGCTAGGCAGACATTTACCGTACAGCTTTGGAGCATTGGATTCACTGTGAACATTCATGTCTGGGTGCAGAATATTAAACTGACTCCGCAATTTTGTAAAGTAATTTTCAGCTGTAACACGTCTTTCTTGATACTCATGAATTCACAGATAACCAACCATAGCAGCGTAAGTTTTTCAGGAGTATAAGTTTATTACTCAGTGACATCGCTAAGAATAACCTTGCCAATCCATCTGCTGTACTTCATATTTTATGAAGCAATTAAAAAGCCATCTTTGATAAATGCTCTGAGATTTTAGGGAGGATGGGAAAAAGGAAGAAGAGCTTGGTTCTGTTTTATACCTCTGGAAAATATTGTGTCATTTTGATGGGGAGAAATTTTGGAGGGGAAGAGGCAAGAAAGCCTGGGTGTATGAGAATGTCTTATCAGTGTACAGATATACGCATCAGCCCTTTGGCATCTGTCCTTAATTTGTAAGCATGTTTCCTTATACTGGGGCATGGGAGAAACTATTTCTTCCGTTTCTGAACTGTTGGAATTTTATATTTCATACAGCAATTTTCTAAAACAGTTATGTCCTGACAGAAATGTCCAAAGAAATTCAAGACACACTGACAGAGATGGAGAATTGTTTCCGACTTTTGATGCCGGATCCATTTGACTTCACTGTGAATGACGCAGAGTTAGAACCTGTCATAGAGAAGACTGCTAATGAGGAGGAACCTGCTTCCATATCCATGCAGCTAGCAGACTGCCAACCATCTTCTCTCAGGCATATAGATGATGAACAGCCTTGTTGCAGCAAGGACCTTCCTTCAATTTTACCATGTTTAAAAGCTGATAAAAATGGAGACCTGAATGAAGAACTGGAGAGAAGTGACCGGGGGGCACCAGATGGAGAGGGATGTTCAGAAGTTGAATTAGCTGCTGCCACTGGTGATGATGACTATGAAACATTTGTTAGGAGTCACGGGCTTGGCTCTCATAAATATACCCTTGACCTGGAAATCTCCACAGGTACTTGTTTCAGTACGAGAAAAAGAACTTGTGAACGCTTGTATCTGAAGTGGTAAGGTGTTTAATGCAGAAGCTTAATGCTTTATTGTTTGCATTTCAGTTGGCCTTTGCAGGTTGCTTTACATGAATGAGCTTTAGAAATTCTAATAATCAGCCATTAAGGTTAAGATTGGGTCTATGGCACGGTAAATGACTTTTGAGATCTTTGAAGAGCTTACAATCCCGTAATGTGTAAATATTTTTGTTTCTTCCGCATTTTCTCAGTGCTCACTTCTTTAAAATTATTGTTCACAATCACACACCAATAATGTTATTTATGCCCACATTTTATTTAGGAAGGAAACCCTTTTTAAATTGTCAGTAAGCTTCCTTAACCTTAATTTAAAAAGTGAATGGGATGCTGCTGACGAGGATTTTTAAGATTCTATCTTCTTTATCTCATGATGAGAGGTCAAATTACGTGTAATAAATCCAGGACAGTTAGTTCATGATTTTTTGGTGGTCATTTCTTTCAAAAGCCCAACAGCCTTATTGTATATTATATTTATGGAATTACACGGGCCAATGGCCAGCGAGGCACGTAACTTCTCGCTGTTCTCCGTATCTCAGTGACTTGGAAGATGGGATTGAGCACACTCTGATGTTTGCAGTTAATACTTAGGTGGATAGAGTAGCAATCACTAGAAAAAAGGATTGGGTTCAGATGATTTTATTTGGGGGAAAAGAAAAAGAATATCAGAGCCAATAAACACAAGGAGGAAGGAGGGAACAGTCAGATGCACAGATTTTAAAATGTATAAAAAAGTGGACCATGGAGTGATTGAGAGTCAATAGTAATATTCTTGCAAAACTCTAGTAGCAGCGTGGGATACGTTAAGAGAAGCTCTGATCCAGCCTGCAGCAGAGTCCCTTGCAGCCAGTGAAGCAGCTGGAGGGGGATGGGTCCCAGCAGCCCATGTCCCATTGTCAGCCTTCTCCTCCCCACTCCACTCCATGGGAGATGCTACTGCTGGCTGGGGAGGTGTGGGGCTTGGCCCATCTGTGGCTGGATCTGGCTGGTGAACCCGAGTCGGTGGTTATGGCCTGCCTCAGCCAGCTGCACATGGGACGGGGCATGACCCAGCCCTGACTCGGCTGTGTGGGGAGGGGTCATGGTCCAGCACCAACCGGTCATGTAGAGCTTGGGTATTTGGCAGCTGGGGAGGGGTAGGGGTATTAATTGCCATTGTTCTACCACTGTCAAATTTCCTGACCCATGGACAGCCCCATAGGTCAGCTGCCCTGGCTTCATGGGCTGGGTTTGGACCATGGGCCAGGGATTGAGCACTCCGATCTAGGTGATAATGCAATACAAATAATGATACAATTGTTCTCGGTTCTTATGACCAACTGAGTGATGCTTGCTTAGAAGCCCTTTTTTAAGGGTTATCCAGCGCAGTGAAAGCATTATGTTTTAACTTCCTTTAGTCTGTTGGTGAAGCATTTTTAGCACTAACATTGAAGTATGTAATGTCCTGATTTACAAAACCATCTCTGAAGACATTGACTGTGTTAGGAAGTTTCACGTTCTAATGCTTCCAACTTACTTATTTTAGTGAGGGTGCTGTAAAGATCATGCTTCTATCCTTTTTCTCCTCTGTTTTCAACAGATATAAAAGTTCGTGAGAATGAAGGCAATGCTGCCATAATAAACAGTATTGTGGATGCTCATAAACTTATTGTAAATAAATTCTTGCCCTCCGTGCAGTTGTGGATTCAGGTGAGCTTAAAACACAGATTCCTTCCAAGAAAAATGATAAAAGCTTTCCCCTCTTTTGCATGCTTTCCACCTTCGTCTTCCCAAAAATATTAACTCCGTAATTAAGGAAACTTCTCCAAGGACACCCCTGGAGAGTGGTTGGGTGTGGTTTCACCAGAGTCAGTGTTTGAATATGCAAATTAAATAGTTTTGGTGTCCAGCTGTATTAAATATTTGGTTTGTGTGTATGTGACACAAACTAAAACTGAGCAAAAGTTGTTAGGAGATAGTAAAATGTAAAGAAGTGAAGAAAGAAAATGAAAAGCTGGGCAGGGGGGGAACATACCAGTGTAGGGGAATGAGAAAACAAACTACAGTAATTTAATGTAGCTGTTGTGCAGCACATGATGTTTTGTAGCTGTCCAAGTGCTCGCTGCAACGTAGCAGCAAGTCGAAGTTAAGCCATTGTAACTTAGCGCTGATTCCTCAGGGAGTAAACTGCCTTGTTTAAACTCTCACTTGCTGCGAGATAAGTATGAATGTGTGGACAGTTACTGTGGAGCTGCTGACACAATTTGCTTGTTTGTCTAGATTTGAAGTGTTTTGGAGGGAGGGGAGGTGGTATAGCTGGCTAATTAAACACTTAGACAAGAGATGGGAACCAGTATTTGCAAAATTTATGTTCGAGTGAATCATCATTCAGTATCTGTTATGCTATACAGCGCATCATACAGTACATACACTAAACTTTTTTTTTTTTTTTAAAGAGTGCAGTTTAAATAAGACTCGTGTGGTAGGTTTAAAGTAAAAATCAGTTTGTCTTTGTCAGACAAGTCTTGAGAAACTCATTACTTAATTCATCATAATCTGTAGTCTTGTTGGCCCTCTGCTATTATTTTGAGAACAAAGAAAGGTTTAAAGAACCACCCCCACCAAAATTAAATACTCAAAAGCATAAATGTAGATAAATAGTAGTGGCAAAATGTAATAGATTTCATAGACATTAGGGCTGGAAGGGACCTCGGAAGAATATGGAGTCCAGCCCCCTGCCCAAAGGGCAGGAAGTCAGCTGGGGTCATAGGGTCCCAGCAAGATAAGCATCCAATTTGCTCTTGAAGGTGTTCAGAGTAGGTGCTTGAACCACCTCCGATGGCAGGCTGTTCCAGATCTTGGGGCCTCGGACAGTAAAGAAATTCTTCCTTATGTCCAGCCTGAAACGGTCTTGCAGTAGTTTATGACCGTTCGACTTCGTCATCCCTTGGGGCGCTCTGGTGAACAACGTTCCCCCAGATCCTGGGGGAAAACACGGATAAGATATAAGTGACCAAACAGCACAGGTAATGGATATCAAGCAAATAAGTAAAATGTATAAATTGCACATGTATCCAAATGCATAACTATCTTATTAATGGTTGAAAGCAAATTTAACTAGTCTTAAATCCTTAAAGTCTTAAGAAACCTAACAGGTGGGCAGGCTGTTAGGGAAAAGGATTCTTACCTTGGTTTGAAATTAAATTATAAAGCAGCTCTTAACTTAAATTAATGCCTATTTTTATTCCTTGTCTAAACTATATCATGTCTAAAGTTAGCCATGTCTAACATGAAACCACTAAATGAACTCTAAGAAACTTTAGCACAACCTTTAGCCTAGATTGTATTCCAATCCATTTTAAATTGTCTAAAAAATATTTCACACCTTATGATGTCCTCTGGCATGACCCTCTTCTCTGCTTATTTTTATCTTACCCAAACTTTGCTCAAGTGAATGCAAGCAAATACTATACCAAATCATCATTAAGTAACTTGGGGCCTATGGACTCCTATACATGAGAGCGGAGGCTGCTCCGACACGCTGGAATTCCAGCACATTGGAGCAGACTCGATTGGAGTATGGGCTGTTGCCGCACTCCAGCTGCCTCCTGTGTCTCATGTATCAGTGTCCCTGCACTTAAAAATGATGGCGGGGGCGCATTATCTATCTAAATCTTAGTTCAAGCACTCTTGCTGCCATTTTTAAGCATGGGGATGCTGATACACAAGATGCGGTGGCGCTTTAATTAGTGCGGTTCTTGGAGCCCCTCTAATTAAGGAGCTGCCCCTCTCATCCCCAGAGCACGTGTAGAAGTGCCCTTAGATAGTCTACAGCAGTGTTTCCCAAAATTCTGATACCTAGGGAACACTTTTGGGGGGGGGGGGCGGGGTTCAGATTAAAACTGGCAGCCCACTTGACTCACTGGTGCGCAGCCCAGGTCTAGTCCATGGTCCAATCCTACGCGCAGTTCTGGTCCACTCAGGACTTTGACCTTGATGTGTGTGGGGCTACCATAGTACAGCAGCCCATTTTTCACAGCACGCTACCTTTGGAAATCACCGGTCTACATTCTTTGCTTAAGAGCTTCATGCGGGGAATTTTGTACATTGAAAGGAAATAAATATAGTATCTCTCTAACTGCTATTAACACCTACTTCTGTAGGTGAAAAATTTTGAAGAGGCATAGTTAAATAATTAGACTTGCTAGTGGTTACTTAGCATTGTAGCAAACTGCTTTATTGCATGCTGTGTTAAAATGGAGTAAAACCAGGAATTTCTTTGTTGAGGAGGTATTTGGGGGAAATAATAAGAATATATATCTCTTGTTTTGTAGTTGTTCACTCGAGCAGGAATAAGTGATGATCGTTTAAGGTGTGCCATTGATCTTAAGAATAAATTAGAGACGGCTCTGGAGAAACATAAGGACATGAACATTGACTATAAAGAGAGGAAAAGAAAAGTGGTGAGTGCTTTAAATTAAACGCTACTGGAGTGGGCTATTAGGAACACTTGATTTACCTACGGAAAAACATATCGATAGCGAAAAATTCCTCTTAGACTAATCCTGCAAACACTTGAGCAGATACTTAATTTTATCATTGTGTGATCCAGTTGACTTCATTGTGACTATTTAGCTGAGCCAAGTGTAAGCACATTCAGAAGTATTTGTAGAGGATGGGGCTTTAGTAATTAGATAAGATCTTAATACTGGCTGCCTTTTAAATATTTTTTTAAATATCGATCTTTTAATTTTAAAAGTCTCTTCTAGTTCCACCTTCATGTGCATCTTTTATTCTGCCTTTGGTCATCTCTTCATTGATGTTTCTCTCATTAATAGTACTTGCTGATATCGCAAGTTTATTACTGTGCTAGCAACTCGCAGTTCAGAAAAAAGACACTAGTCCCTGCCCCACACTGTAGTACTTGTTCCCTATAGCAGTTGGATGACATGATCAGAAGCATGTTTTAAAAAGTAGCCAATAGATGGAGATGGGAAACTTCAGGGTTTCATTGAGATTATTTCCTCGATAGTTTTATGAGAGAGAGCAAATCTGAGGTAGAAAGATTCAATGGTATAAGGCTGCAATTATTAATTGAAAACAAGAGCTTAATAGTAGTACTTGTTAAATTTGATTGTTGTCAAACAGAACTATTACGTTGTTTGGTACAATACTGGCCAAACTATATTTAAAACTTATTTTATATTGGCTAAAATGCATGGTTCATTTTTGGATTCTAACAGGGTTCTAAGAGCTTATCACCCCAAGCTGAACTAAATTTGTGTCGTTCCCAATTCATGCTATGACAACAGAGTTCAAGTATTGTGAACTCTGGGCATACAGGCAAGACCAGCATTAGAGTGTATGAATTTCTGGCTCTCACTACCTTGCCATGGTAGAGCAGTCCTGTGTACACTGGTTCAGCTGCAAATGCCAAATCTGAATGAAAAGCAATATTTCGGAAGACTCTTGTCAATGCTTTTCCCTTTGTGGAACATGCACGTAACCAGTAATGGAGCAATCCAGATTCTTGCTTCCTTTTGTGTTGCCTGTTTTACAGGCAAGGCTGTACATGCTGGCCCTCTGCCCAGAATATTAGTTGCTGCCTTTCTTGTAAGACTTGAAGGACACTTAAGCTTTTCTTTTATGAGTGGCTTAAAAAAGTGCTCCTATCACTTTTGGAAGTCAGTCAGCAGGATTTAATGTAAAGGTCAAGCCTTCTAAATCCCACTACTAAGTAAGACAGGGTAGAATATTTAATAGTTCACGTACTCTGAATGCAGTGTTTTTATGACAATGCAAGTGGTTAGGGGGCTGGGGCACATGGCTTAGGAGGAGAGGCTGAAGGAACTGGGCTTATTTAATCTTGAGAAGAGAAGACTAAGAGAGGATTTATTAGTAGCCTTCAACTACCAGAAGTGGGGTTTGAAAGAGGATGGAGCTGGACTCTTCTTATCAGTGGCAGATGACAAGAAGGACCAATGGTCTCAAGTTGCAGCAAGGGAAGTTTAGGTTAGATATTAGGAAAAAACTTTCTCACTGGGAAGGTAGTAAAACACTGGAACAGGCTGCCCAGAGAGGTGGTGGAAGCTCCATCCCTGGAGGTTTTCAAGACCTGGTTAGACAAAGCTTTGGCTGGGATGATGTAATTGGGGCTGGTCCTGCTTTGAGCAGAGGGTTAGATTAGATGACCTCCTGAGGTCCCTTCCAGCCCTTATTTTCTATTATTCTATAATTAATTTGAGACATGGAACTTGCTAGGAGATGGAAAATAAAGGAATAGTTTATTTCAGGGCAAAATGCCCACACTTGTTCTTAACCAATGCTGAACTAGTTTAAATTTAAGCTCTGAATGCAGAAGATAATGAGCTACAGAAGCATTGTCATAAACATCCTGTGGTTTCTCTGCATGTGTTGGATTGTTTGTTTGTTGTTCACTTTTAGAAGAAAATAGTAGCAGCAGGGGAAATGGGAGGACTCCATTGCTTTAAAAAAAAAAACAGAGCCCATCAGAGAGAGGATATTACATCCTAATGGTGCAGGGATTTCTTCACTCGCTGACTCGTCCATTGAGTGGCACTCAGGAAGGGTTGAGGCTTAACTTGTGGCATGCCAGCCATAAAGTTTAGCTACTATTGAATTAGAGCATTAGTTCTCACCATGACAAAGTTCTGTTATCTTTGGTGGTGTCCTCTGCATGCTGGACATATACTGACACATTGACTTTTTGAAGCATTGACTCGCATATAGTGCTTTAAGGGCCATGGCATTAGCAAATTTTACTTAACTGTTAGCACAGAGTCCACAGGACAGATGTGGAAAAGTGTACCTTGCGTAGTGACCTCTGACATAAGCTGTATATTTTGACAATTGATATTTCTTGCCAATTCATAGTCAGATAGAAAGCATCAATTACTGTCTGCAATTTTGTTTGGCGAAGATTGTCATGCCATGTGACCCTCTCTTATAGCCAGGCTGTGCCCATCAGAAAGGGTATGATTTTTATTTTATTTTCATGGCAGGTATAAAACAGAAGGTTAAGAATTTGGAAAATTTGCTTTCCTGATGGCAAGATTGTTACACTAGAACAGATGCAGTTACTCTAGTGAGAAATACAAATGAGGGGACGGTGTGTGCAGGGTGAGTGCTACTCCGATGGCTTTCCCTGCCTAGTCTACTTCGCTGCTTTCTGCTCTCTGCCTTATGTTTCCTGACCAATCTGCTGCTCTGCCGTCTGCTTCCTGCCCAGGGCTCACTGCTTGATCTGATGCTCTCCTTTCTGCTTCCTGTCCGATCTGCCACTGTGCTGCCCATCTCATCCCCAGTCTGCCATGTGCCACACACGGAGGCTGCCCATGTCATTTGTGGCATCAGTGCCACAGGTTGAACATCTCTGCTCTAGTTGAAAGGAGACCAGCAAGTTTTGGAAGTCCTGCTATGCACTGTTCTCGCTTGTCAGATCAGCTCAAGATAGGACTGTTGTATTAAAGGTGAGAACACCCTCATGTAGTTGTATCGTTGGTGCTTTTAATGCAATACGAATACCCCAGTGGAGGTCACAGAAGTATATGAGTGGTGTACTTGCCTGGCTCTGTGGTCAGGATCATTTTTTAAATATAACAGAACTGACTCTTACCCAGTTTGGAGAAAGTAGATTCTAGCCTTTCATATAGACTGATTCCTTTAATTTTTTTTGTTGTTGTATTTTTTTTATTATATTGGTAATGTTTTTGTTTTGTTTTATTCTTAGTGAACGTAGCATCTAGATGAGTAGTTCCCAGTCACTGAATATTTTGTGTAATATTGTCACAGGTAAAAGTTTTTTGATTTTGATCATGAGCGTTTTTCATAAAACCCTAGCTGTTTTAAGATGTAGTTACTGAGAGAGCTCAGCTTCCTTTTCTTAAAGATTTTATGTTGTACAATGTGAGAAAATGAAACAAACAAGGGCAAGGGAAGAACCCAGTGTCAATGGTTTCTTTAGCTGTAGATGTTCAGATGTCGAGACGTTCAGTCAGAAACCCTGCTGTGAAGCTGGAGGTGGTTAGGGTGATTCACTTGAAGAGTAATACTGCTTTCCCTTCTAATAAAGTCCTACTTCAGGATTTAAGAGAGTGAAATTCTTAACCACCGTGTTGTGCCCATATCTACAGTATCCCTGTGCTGACGGGCTATATGTGTGCATTGCTGAGGAGAAAGTAGAAAGGCATAGGTTTGGCATAATGCCGACTGCCTGACACACCTGCACTATTGTATACATGACTTGCACATGTGGCCAGGTACATCAGAGTTGCATTAGGACATGTGGCTCTCGCACACAAGATCACATCACTTCTGTGGTACATGGCACTGTAGATGCAAGTTTATACTGCTTTCTCAGCCGCCTCCTGTTTTTTTTGGGTCCCTGTTGGGGCTTTCAGCCTTTCCCAGGTTAGGACATTGACCTGCAGAGCAACACAGTTGAGAAATTTGAGGATGTTGAAAATGAACATGGAATATTTTCCCTCCAAATTTTTGTGCACTTATTATATTTGAGGACTAGAAAGTGTTGTTGTCTTATAAATTAGTGGGACATTTCCTTTGTTATTTGGTTGTAGTCGTGTTGGTCTAAGGCAGGGGTGGGCAAAATGCGGCCCGGGAGCCAGATGCAGCCAGCCAAGCCATTCTATCCAGCCCGCGGGGCCCCTAAAAATTCAGAAAATTAATATTTATCTGCCCCTGGCTGCCTATCATGTGGCCCTCGATGGCTTGCCAAAACTCAGTAAGCGGCCCTCCGCCCAAAATAATTGCCCACCCCTGGTCTAAGGACATAGGCAGGCACGGTTCTTTTGAGTAGATGTGATCTCTTTTGTTAGACCAACTGAGTAGTTTGAAGAAAGTTCTTAGCGGGCTGCTGCGTGCAAAAAGGGTGATTTGCGCTTCAAAGCTTGCTAAAAACTTTTTTCCAGCTACTCAGTTGGTCTAATAAAAGATATCACATCTTCTCAAAGAACCTTGTCTTGGGACGTTTCTTTTACATTTATATATTCCCCCCCCCCCAATCCCAAAGCACTTAACTGGCAACACAAAACTTTATACAATAGAACTTTTATATAGTGAGCTCAGATGCAGTGAAAACTTATCTGTTATGAAGTGGCATATAGCTGTGTGTTGCTCCAGTGCACTTTAGGGACTGCCATTGCATGTGTAGTAAAAGAGAGCTCAGCTTATAATTAAGGTTTTCTAGTGGTTAAAGGAGGGTCTCCATCTAAATGCAGCTCTTAAACCATAGCATATAATAAAATTGCCCTTCCATCCTGCCTCAAATCAGGCCTATGGGAGGAGAGGGAAGATTGTTACAAATGCTGCACTTACTGTCCAGAGCCCACTGTTTGTCCCTTGCAGGTCCCCTTTTTCTACATGATGATGTATTAGACGTATATACATCCTGGCATACATCTAGCCTCTCTCGCCTATCCCAACCCAGTACATACTAAGTAGCCATACTACCACTTAAGAGTAGTCATCGCCTTGTAAGAACTCCTGTGGTTTCAATTGGGGAGGGTGGCTTTCTGACCACAAAGTGCACAGGTAAGACACGGGGCTCACTCTCTGTAGTCTTGAGTTGGTGAAAGCTTTTGTGTGCTTACCGTCTACTTACATTCATGTAATTGCTGTTGAGGTTAAATAGATGGTACTTACACCCTTTAAGAAGTGTTGCATTTTGAAAGTAGATGGGCCGGTGTAAAAGCCCTCTTGACATGAGTCAAAATTGTGATTGAAATTAGAAAACAGTCTGAGAGGAGAAGCCCCTCCTATTTTTTAAGACTTGTACAATTGGACTTGTTGCAATTTTTTTTTCTGTCTCAAGACAGTTCAGCATAATCTCAGTGCCCAGTAGAGGGAGTGCACACTACACGCTGGACATTTTCCTTTGCACTTCCTTTACCCAGACCAGGTCATCCTTTTATTCTGTATGTTTTCAGCTAGGCACTCAACCAGGGCTCCTGCAATAAGTTAGTTCTCAGCTCTATTTAAGTGAATTGTAGTGGTATCATTCTAGTTACTGGCTGAGATCAGTGTTATAATAAATACTTATTTTCAGAGGTTTAACTCTATTGTCAAAGTAAAGTGCTTATGTCTGAAATGTTGCTTAAATATTTCCACCTAGGGAACAATTCTCTCTTTTTTTTTTTTTTTCAAGTTGTTATACCTGTCTTTTTAAAATCAGATGCTGCATTTTTAATAGTGCTTTTTCTTTTAATACCAAATGTTGCAGATATTGAAATATGGTTCCTAAACTTTTAAGTTACTAAAGAAAATTGTGTATTTTGTATTTTAAAAATTATAACTGCTATTTTTCATTTCATTTTCATTTCTGGGAAGAATCGTGGTAACAGTTCAGTGTTTTGTGTTATGCTGTCCAGTAGATCTGTTGATCTATTCTTATGACTCGTAAATGTTTACTACGTTTACAGGAAACCCTCGCTATTCATGGGTTTGGCATTCGTGGTTTCAAATATTTGTGAATGCCGAACCTGCATTGTGATGCACTTAAAGGAGCTCCTTGGGGGCTCCGTGCTTGCCGCCACCGCGCTCCCGCCATCACCATCGCAACCATGCTTCCCCCCTTCCCCCCTCCCCCCACCCCTCCCCAGCCACCGGGGTCACTGCGTTCATTAATGCAGTGCCTTGTTCACAGATTTCGCTATTCGCCGGGGATACGAGAACGTTTTCCCCGTGAATGGCAACAGTCTCCTGCAATACATTTTATTTTTTTTAAATAGAACACACACTTATATAAAACTACATTAGGAGTGCTCTGACACGAGAGTAAGGACATCTGTTTTACTCAGTTCTGAATTCCTTAACTCTGTTGTACATCTCCAATGTACATGGGCATTGTCGGTTTATTTAACTATTGTTAAATGCCTTGCTGGTTAAATTTAGGTTATGGATTTTACCTTATACTAAAACACCTTTTAAAATGAATTGAACAACTGTCTGTGCCATTGTGAGTGTCACCCTGAAAGTTTACTGCAGTATGATCCCTTTTTTGTGCATTAAAGGAGAGAGTATAAAATGGCATGTGATTTTTGTCTCTGTGGCTGCGTCCAGACAAGTGTGGATGTGCAGAGTGTGGTGCTGCAGACCCATGTGCAGTGCCACGCACCACACATGCAGGCATTCCTCGCGCTGCTACCTTGCAGTGTAGGGGCACTTTTTGGCCCCAGGACATCCTGGGGTCCAAAATAAATCACACCAAAAAAACAAAAATGTGGTAGCACACGTGGCAGCAGCACGCACCGCCCAAAACTGGAGCCTGGCCAGTCAGAGCTGTGCTCTGGCTGCCAGCCAGTCTCCCAGCTGCAGGAGCACTGTACCTGCAGCTCCCTGAGGCCCCCAGTACCCCAAGTAAGGCTGCTGGGTCCAGCTTCCCCTACCCCGCCCAGTGCAACCTACTGACGCCACAGTGTGCATCGCAGAGGCATTCCCTGGGGACAAGTAGCAACAGCACAAAATGTGCCACTGCTGCTTGTCCCTGGGCAAACAAACTTCTACACGCGTGTACACGCAGCCTGGATGTTTTGGTGGAGACAGCAATAAGTAGCAGCAGGGGAATTTTTGTTGCTAATACACATAACTTAAACATACCAGCTGATCAATTCTCCAAAACTCTTCTAATATGGGATAGACTGACTGTTTTAAAGTGGAGCAGAGTAATGTAGGTCTGAATGGCAGAGAGCAATTTTTAACTCCAGACAGTTGGGACATTTTGGCACACTTCTTGGGCTATTTTACTTTTCTGTAAATGAAGTTGGATAGGTGGAGTTCTGCCAAAATCTTAAAATTGCTTGTTGAAATCAAAATGCTTTTACTCTGTGGTTATGTATTCAGCAGTCCCAGAACATGGGTTTTTATTTTTCCTAGTTTAAACATTGTTTTTTTCCAGCACAGTCAAAAATCCCGTAGGGCGGTTAGACACTGTTTTCCAGATAACCTAACTTTTGAGTAAATTCCCAGCTCTTTAGCAAGTTCAGTTGCATTTTGGATGTGGAAGCCACAGAGTGTATTGCAGGGCAGATGAGACTGAAACACGTTAATGACATTTGGAAATACGTTCTACCAGAGTGGGGAAAAATGTAACGGGTATTGGACCAAAACATAATTGAAAGGTGCATTGTTTGCATTTTTAGTGTTTTTTATAATCTGCTTGTATTCTGTCTAGTTTGGCCTTACCAGTTTCAGGTTCTACCTATACTATACTAATTTAAAATACCTTATGCCCTGGGATGGCTTATGTAGGTATGAAACTAAGACATTTGTTGTATTTATGCTAATCACAGAAGAGCAGGCTTTTTATGTTATCTACAAAAAGAATAGGCAAGATGAAGTGTTTCCTGGTGATAGCCTCAATGGGGATACAACTTGTAGAAGTCCCTGGACACAGCGATTCTGAGACAATACCTTTACTCCTTATATGTGACGTATATTTATGACTTCAGCACCTCTCCACGTGTCTGATGTGGACTTCCTAAATGAGCTTGCATCTGACAGCCAGGAATGTGGCTCTCTCTTCCTAGACAGCAGAATTCTCTACTAAAATAGAGAAGTTGTAGTTTTTCTGATTAAAAAAATGAACACTTATGATGAACTACTGTGACCACATCCATATACCTTTACTCAGTAATACCTACATTCAGAGGCAAAGCAAGCAGGGTTTGTGCTATAGGTAAACCCTGTGAGAGAATGGGTGGAGAAGGTACTTTTGAACATGACTGAAGGTGTAAGAATGACTATAAATTATATCTGCCAGTTTTTGGAATCTCGCTTAACAGAATCAGCCACACGTTAGAATCAGAACCCAGGAACTACACCAAGAAGTATTATGCTACGTGCACTTTTCACAGTTTATTAGGACCTTGGTTTAAGAAATTATGTGCATTAGAATAAAAATTTTAAGCCATAATCTGTGCATACGAGCTATTTTTCTCTGTTGACTGTTCGAATTAATGAAGAATCAACAAAGTGTCTGCATAATAACTGCATAGAGCTTCTTGATGGGACTTTGACTTTGCTCATTTTACTTTGCTGCCTGCCAGCCTAAACAGTGTATACCTGCTGGCTAGCATTGCTCTGCCTGATATCAGAAGAACAGTGGCCAGCAGGATAGAACGACTGAGACAGCGAGAAGGTGTGAGACATCCTCTGTATGACTGGCCCACAGCCCACAAATGTCTGAAGTTGCACGGGAGCTTCCTCACCAGCATGCAACCTCTTGATGCCGCATGCAAGGATACATGACGCCAGATGTGGAACAAGAGGCTGAGGAAATACCTGACAGTGGAAAAAATGTACATCCCAGCAGCTAAGTCCTTACTACCAGGAGCTGAAAAACCATGGCAAAGATGGTGATGTCTCGATCGCCTTTATGCTGGAGTCAGATGCTCCAAGGAACTAATGAAGAAGTGGAAGTCACAGTTCAGCTACCTGTGACTGTGGCACAGAGCCTCAGACTATGCAACACCTACTGCAATGCCTGCTGCTCAAAGGCACATGACTTGTGCAATGAACATTTTTTCAAAGTACAATAAACGAGCGCAAGCATGCATAACAAAATCATCAAGTGTGATGTAGAGACATGAGAAAAAGAAAACTTTGCTGCCTCTTACTACACTTCATGGTTATAAGAATCAAAAGTGCTCTACCCAAAGGGATTCTAATAACAGATGGACATTGTACTACTAAAAAAAAGACTAAAAGGAGAAAGAAGCTAATAAAAGTGTAATTGGAACAAAAATACATTTATTGGAGAGACGAGACCTTTCAGAGTTGTTACTGTTTTTATCTGAGTAGGCCCAAGTGGATCATAGCCTCATTGTTACAGGTACCATATGCATATATAATGAAAATATAGAATTGCAAGCTGTTTGGAGTAGATACCCAAGCATGGAAAGATGACTTGAAGCCAGTAGGACTACTTCAGTGCTTTCAGTTAATCATGTTCATAAATCTTTGTAGGATAAGGCATTAGACCAGTGGTTCTCAAACTTCTTAGCCTCAAGGCACCCCTCCATAACATTTTTTTGGAATTCTGTGGCACCCTGGTTGAGAACCAGTGAGCTAGAATCTAGCTGGTGCCATGTGATGGGGATGGGGGCAGGACCTCACTGCACTCTGCTCTGGTTTTTTCCAACATCTACCACCTCCCTGGTTTATACCCGAGAAGGCACACATATACCCCATTGCTGCAGCTGCTCCTCCAGGGACTCACATGCCAATTACTGGAGTCATGTGAGACTCTCACTAGGCTTGGGAGTATGGGAGGAGCAGGGGAAACAAGCCCAGTTAAAAAGGGAGGTTTTGCATCTGCCTGCCCACGTGTCAGTGCACACTGCTTGGAGCTCAGGGGCATGGAGAGCAGCTGTGGATGCTGCTTATTTGTGGGACACTGGAGCACCTGTTGCAGGAGGTGCAATCCCTTAACTCCTGACGCAGGGCCTGCAGAACCCTTGGAAGGATCTTGATACCCCATTTGAGAGTCGCTCCCTTACTGTAAGCTCTTTGGAGCAGCATCCATGTTGCCATGAGACTCATGCACAGCATTCAGCACAGCAGAGCCCTGATTCCAGATTTAGGTGCTAAGCTGTTGTGTTGCAACACAAATAATAGACAATATTTGCTAAAAATGCACTGCTTGAAGGTCATGATAAAGGCTGTGTGAAAAGTCAATTAAGCACTAATGAATGAAGTTATAATGAAGACTCTTGCATTTAAAATCAATCCAGGATTTGAAAAAAAAAAAAAAAAAAAAGAAACAGTACAAATTTGACTTGTTAATAAGCCTTCCATTCTGTCCATTTCATGGTTGGAAGAATACTGGGGTGCTTCCTGTGTGTCTGACAGTATATCAAAGCTTAGTTTTTAAGAAGTTGCTAGTTAAAGAAATTGTCACTTCTACTCCCTTTGTAGCTCCATGCCCTGCTCTTTCCCAAGTCTTGTTTGCTGCTCATGGTAGTACCTGTGTTTCTAAGGCCCTTGGCAGATGTTACACTTAAGATGCAATTAACCTCTTAAATGTGCCATAAATGGTACCTGGGTTGAACGTTCAAGCAATTAATGGCACGGCAAGACAGAAAACCAGCCACAAAGATTCCACTGAATGTGTTCAGATTTTTGTGGCTGGTTTCTGGTGTGCCTAAAATTAAACATGTGGCAATGTAGTCCTGCCAGGCAGCCTAATGCTGGCTGCATGGTGGGGCTTAGTTGACAGCTCTCCTAATGTTGGCAGGTAGACAGCTGTGTGATGCAGCCCTGCATGGGGCTGCACTTCACTGTTTTCGGGGTGCTGAGTTGAGGGGAGCTCATCAGCTGGACAAAGGTTGCTGGGTTCCAGGGAGCCACAGGGCTCCTTGCAACCCAGCATGGTCCTTGCCTTGCCCCACACCTTGCTCCTCAGCCCCCATCAGAGCTATGTTTTGGTACTAAATCATGCATGATGCTCTGACCTCCCTGCAACCTCGCAGATTGACTCCCAGGAAGCTGTAGAACAAGGCACTCGACATAGGTCACCCAAAGGGACCCTGTGACTGGGAAGAGGTTCCCCAATCATGGGGTCCCCCTATATGCCAAGACCTTTAAAAATCGCTTGTGCAGCCTGGCTGCACACATGGTTTTCTGGCAACCCTGGCACATGGGAGCCCCAGGATCAGGGGATGTCTCCCATATCCTGGCACCCTGGCTCAGCAGAACCTTAAATGTGTGCACCCAGACTTTCTGACATCCCAATTCCTGGGGCTCTAGGACCAGCTGCGCTAGTCCCAGGGCTGAGCCCTCAATCAGCTGATTGTCAGTCCCAGCCCCAGGACCATATGGTTCATGCCAGGCTGTGGGCACCCACCTTTCAACTTGCTGGTTCAAGTGAAGCCCGGGATCATGATCCTAGGTTCTGGCAAGTAGTAATGGCATGATTGGGATCTGATCCCTGATCCTGAAATCATGCATCCTGCCATGCACCTGAGGCATGGCAGAGGGTGCAGTTATTGGGATTGGGGATCAGATCATTAAATGAACATGTGCCAGGGGCCTGCCTAAAAGTGCAATGTCAATACCTTGTGTAAAGGATACTTTTTTTCCTCTTTCTGCATCCTTTCCCACTAGTAGCAAAAAATCATGCTGTGCAGTTTCTGCCCTGCCTGTGTTGCAGAACTTCCTGCATTCACTTCCCACTGTTTAAATTGCAGGTTTGGGGGGATAGAACATATTCATCTTGCTAGAGTCCAAACCTGGTTGAGTTCATTTAAACCTAGGAACCAGGCATCAATTGTGGAGACTCTTCTGTAATGGATATTTTAAAATTCATAAATTTTAACTTGAACTTTAGAGAGAGCCCACCAAATAAAGTTGTTTTCCTCTGCCTGGTCTCAGCAAGGGAAGAACAGATTCATTATGTGCTGTTCTCGCTCCTTAATTATGTCTGGTTAACTGCCTGGCCAGTTCCCCACTTGCCATCAGAGATACAGATGGTGCACCTGCAATGCAACAGCAAGTGACAGCGCCAGTCAACAAACCTCCCCTTGGGAAGGTTTGTCTCCCCTAGGGAAGCCCCTACAGCTCTGGGTGGAGGAGCACCTAAGGGTGGGGTAGTGGAACCTCCTGGGTGAAGGAAATGTCCCCAGAAAAACAGATGAGCAAGAATCCTGTTGGCCAGCATTACCCACGCTACTGAGACCACGTCCATCCAGCAAAGGTGCAGTTGCAGACGTGATGAGGCAGGTGCTTCTTCCATTTCAGAGTAGTGTTCTGGCTAGAAGCTACAGCAGGCCTGTACCAATTGTTTTGACCTTTGTCCTGTCATTGGAGTCCTATAGACCTGCTGAGAGAGAAGGTGGAGGGCCCATGACAACCCCTTCCTTCTTTGTTCTGTCTAAGCATACACTTTGAAGGTCTGTGCTCAGTGGTCACTCATCCTGGTAGGGAAGGACCCAGGCATTTGTCAGTGGCTCAGATGTCCAAGCCACCCTATTTAGAGGTGGCCTGCTTGCTTGCCTCAATCTGGGGGAGGTCCTGGAAAAGGTAAGCTAAAAAAGCGATGCACTGCATGTTTGATCAATGCATAGTGCTGATTGTGACACTGACCATGCCCTTGTCAAGGCCAAGCCTCAGTTACATGCTAAAAAAGATCCATCATGTGAAGCCAAAAAGGCACACCTCGCCTCAACATCACTAACATGAAGGACTGGCACTTGTGCAAAGTTTCAGTGTGAGCTTGAGTGTGTTTCTGAAAACCATCAGCTTGACTCCCCTGATTCTGACACCTTGTGGGAAAATGTCAAGAACAAGACACTGGCTACTGCCAAGGATGTCTCTGGAAAAGCAAAGGAAAAGCAACCTGACTGGCTCGCAGCATCTGAGCATCTGCTGCTCCCGCTCATAGAAAAGAAGAAGCAAGCTCACCTAACTCTACTTCAGCAACCAACTAAGTACAGAAATCTCAAGTTCAAAGAGGCTAAGTCTGTGGTCCAGAAAGCCTCCAGATAATGTATCCAGGAGTATTGGCAAGACCTGAGCAAAAAAATTCAGATCTGCTTTGAAAGCAGGCACCTTTGTGGTATACCTGTGATGGAATTAAAGAGGCACTTGGTCCAACCTGTAAAAAGACTGCAAACCTGAAAGCGAAAGACAGTACCATTCTGACTGACAGGCAAGAACAACTTGACCGATGGTCTGAATATTACAAAGAACTCTACTCAAAGGATGCCATTACCTGTGGTACTGCCTTAGCTGCCATCCCCGTGCTCCTAACCGTGCAGGAGCTGGACCAAATACTAACTCTTGAAGATGAGAAAGCTATCAAAGAGCTTGCACCTGGGAAAGCAGCAGGCAACAATCAGATACCTTCAGAGCTCCTAAAGGCAGTGAGGGGAAAGCTTGTGAGCAACATCCACACACTTCTCTATGCCTGCTGAGAAGAAAGCCACATACCCCAGGATCTGAAAGATGAAAAGATAATTACTTTATACAAAAATAAAGGGGACAGAGCAGACTGCAGCAACTACTGAGGGATATCTTTGCTCTGTGTGGTTGGCAAGATACTTGCATGGCTCCTGCTGAAAGGACGCCAAGTCCTTGCTGAGAGAGTCTACCCTGAGAGCCAGTGTGGGTTCAGAGCTGGGTACTCCATGACTGACATGTCCTTCACACTGCATTTGTTGCAAGAAAAAAGCCATGAACAATGAGCTCCTCTCTCTGTAGCGTTCATTGACCTGCCAGATCTCAGGAGGCTGCTGCTGCTGGCTGGGCCTGGCACTGGGCAGTTTGGATTCCTTCAAAAAAAGAGCTGAATTTATTTCTTGCCTGGGGTCACTTGATCCCAGCTGAATTCCTGCCTATGATGCGGGGGCTGGACCCAATGATCTCTTGAGGTCCCTTCCGGCCCCTAGTGTCTATAACTTCTATGTCTAACAGCTATGAAAAATCCTGCCACTGGGCTCAGTGCCCAACAGCTTGCAGCGCCATGGAACTCAGCCTGGTGGTGGGAGGTGGAGCGCAGCGCCAGCTCTGCCTGCCTCCCGCCACTGGGCTGAGCTCCATGGGGCTGGCGGAGCCGATCGGAGCGCAGCCAAGTGGCAGGAGGCGGGCAGAGCAGGCACTGTGCTCCAGTCGGCTCCATCAGCTCCATGGAGCGCAGCCTGATGGCGGGAGGCAGGGGGGGCCAGGGCTGCGCTCCCCGCCAGGCTGAGCTACATGGGGCTGCGAGCCGCTGGGAGCACAGCCCTGGCTCTTCCCCGCCTCCCACCACCGGGCTGCTTCAAAACTCAAAACATTTCAAAACTTTCCAAACATTTTGAGTGCCCTCATTTTGTTTCAAAGCTGTTTTGATACTTTTTCTTCACTTCAATTTCACTGTTTTGAGCTCGAAATGCATAGAAACAGCTTCAAATGAAATACTCGGCGAAATTTCACACTGCCCTAGTATTTATTTAGGTTTTTCCTGTAGTACAGGCTGGGTAGGCAGGCTTCTGATTTTTTTTTTTGTCTCTCCTACGGGGGAAAGGGATGAATTTGGGTGTTATGATTGACAGCAGGGCATTATTACACATCCTGCAGATTCCAACACTGACTTAAATTTAACTGAGAATAAATGTTTTCTTCTTTAATAGATCATTTATGTCATTAGAACATCATATGTTCAGATACAGTAACTGTAATGACTAGTCAAAATAATAAGCACTGCATCATATTTTTGTTTTTAATATGTAATAGACAAAATGCCAACTATGGTTCAGGATAAATGTAAGGGCAGAAGCAGAGGAATAACCTTTAACATTGAGTAGGTTATACGTAAAAACACTGCACGTGCTTTTCCCTAGTTTTAACCTTTTCATATAGTAATCATTTTTCTGTGAGACTTTCTTCATAATCAGCTTCCAGAATAGAGCATTTTTCTGTTGCCGTAATTGGTGCTTTAAAACAAAAGTGATGTAAAAAAAAAAGGTGCAAAACGAATTATTATTCTAAACGCACCTATCTTATATAGTATTAAATTAGATAGTTTCTTTTTTTCCTCTTCTACAGCTGAATGCTTTTAGAACTGTATTCTATGAATCTTAGTGGGTATAATTCTGTCTGCTGTTTAAGAGTTATTTAAAAATATTTCTTACCATGAAAATCTTATGTTTAAATGTTGCTACTGTGATGGTCCCTGATCCATGCGCTGTTCATTGCAATTTAGTAGATCTTCTACTAGAGTTAAAACAAAGTTGGTTCTCTCAGTTACTCACCAACCTAACCCTCATGTTAATCTGTGTAGTGTACCTAAAGTTTTTCTCATGATCTTTAGACTCGCTTTTGATTCTCCTCTGAATATCAAGTACCATGTTTCACTTCCTTTCCCTTGACTATATTATTGCTCCTGTTTGTTTCTAAAAGGGTAGGCAGATCAAATGTATTTAAAATTCAGTACTAGTAATGGCCTACATGCACACTTACAAAAAATGGGAAGACAAAATCATCCAGGTTTGGAATAGCAGCAAGAGAAGAATTAAAAACGAATACTGACATTTATTTGATACAGGAGATAACCAAAATATAATGTACTCAGTTCTAAGTAACTATATTTGTAAGATCCTGTTCCAGGAAACCAGTTAAGTACATGTAGGCCATTACTAGTACTGAACTCTAAATACATTTGATCTGTCTACCCCTTTAGAAATCAACAGGAGCACAATGGCATAGTAAAGGGCAAGGTAGCTAAGCACCCAGTTTTATTGTTATAGATTCAAATTCTGGATGTCTTGCTGAACTGGGATCTATAACAGTAAAATTAACTTTCTGTTAACTTGCCACTTTGAGAACAGGAAACATTATCTTGCTGCCACAATTTCTGTAGTCAGACCTACAGCCTCACCTGTTCATGTGCCCACACTTTTGGATGGAAGACAACCCTGACCCCAAACACTCAGCCCTCTATCAGACAAGCCTCTGCTTTGGATTCCACTGGGAGCCAAAGCTCTTTGCTGAATCACATTTTTATTCTTCTTGAGAAACTCTCAAGACCATGAACCCCAAGTCTTGCGTTGCACTTACTGAAGTCAGTGACAAAGTTGCTGTTGATTTTACTTGTGTCATTGATGCTCCCTGTGAGCTTTCTTGTCAGCTGACACATGGTTAGCATTATGTTTTCTGGATGTGCCTATTAAACCTCCTCGCCACCCATCTATTTACAGAACCAGAGGTCAATGAACACTTCCTCATAAGATTTTTTCCTCCCTTATAATTCAGTGATAGTGATAAAATATACTTTTAAAATGTCGGTTGTGTTGCTAATGTGGCTTCCTCATTTTATAGACATCCCAGCATAGATACAATACCAACACATGCAACGTTTGAAAAATATTGAAGGTTATAATCTGTCATTGTAAAATGTGTGCATAAATATCTGACAATCAAAGTAACCTGCCTTTAAATTACTGATTACACACACACATTATGATGTATGGTGGTAAAAAGGTTTAATGTTATGAGTTTAAGGTAGACCAGACAAATGCTAAATAAGACCTTTCATATCATTAGAAATTCTAGCACTACAAATTCTGTTTAAATAAGATATTTGTAAACATGGTCTTCTGAAACAGGAACTATTGCCTGGGAGCCACTTGCAGTGCTAAGTTCCCTTTTATATGTATTACTTGGTTACTTAGATTTTTATATGTATGAAATAACATATATATGCAGGTTACTTTGATTGTCTGATATTTATGCACACGTTTTACAATGACTGATTATAAGGATAGATGGATATCAGTAGATACTGATATAAATACAATTTATCTATACATATACATATATAAATGTATCCATATATAAAAGCTTGTAATCTGTCACTGTAAAATATGTGTATAAATATCTGACAATCAAAGTAACCTGCGTTTTTATGTATGCATGTATGTAACCAAGGAATTAGAATAAAATTAGAAACCTTTTAAATATCATCTTATTACAGATACATCAGGGGGATCATGAAAATACGATCCAATATCTGTAAAGCAGCTGGGTCTTCTTACCAAGTGCTACATGGTGTGGGAAGGCCTTGAAGCCACACTGGTCAGAGAAGCTGATATTTATTGTGCCAGTAGGCTTTGCATTATCCCACTCTGAAACAGGTGTTTGCACCAGAAGTAAGCATAGGAAATCATGGACCTCATAACACCAGTCTCAACTATCTGCTGTTCCCTAGTCTACATTGAGGGGCAAAGAAGGAAACAACTTAAAGAAAGTTCTTGAAATGTTTAAAGCACAGAGCATGGTTATAGAAAAGTGGCACCTTCTTGCATCTACCAACTGGATGTAGTAACAAAACCCCTCAGGAAGTCTACTGTGGTTTGGTATACAGCATTCAGGGTAATAGACTCCAAATAAGAATTGTCTTCATTCAAGCTGCTTATTTTGTAGCTCTGAGGGTTTTTTAGATGACCCCTCCTCACTCTGTGAGAGAGTGAATCCTTCTTGAGGGCAGAGAATATAGTTGAAACTGTGAAGACAACTTTATGGAGTTTCCTTATTTATAATTATTCACAAGATGGAAAGAACCCAGCTTCACTTTTAAGCCACAAGTAATGTTTGAAGTCTTAGTTATTAAAAAAAAATATATTTTTTTCTTGTTAAACTGACCACATCTACTATGAAGGTACTGAAAAACATTATACATAGGAATCTCTCCATGCATTGCTTACTGAGCCATTAGCTGGCAGAATTCACACATCACAGAGGACTTGATAGAGACCCAAGCTATGCTACTTGCTGGAGACAGTTTTCTGAAAATTTGGTTTTACAGAGCAGCAGTACACAGATTTACTTTGTGAAAGCTGTCGGTAAGTGACTTGGTACAAACTTAAAATTAAAAGCTAAAGGATAACCCCCCCCCCCCCCCCCAAAATGGTATATTGTTATATGATCCCCTCTCTCTGTAATATGTATGTTCATGAGGTTGTACATGACTTCAGTGGGAGCCTCTGTTTGCATCTAAGGGTAGCATATGGCTTGTACTTCTAGTGCAAGATCAATTCGTGCTGATTTTGTTATCACTTTTGCTCTTACACAAATTAAACATAGGTAGATAGCAGAAATGTTGTAGGAGCCATAACTACTTACTTTATCAACTTTAATCTTGCAAGGTATTTGAAGTTAGCAGACTCTGAGCAGTTTTTACTCAGAGGAGAGGGAAAGATGGTAAGTTTGTATATTTTGAAATCTTGGATAGTTTCACCTAAAACTGTTAAACCAACACTTCATTGACTGCGGTACTTATTTTATGACAAGTTCAAATTATACAAATTATAACTTTTTAACATACTAATCTTAAAGCATTGGAGCTCACATCCTCAAAGCTACCTAAATCCACAGAAATCGGTCACCTAAATATAGTGTGAGCATCTGGCCTCAGGATATAAACAATAGCTGTTCCCCAAGGCAGAGCTCACTATATTCCAAAGATCGTGGTTTTGTTACATCCACTTACAGTCCTGATTGCTGACCTGAATGGCATAGTAAAAGAATAACTTAATACGACCACTGAACGCTAGGTATGTTTATTTAATCTGAATCGTGGTTCACTAGGATCCAAGATAGCCTCAAAGCGGGAACACATTTAGACTACCATACTTAACACACAAAAAAAAAAAAAGAAAAGAAAAATTACTTCATGCTGGAGTGATTTGTGTTGCCAAGGTCATTAGCAACGTAATGTGTGGACTCGCCAGCCCTGAACCTTTTTCTTACTGCTTGGTCTGAAATGTAACCACTTAAATATCTACTTCCCTCCTTCGTCCATGTGAAAAAACCTGGAAAAGGACATTCCCAAACGACATTGTATCAAGTTACCTAGTCTGGCCTGGACACTATTGAACAAATAGAAATGGAAAAACGATACTTTTGCAATTAAAATGCATTTTGCATGATAACAGGTCTAAAGTCATGTGGATTTGAATTTGTGTTCAAAACGTAGCTATTTTACGTTTTTCTTGCACACTAGTCATTAGAAGAAAAATCTGTCAAATGTCTGTGGTTTTATTTCTTTTTCATCTTATTATAGGCTATATAAAGGAATGGGATCAAGGAGAAGTTGTAAAAGTCTTTCCCTGTAAGATGCATTGTTTTGACTGTTCTGTTCCATTATTTAGTAATGTAGAAAGATTTGTCACTCAGTCATGAATATTGTCTGTTGGTTACATAAACATCCCCAACCTTCATTTAAAATGACTTAAAATATAGTTAAGTTACTATTGTTAAATGCAAAATGCGTACACTTCGTTTTTGCTTCAAATAGGTTCCAGTATGATAAGTATTATACTTCCTGGACACAATCTTCTGTCCTCTAGGAAAAAAAAATATTTAGTTGGCTGTGAGTAGATGCACATGAGATATTGGCATGGTGGAATAATTTGCAAGATCTTCCAGTGAGGGTATTAGCATATAAATAGCAGATGCAATGACGACCATCACAGCTGAGTACATTTAATTTTTAGTTTATAAGATAGAATGGGTTTTTAAATGCATAGCCATCAAGCCTGCTGAAAGACAAATGAAGTTTAGAGTTCACTTGTCTGAGGATGCCTTACATCATTTTTTTTAAAAAGAGAAACAGACACACACAAAACTGAACAAAAGTGATTTCTTGGGTGAAAAGTAATTGAGATTGCAAACCAAGTTAATTAGACCATACAAAATTTATTTAATGGTCCCAGCTGTAGTTTGCAAGTGGTGTTTTAGTAAGTAGATATGGCTTCTTCATGTGCTATCTTTGTCTCCCTTTTTTTTAAAAATAATTAGTAAGTGCTCGACATCTAGTTCTGTAAACTGATTGCATTGTATATTTTTGTCATTTTATTGCTTGTTTAATTATGATTGCAGAGGCTCAGTTTTCTAAATCCTCTTAACAGAATGTAGCAATCAATTTGTATAAACTGGGGAAAGGACCAAAGACTTTTCTTGGTATCTTGCCAAGTGTTGTGTTGTGGTTGGGCTTATTGTGTTTGTCTAGTTTGTTAATATTTAGGATAAATGAGCTGTGTGTTTTAACTGGGTGCATGGTTATAATGAGAAAGATTAACACCTAGAACATCTTATAAGGCATAGACTCCAAAGCAGAGAGTTATGATGAGATTACCACCAGCACCCAGTATCTTGTTTGGGGGTTCTTGTTTTATCAAATGAGCCTTAAAAAGGAAGCAACCACTTGTGTTTTTCTGGGGTTTTGCTAGCAAAAGGGCTAAGTACCCTTATCTACCTGCGTAAGTCAGTACTGCTTTAAGCTATTCTTGAAGTCACTGTAATTGTCATCTCATCAATTTTTATCACATTCCTGCCCTTTGAGCAATTAAAATAGGAGATGTTCAATATATAAATATGGGCAGGTCGCTTCCTTTTACCGTATTTCCATCATGAAGATAAGTTTGGCCTCACATCTTAGAAATTAGGCGGACTAAAATCATTGTTACTTAGCAGAAGATATATTCAGGAATTAGAAAACATGCTACTTAAGATGCATTATTTTATTTTTTCTGTATACAAGATTTACTATATTTGAAGAAGACAGGTTAACAACACTGGAAGATGGAATCTTTTGTATATCCGGAGAACATGCTTATCTCGGCAGAAACAGTACTGCCACAGTGCCTCAATATTCGTTAGCATTAATTTTAATAGTTCATTTTCCAGGGTTTGAATAGGGAGTCAACGCTTCATTCCCTAAAGACTGCCAACAGTGATGTTAGTTGGGTGACAGATTTTGTAATGTGATCTCTTGTCAGCTAACAGAACACAAATGTTTTATCTTGGTCAGTGAAAAAGTATTGGAAAGCAGAGACTTTTGGTGACTATCGACCTTTCAGGGCTTTAATTCTCTGGCCTGCGAGAGAGAAGCCTTTTCTGTCTCTACCTTTCTCTCTGTGTTCACCCATCTTGCAAGTTTGTGTCCTATATAATGAGCACAAAAGGTAGCAAATTATTTGCTTTATCATTTACTGCTATTTTGTAAGTGTCTAAATTGTATCTGTCATGAATTTCAAAAGGCACTTGCTTTGAAGTGTTGCATCATAATCAAAATATCAATTTAAGCATTTACTCTGTGAGCCACTTTGCTCATTGGTGGTTTGAAACTGCAGCTGAAAAATCAAATGTAAACCTGATCCCAAAGTTTACTTTTCTTCTAAAGAAAAAGTGAGGGGAGGGCGGCAGTGGAGTGTTTCAAGTTTCATGAAGTATTCATGAAGCTTAGTCTTGGCACAGTGAAAGGGCTGTGCGAAGGAAGTGCTCTCACCTGGGAGGTAGAATTTATATTGATGACTTCTCTGAGGAGAGTAATGTAGCTCCAGAGCTCTCCTCAGAGTTGTTTCTTCTTTCCATTGTTATTTTAAAATGTAATGGCCCATTAGAAATTCAAAAGTTGCAACATGCAGCAACAATGAACCTCACTACACATTTGAGAGCAAAAAAGGAAAAGGGGCTTCTTGTTTAAAGTGATATAAAAAAATAAACGTGTCTGGTTGGAGGGGAAAGGGGGCTTAATTCCTTGGTAGTTAACTAAGCTGTTAAATATTTTTACAGGAAATCTAAATTTAATAAAAGTCCCCAGTGAAACTCAAGGGTGTGAACAATAAGCATAATATTTTATGAAAATGACCCCCATATTTAAAATCTGGCATTATATGTTATGCATTGTAGCACCAAGTCCACATCTACTTTTTAGAAAATTAAAACACATAAATTCTGTTTAGTGTTTGATATGCACTGCACTAGCTGAAAGCCATAATGCCCCTAAAACCTTGGGTTGCTTTTCACCTTTCATAAATTCCTGGGTAGATTCTATACAAAAAATAATTTTCAGCTCCGTGGCTCATTGTTATTCAAACTTGATTGATCGTCGTCATTTACTCAGTGAGGAAGTTAAGTGCTCCTGTCATTTCCGAAGAGTATAATTGGGACGTTTCACAGGTCAGCGGTAGTGACAGGTTTCCCTTTTGATTAGTGTTAGACTGATAACAAAAATTACAGTTTCCTATGATTAATGTTTCCTATAGTACCTAAATGCACAGCTCATGGATTGTACCTAAACAAAGTGAATTTGCATCTGATTATGCCTTTTCTCAGTAGGGCTTTTCATGTGCCTTGAAGTTTTTGAGCTCATGCAGGTATGTAAGGATCTTGCACCTGCTTCAGATTTTAAGTAAACCATATGAAATAAAGAGATCATTTGGTGAAGCCTCTTCATCTTGGTTTATTAATATACAGACAGCTAAATTTCTCAAACAGTATAAAGATTATAAAACATAGTAAGGAAGATGTAAAGGTAAGTGCTCTGTTCTGGACTCTCTTCAGTTTGCCTGGGCGTTCTAATAAATTCAGTGGAGATACATATTTAAACTTAACTATTCTAGACACAGTCTAGTGAATTTAAGCTAAATAATCAGCCTTAACTGAGTGTTTTCTGGGTTCTTTTTCTTAACGTCCTATTAGTTTGTCAGGACTTGTTGTTACTTCCTTGTGCCCTAAAATTCATTCTTCTTTCAGTATTTTTAGGTTTTTCTCTTTTGGTACCAGCCAGTTTTGAATCAAAAGTGCACGGGGGCATTGGAAAATACTTTTCCTGACTCCTGTTACATAAAAACTGTTAAGCCATTTATGTTAGTTCCAGTTTTATTTTGTCTCACTTATTTGTACCAAATTCTAGACTGTGATCATCCATAACACATTTTAGCTTGGTCTATTTTTTTTTTCTACAGCTGAGTTGGGAATAGGAACTCAAATTGGAAAGTTTTGATACACTCATATCCTTAATAGGACTAGCGGTAATAATTAGCTGAAAGAGAGAGTCTGCTTTTGTCTCCTAACTTGGTTCAGTAGCCTTTACCTTTAACAGGTGGGAAAAAAACCCGAGAGAGAGAGCAACTTTGAAGTCCAAATGCTAACGAATTAGTTTCTTTTCAGTCTCCAGACATCTCTGGTGCTTAAAGCAAAACCTTGCAATATTTCCTCTTTCTAAAGGCCGTCTGGAAGGTCTCAGGAAAGCTGCAGTTTAAAAATTGATGTGCCACTTTGGCACTCGGAGTGTCTCAGCCTGTGTGTGATTAGTAGTTGAGTGCTTGACCCTCTCTCTGGGCTGCAACTGCAGTTTGACTTCTTCTGTGGGCAGTGAGAGGTCAGATGCTGCATGTGTCTGTCTTGGCCAAACCAACCAGGGCAAATTGCTTCTTTCCTTTAGATGAGGAGAAAAGATTGCAGTGAGAAGTGATGAGTAAATTAGGATGCAGAGCCCTCCACCAGACCCAGAGCTTAGCCACTCTGTCTGCTGATTAGAGGCAGCGATGATGTGGACATCTATGGCTGTAGGTACTTATCTTTAACATCAGGGGTGATTTCAAACCGGATTGTTCCAGGAATTTGTCTAGACTAATTAGGGGAAGAAGAGATACTGTTTGGAAATGATGCGTTAATAAACTTACTTTGTCCTTTAGGACAACAAAGATTTGTTTTACATTTTAAATTTAGGACTGTAGTTTCTGTGGAAAAATTCAAAGAAGAAAAAAATATCATGCTATTGATACTGTGATGCACCAGCAGTTAGAGGGAAATTCAGAGCACCCAAATATTTTATATTAGAAATGAATTTCCATCTAGCTCATAAATCACAATGATCAAATATTAGGGCTAAATCAATTGTTTTTATTGTACTTGATACACTAAAGTTTAGTTTCCTGATTTTCCCCCCCCCCCCTCTTTTTTGGCTTAAATCTCTGTATGATTTAAAGGAACTCAGCTGTGCAGCTGTGACACACGATTAGATTAGTGAATTAAATTGGTAAAATTCTGCTGCAGGGGAAAATTGCAGCATCTTTCTGTACCTTCTACAACTAAGAGATGATATGAATACCAGCATGAGTCAAATGCAATGGGATGAAAAAAAGAATGGGATTATATAGAATGAAAATAATAAAAACAATCTAATAACTTACTTGTCTGTTGCTTTGCTTTCCTGCAGTGAACATGAGTAAGTATGATTGTGAGTTGTATGGTAAGACTATTCTCCCACCCCATATTGTTTTCTAAAACCTACAAAAGTACTCTGCAAAAATAAAGTCATTCTGTGAGACGTAAATCTCTCGCTCTCCTGTTTGAGCCATGGTAAATGTTATCCTAGAACGGAGGTTTTCGACCTTGTTTTAATAGATGTACCATCAGCAGCTGGACACAAAGCAGGGGAGGTGTGCAACCAGATGTGGAGTGGCAGCAGCGTGGGGTGGTGGGTGGCAGCAGTGGCCGCCACGTGGGAGCTTCCCCTCTCCTGTCCAGCCAGCCAGGCAGTGCCTATGTGGCCCACAGAGGGGCACCGCCGCCCTCACCCTGCTCCTGGGAGGCGGTGGCGCAGGGTGGTGGGTGGCAGCGCTCCATCTCTGCCCACCCACACATACCCCCTAGGGCTTTCCCAAGTACCCCCAGTTGACAACCCCACTGTCCTAGAAGAATCACCATCTCTTTAAAGGGTTGTCAGAAGTTGGGATTTTGTAACTTGGTAGTATTGTGTATAAATTCACATTGAAGGTGACATACATTTTTAGCCTACGTGCATTTTGGGGTAAAATATATTGATTGAGTGTGTGAAACAGGGAGATGTGGTGAAAAGTTTTAGAAGCTCATTCCTGGGAGCATGCCATAATTAGTGAAAATAAAATTTTGGAAATGCTTAGCTTCTGGTGTGGATTAGCTGCTTTGATAGGTTGGTTAGGATTTTTTATTTTCAACTGCTCAGAAATGTTCCAGTCTATGTATAACATGGGTGATATGTACATGGTTTGGTTTTTTTTAAATCCCTATAATTTTAGTTGATGGGCCTCAATATGGTTAGGTTTGCAATATAATGAGATTCATAGATTGGAAGGCTGAAAGAGACCTCGGAAGATCATCGGGTCCAGCCCCCTGCAGGAAAGATAACTGGGGGTCAGATGTCCCAGCAAGGTGACTGTCTAGTGGTGATAATTCAGTGGTAGTCAACCTGCAGCATGAGTGCCGCAAGCAGCATTGTCACACTGGTGCCTGTTCCTTCCCTGATCTGCCAGGGTGACATATGCAAAGTGGGAGATGGGGCAGGGAGCAGAAAGCAGGGCATTGGATAAGGCAGAGGAAGAGGATTGGAGTGGCACTTAGGGAGAGTGTGAGGCTTAACTTGTGGCACATCTACCAGAAAGGCTGGTATAATTGATCTGATCAGGGTTTTCCAAACTAGGTAATATATGAATGTATTAGAAGTCTTTTTTTCTTTCAAGGTTGCTATGAAAGGGTAAATAAAACAAGAGAATCCCTTTAAAGTGAATTCCTCTTAATCAAGCGTTAGTTGTATCTCTCTGGATTGTAATACATCCTTTATTGTACTCTGGGCTCCTCAACCTGTCATATGGTGAAAGACCCTTGGTCTGCTGGAGAGAATTGGCTGGCTTCCTAAGGCTAACAGAGTCCTGAAACAAAGTGAAGGACACCAAATGGGAGATGGCATGGCAGAGTGCCTGGCTTTCAAGGGGTTCTAGTATTTGGGGTATAGCTCTTCTGATATTGACTGAAATGCATACTCTAAATGGAATAATGCCCTGAGTACAGTTCCCTCATCCATTAATTGGAGAGTCCTTGTAATAACTCTTGAATTGTTAGGTGCTAGGTAAGAAATCTCTTCTTTTTTTTAAACTCATATAATATATACCTGATAGCTGAGGGTCCCACCTGTTTACATCTTAGAAAAGAAACCAATTCTGAGAAGGAAGAGAGAAAATGCATTAAAAATGGCATGGCCTTAAGTCAAGTCCACATTTTTGCTTTTGTCTGAATTAACGCCACCAGCCTGTCCTTTTTTCTTTCTGTTCTGTCTGTTGTATGCGATTCAAAGACCTTAAACAGTGGGTGATCTTGCATAATGTACGCTGCAAAATACCATGGTCCAACAAGCTGAACTAAACCAACAAAACAAGGAGAGGCAGAGATAAGGCCATCACTTGCTCATTAAGTCAAGATCTTCATGTTTTAACACACTTTTTTTTTTTGTATTTTATAGTTTCACACTTTCTCAGACTTCACCAACTGTGTATGCCTTCTAATGGATAAAAGAACCTTTAAAGAAGATATCCCTTAGGGATTGAGGGTGGCTTTAGAGAGAAAATGTTAAGCAAGGCATCTAATCTTTGATGTTGATTAAATACATAATTAGGGAAATACTTTTGACATTAAGCAGCTGTCTGCAGAAAGTTTTCAGGATGTGGGGAGTAAAGGTAATGTTATTATCTATATTATTTTTATTTTATTCCTGTAGATGAAAGTGTCAGATGATGATGACGATGATGAAGATGAATTTGTGGAGGTCCCTGAGAAGGAAGGCTATGAGCCCCGCATTCCAGACCACCTGCGTAAGGAGTATGGTGAGTTTGCCCAGCTGTGAAAAGCTTTATCCCTGCATGTTACTGCTGCAGTAAAGTAAATAAACAGCCATTATGAAGTAATAAAGTGATCAGTGGTGTGGGTAATCTCTCCGACTGCTATGAGGAAGTCATTACATAGATAGGGGAGCAGTGATGGGCTCTAGATAAACAAATACTTTCTAGGAGGAGAAGCAACTGAGATCAGGAGCTTATTTCATTCAGTCATGTCCACTACAGTTCAGAGCTAGGAGCTGCTCTGTATGCATGTGCGCTAAAAAGGCAATATTTATTTACTGAGATTAGAGAGGCAAGGGGGTATAATTATAAATAGGCAAGGGTGAGAAATACCGCTGATGCTGATTTGGTGATCAGAATAGGATTCAGTGCTGCTTACTGCTCTTATGCCACCTGCAGGCACACAGCCACTTAACACCGTGAGGGTGGCCAGATGTGGCCAGCAACTTAACCTCTGCCTCCAGCATGGGTGTCATTGTGAACAAAAGGTTAAATGGAGCTCTGGGAGCTTTATTATAGAGGCACTAAGCAAATCCTAGATGACAAATTGTAATCTTGCTTTGGTCTGCTCCATTTACATATAGCAGCCCTTTCCAAAGGCATATGAAAGCTTTAAGAAATAAACAGACAAGGTGCTTTGGGTAAAACTGATATCTTTTATTAAACCAATTCCAAAAGTTGGTCTAATAAAAGATATCAGATTTACCCAAAGCACCTTGTCTGCCTGTGTCTTTAGACCAACATGGCTACAACCTATACCTCTAGCAATAAATGCATTCTTGTGAAGTGCACCTGTAGATTTGACAGGTGAGTTATGGAAAAAAGTTCATCTAAAGTAATTAAATTCCAATGCCTCCTTGTCTTTCCCTTGTAAGCTAAGCAGCTGGAGTTCTGCCTCCATGTAACACAACGCATTGTAAAGCTTAGAAGCTTTTTGGCTTACTGTGGATGGGGGAATGCTGCTATCAAGCAAAAGTTAAAAATCTTTGATAGAATAATAAGCCTCAAATTGCATCTAATTGTCAGATTGACCATAAAACAGTGTTATGTTAACTTAAACCATGTGGGTGATGTGTGTGTGTGTGTGGGG
>NW_017729033.1:15881100-15899500 GCF_001723915.1 Gavialis gangeticus
GGGGGGGGGGGTTCATTTCCATTCCTTTCTTTTATTCTTTTTTTTCGTGTGTGTGTGTGTGTGTGTGTGTGTGTGTAGTTTGGGCTGCTGGAAAGCTGGGCTGTAGTTTTTAATTGTACGAAGGTAGATCCCTCCTTTTTTTTGGTAATATCGTGGTGTGTGCATTTGTAAACCCAGAAGGAGATGACTAGACTAACCTTATACTTTTGACTGCCTCACACCACTTAGACTGATTTAAGTGGTGTTTGGGCGGGGGTGGGGGTCGTTGTAGTGATATTAACTGTTCATCTGCAGTGGTTATCTCCATCAGCACAAGGAAGACTTCTGATATAGTTATGCTAATGCCTTAAAAATCAAGTGATCATTACTATTTATTATTTATATTGCCGTAGTGCCCAGAGACCTCAAACAAGCCTGTATGAATATGTGAACTAAGGGATCTCTCAGTCTTAAAACAAGCAATTCAGTTAAGAGTAGGCAAGGGGGGGTTATAATATGTTTATATATTTGATATATATTTTTATGTAAGTCAATCTAATCTGGATTTATCAGTAAACATTGCCTTGCCCCAAATGCCTCTTGACATAAGTGTCTCAATGCTGGCTGAACCTTGCAGGTTTGACATTGCTGTTTGGTCTTGAAATGGGATTTGAAGGAGGCAAGGATAGATCAGCATGGAGAGCACTCCATGTATAGGGGGCTGATGGAAGAAAGCATGCAGGCTTTAATAAGAAGAGAGTGAATAAATGGGCAGTTAGGTTAGTTGTTAGTTACAGCTACGGTCTTTTTTGTTTGTAATCTAAGACTGTATTTAGTACATTTTTTCCTTAATAATACCAAGCCCTGGAATTTGACTTTCTACATGTGCTTTTACACATGATCCATAACACAGGATAGAAACAGTCAGTGTAATTCTCATTTCCTTCCAGCCTGAGTATGACATGCACTCCAACAACCTTGCCTTCTCTAGCACGTAGCAATAATTGCACTTGGTTAAATTTATCAAACCTACCAAACAAAACACTTTAGTGCATATGCAGTTCTCCCAATAGGCAAAGGATGACAAAGAACAAACATGCATGATAGATGTTAGATATATCTCCAATGCACTACAGGCAGTCACATACTGCAGTCATGATGGTTGTGTAAAAATCGATATGGAATAAATTAGTCAGTTCTTCATTAGGATAAAAATACACCTAAAGAAAGGCAAGTTCTTTTTTACTGAAGCAGCAGATATCCAGTAAATAGTCACTCTTTCCTTTTGAAGTCACTTATGCATGTTGGTATTTCTTTTAGAAGTTTGTTTCTCCCAGTGAATATCTCTGTTGTATGCACAAAGGAAAAATGGACTGGGGTATAGTGGGTCCTGCTTTGAGCAGGCAGTTGGACTAGATGATTTCCTGAGGTCCTTTCCAACCCTCATTTTCTATGATTCTATGACTCCTTTGGTAGTGGTTAAATGTACTGCTTTAAGGGGTGTATAACCAACACCCCTGCTTTAAGACACCAATTCAAGAAAGAATCCTTATTCAGGAAAGCTTTTCAGTATGTAAGAATGAATGAATGAGTGTAAGGGTTTTTCTGAATCAGCCAAGATTTGTATGTCGCTGGGCCCAATTTGATAGTTATGGAATGGCACAGTGAAGTTCACTGAAATTTTTCTGATTTTACACAGGAAGCTTTGTGTATTCTACTATGTACAAGTCTTGTTGGGCTTTTATTTTTAAAAATGATTTTGATTAAGGGTATATCCACCTGTAATAGGTTCCAGTTTTCTAAACCAGTAAATATCTGAATAGAGCTAACTTACTTAAAAATTATGTGTGCGCGTGTGTATACACGTGTGTGTGTGTGTGCAGAGACAAAAAAATTACAATAATTAACCCATAGATAATTTTGACAACTTTATATAGCTAGCCTTGCATAGTCTAGAGTGTGTTTGATCAGCTAAGCAATGATGGAACTTTAAATCCCAGGTCAAAAGTCTGATATGACTGGAATCTCTTAATTGCAGCATTACACCTTCCACTTTAAATATGTTCTTACTGTTCTGTAGGAAGTTGAACAGTTTTAAGGCTCTTTTCTCCTCTCTGCTGCACCTGAATAAACAATAAAAACTGAGCAGCTCCTCAAATTAACTTTTTATGTTGTGTAATAAAACAGAGATGTAAAACACAACCACTGAAATTCATAACATAGTACTCCAAAATGTCACATTGTAGAAAGTAATTTTATTCCTTTTGATTTCTCTTTGCAAAAATTAAAGTATTTCCCAGCAAAATTAATTTCCAGTTCAGATACCCTTTTTTATCGTAAGCAAAATGTTGTTGTTCTACTGAAATCTTATAGATTTTGTGCCAAGGGCTAAGCTTCTTGGAGACTGAATAGTTATGTGTTGCAACCAAAAAATAATGTCAATAATGAATAACATATAGAGCTGGGGTTGACATGGAACTGTTTGGATGGAGGGAGAATTGGACAAGTCGGTTTGAATCGCCATGTGTAAGATGAAATGTAAATTTGTTAAAAGAATTTAGGTGATTAGGTAACTGGAGTGTGAAGATATAACCCATTAGGGGTGTCATGCCAAATTAGCATTACCAGACTTTTAACGACCTCCCATTTGTATAATCCTTATTTACACTTGCACCTGATGTCTGTAGTAGGACAAGAGGCCAGGCATCTTGCAGTATTGTAGAGCCATTCTAATTGCGCTGTGCTGTTGGAGAAGAGTGTAAAATAGCTGGTTAAGTAGGTTTTATCTGGAAAATGCATGCATTCAGATGTAAAGAATTGAAGACTATGAAAGTAGATGGTGCTACTTTGCTACTGGGGTTTTTTTGTTGTTGTTTTTTTGATTTTCTGCTTTGGAAATAGTCATCACTTCTACTTTTGACCAGGAATGCTGCTAACAAGGTGAAAACTAGGGCTCTATTCATTTAAAAACAAGTCTGTGCTTCTACCTTACATAAAATGGTAATAGCAGCTCTTGGCAGATGTTAATATAATGAATGGCACAGTCAGAATCTGAGGAATTTTATGCTTCATCCCAAAAAATCCTGTTCCTGTCAGGCACAGTGCAGCATCAGGTCTGGGACACATACTATACATTTAATTTAAAGTGCAATACAAACCAGCCACAAAGATGTTCCACATTCTGTTGAACATGTTAAATATGGAACATCTTTGTGGCTGACTTGCCATTTTATCATGCCGTAAATTGGCTGAATGTGTAATGTTGCAATTTATGGAACAATTAATACGTTAATCATGCTTCACACGAGAAAGTTTATGTGCACCGTTCAGTCAGCTTCTTAAAAGCTGAGGAAAGTTTCTATTAGAATCATTTCTTTAAAAAAGCAAAACAATCTTATTGCATTAGCTTTTCACCCTGGCATTAAAAGTTTGGAAAAAGAGTACCATTAAGTAAGTAGTAGTTGGACTGTAACTACAGGCTATTGGTCTACAGTCTCTTCTCTACGGCAAGAGAGAAAAGGTGCTTGTAGCAGACTCAGGCAATCTGCCCGGTGTCAGAGGTCTCTTAGTGGTTGGACCCACCTGCTTACAATTCCTGGTCTCTGCTTTGCGTCCTGTCTCTCACCTGCAATGACTTGATCTTTAATGTTTTTTCTTAATTAGGGAGGTTGTTTGCAGAGACCAGGTTGCCTCTTCCTAGGTGTCTTTGCCTGGTGTGCTATCCTCCAGGTTTCTCTGTCCTGAACTCTCCAGGCTGGGCCTTGCCTTTTAAGGCCCCAGGGGCCTTAGGGGCAATAATTGTGAGGTCCAGGCACCCCCATGCCTGCAGATGTTATTAGCTATCATTCCCAGGAGGCACCTTGCCTCAATCTGTCCTACTCGGGCCTCCAAGCACTTGCTGGGGTATTGGCCTTCCCAGGCTTCTGCTCCCTCTTTCTAGCTGGGCTCCCTCAGCCTAGGCCCAATGCACCAGGGCTTGATTCATGAGCTCCAGGCCTCTCGGACTCTGTCCCTGACCCTAGTTTCTCCCCTCCTGGGCTATGGGCCCTGGCTTCTGGCCAGATCTAGCGTACACCCTACCCTGGTCGGATACTAAGCCTTGGTGCACCCCACCAGCACCTCACTGTGGCCTCTACATTCACCCCTACAGCCACACCCAGTCCACCAGGCTTAACTTTAACATAAAAGTAAGCTGCAGCCTTAACAAAGTCTTCCCTCTGGGAACAATACAGCAAAGAAAAGGAAAAGTGCTAGGGCTTTAACAGAAGTCTTCTCACTAAGTAAACACACATCACAAGAGGGGGTGAGCCACACTAGTGTGCTGCCCCTGAGCTCTCAGCCGCTGGGCCACTGGGGTTCCCAGTGCCCATAACACAAGAGCTGCCAGGTCTCTGCCCTTCCCACTTCCCTCTCTCTCTCCCTCTTTCTACCCCTCTTCTGATGGCCTCTGGGAAGGGTTTTTTATGTGACCAAGAGCCTCTTTCCCCTGCCAATTGCCTGCCTGTTCTCATGCTGGTTCAGGGTATTTAATCTCTTAATTAAAGGGCAGCCTCTGTTCCTGTTGCTCCATTCTTGTAAAGGACCCTAGCATGAGTCCTTCCCTTTCAGACTGACTGCTCCGATCCCTTTCTCTTTCCCTCTCAGCTGAGTAACAGAGTTAGGGTCCCTTGTTATACAGCTCTTCAAGTATTTGAAGACTGCTGTCATGTTCTTTCTTAAGCACCTTTTCGCAAGCTGACCATGCCCAGCTCCTTCAGCCTCTCCTCATATGACTTACCTTCCAAGCCCTCGATCATCTTTGTTTCCCACCTCTGGACCCTCTTAACTTCTCCACTTCGGTTTTAACCAGAACTGCACACAGTGGTGGAAAAATCTAACGCAGGGTTGTTCTTTGTAGTACATTTTGCTAGTGTTTGGATAATTTTTTTGGTCCAGTCTAGTTCAGAAGCCCTTGAGAGACTGTACTATTGTCATTTCCTCCTGCTTTATTTTTCAGAAATACTATAGCATCAGTACGTATCTACTCACAGACTTGCATACTAGCCCATAGTAAAGACATCAGTTAAAAGGAAAGACTAATATCTGGACAGTGGTACGATTTCAGCGATGGTATGGTCAAATCCACATGCACTTCCTTCTGTGGCATCTGACCACAATAGCCAGGCTCTTGTACATAACATCCAATAAAATATATGAAAGCTATACAATTTACTAGTCCAACTCTTGCCTCTCCCTGCTCCTCTTCTTTTTTAGACGCTGTTGAGTTGGATAGCTAGAAAGCAGGAAAACAGCATGAGTAATTACAGTATAGAGCAATAGTTCTGCTTTCTAATCTTACATCTGAACTAAAATCCTACTGTAGAAGTTGTTAATAGTAGCAGTATAAAAGATTTAAGGCAAAACATGGCATGAAGATATAACATGGAAACAAACATTCATGAACTGGAATGAAAATCATTTCTTTTTAGCTACAAGGAAATATTTTCATGTACTGTTTCACACTTGTCTCTTCTCTCTTATAGAGAGCTCTGCCAGACTTATCTGATATAGAATGCCCATCTTACATTAAACAATTTTGACTGTTATAACAATGCAAAAGAACCAAAGTTCTGATCTCTGTCACAGCATTACAAAAAAACCCCTACTTTGCATATATTTCAAGGTGTTAATTACAGCAAGGTAAGATGAGTATATAGGCCTTTGCTGAGCGGCCCCAGGTCAAGCTGGTGGGGCTAGCTCAGTGGTGGCTTCAGCCTCACCTACCCCACCGGGGGTAACCTGCACGCCAAATAGCACATGGCATGGGCATTCCCCAGGGACACCACTAGTGGTGGCACAAGGTGCGCTGCCACTAGTTGTCCTTGGGGAACCAAATGTCCACGCTTGTCTGGACGTGGCCTAGGGCTCCATGGACAGCAGTTGTTGTGAGCTTTCTACCACTATATTAGATGTGTTTAAGGTTACTGACATGTCCCTCACCTCTCATAGGGAAAAGTTAAAATACTTGAGTTAAAACATGCTGATTAAAAAGATGAAGACCAAGGACTAGCTCCTTTTTTATCTTTCAGATGTACAAGTGGTGTTTACAAAGATGTAGCTGTCTAAATCACTAAGCATAATTCTGTTTTGCCCTGTGCAGTAGCCTGAAAGTCTAGATCCTTACGCTCCTCCATTTTAAGCTCTGTGCTTCTAGATTTGGCCTTGCTCAGAAGTGACCCAGAATATCCACCGTAAGGTAAGGTGCTTGCCCAAGACATCAGAGACCTAAGGTGTAGGCCTGCCTCACTGAGAGAGGGATCTCATATCTGAGTAGTGCCCAGTCACCAGGCCACCCTGACTGTTGGAGTCAACAGGGAGAGATTTATGTGGCTGAGGTATAGCAAGGCAAGAGAGTCTGGCACTTTGGTCCAGTGAGGTGGGTACTGCCCTGGGAAGGAGCTCTTGCTCCTAGTGCTGGTTATACATTTTGGCTTGGGCTGCTGTGGTCAGAGAGTAGGCTTCTTTGCATGATATTCCACTGCTCGTAAAGCCCTTCCAGTGGGGCTGTGATGTATCCCCCCATACCCTGCTACTTGGAAACTTCAGGGTAGTCCTCATTACAGAGCTTCTGCATACAGGAAAGTCTGCTGGAAGATTTTACTGCCAAACATTAACAAAAAATGGCATGCTCCTGTGTTTGGAGATAGGAAAAGAAAGCTTCATGGTTTGTGCGTAGCAAAACTCAAGGTCTCTGACTTTCATTTCAGAAAAACAAAACCCACAATATTCACTATTTTTTCAGGCCTCTGTCCACCCTACCTGGGGGCATCAGCTACTCTCCGTTTTCAAACCTCTCCTGGAATTGCTCTTCTTTCATGACCTCTGTCACCACTCATTCACCTTTAAGAAGAAGGCTGAGTGAGCACGCTAATTGTTGTTGATGCATTTGTTTTCAGATCTGTCTTTTTACTATAGGTTGGAGTTGTCTCTAACATGCACTGATGCAACTCCGTGGGCTCACATCCTACCCTCTCTTACCAAAGTGCAATCCAGAATAGTGCCATTACTTAAATGATGGCATTTACTTCAGATTTACCCCAGTGTAAGTCATGCCTTTGGAATGAAGTAGTGGATAAAAAGCCTAGACACCACTGGGCATAGGAGCAGGGCAGGGCAGCACAAAGTTAGGCTTTCTCTTGTTCTCTCGTGACTCTTCTTCCAGGCTCCCAGTGGGCAAGCCTCAATGGGAAGGCATGAAGGATGCTTTCTCCCATACTTTGGTGGTTGGAGCAAATGTGGGAGATGTGTGTTCAAACCTCTTGAGGCAGAGGGGAACTTGGGCAAGTGCTCTAACCACCGGCCTGCTAGAGTAGAAGTTGTTGTTGACTTCATGCTGAAGTTGAGATTATTGCCTATTAGGCAGCTGAACTGGTTCAGGTAGTTGTCTTCTCCTTACACTATGTCAAAACTGGGCATGTGCTAAGGCTCCCCATCAAAAGGATGGAGGACTGTGCATCTCTACAGCTGAAAGGAGGAATAGCCTTCCTGTCCTCGGTCATGTTTGCCTGAGACAAGCAGCAGGAAAGTGGTAGGACAGGTTCTGTCCCTGAATATTCCTTTTCAGGCCCCGATTCATTAAACTGCATTCGTAAGCATCTGTCCCAGATCAGGATGGTTTCTTGGAACAAGACAGCAGGAATAATCAACCTGGGGAATTTTTCTCGAGTAACTATTTGTGCGTGGTCACGCCTACAGGAAACATTTTATTCGGTGAGTAAAATATCTTTTGGGGGCAGGGGGTCCTCCCGTTATCATCATGGTTAAGAATAGATGGATCATATTGTGCCTGGGCTGCTGTATTTTCCTGCCAGTTCTGCAAGGCTGTGTGTGTTTATGTGAATGCTACACACTTGGCCTGAAGAAAACTCCATAAAATGTGAAATAGGAATTAAATATCAAATTCCTTCAGGAAAGTTGCAGTCCATAGTACTTGTTTATATTCTGTATCTGTTTTCTCAGTTAAACGTAGGTGCATCTGAAGGAGTTAGATTTAGTCTAAATCCACACAGCTGAGGAATCCTGTGCTCTTTCTTTCTCATTTCTTTCTCTGAATTTTCACTGAGGGGCTTTTATCTACCCCTAATCCCACCATTTCTGTCAGGACATAATCTCTTTCTCAAATTTACATTTTAATTACAAGGCCAGCTGAACTAGCTAAAATCAATAATGTCAGCATTCAGCAGCCTAACTTTCAGCTGAAACCCCAGCCTCTCTATTTCCTACTATCGATTTATCTCTTGAACACTGTCTACTTTATTGCTTCAGGCAAATAGGTGCCATTTGGTCAATTTAAACAAAAAGGGGGATTTGAACATTTTTATGATTCTTTCTCAAAGTAAGTATTGGAACAAATTTGAACCCAGAGACTGGACTTACACTTGACAAAATCCAAGGAGTGCCTAATTCAGTAGAAGTCTTTTACTTCTTGCATCACAATGTGTTTATAATACAAACGGAAATGTTTTACATGTCCCAGGAATGCTATCTGCTTTGGGGATTCTTGCTGTTATTTTGGCAGCAAAACTAATTTTATAAACAAATGTTAAACAGGGCACTTCTTAAAACTATTGGTGTTTTTAATACATTAGCAGTGTATTTACCCTTGGCTGTCTTGCTTTCAATGGTTTAAAATAACAATTCAATGAAAAATATTTTGTTCTTGTAACCCTGGAGAGTTCTCATATTGATCGTTTGGTTGTGATATTATCTATCTGAAATGTCACATTGTTTGTGCATCTCTTCTGCCTTTCCTCTTTGTGTGTTTGTGTGTCTGTATAACTCAAGATGATAAGTGAGCAATTATGCTGTAAATATTCCGTGTAGGAAATCAATTGGGATGGGGGGAGTAAAAGTATTTTGGCTGAAGATATACATTCTCAGGAGGAAAAAGAGCTATCTGCTTTTTTTTTTTTTAAAGATAATGTAAATAAAAGTACTCTCAAAATTGTAGATTTTTGTCCTTTAAAAAAAAATCTGAATGAAAATTGTTCCTGTCCTGTGCATAGTTCATCAAAAAGTATATCTGTTATAACTGTTAATATATTATAAATAAATTATAACTGGGGGAAGTAAATAGTTCTAAACTGAGCCTTCTCTTATTGGATGAGTTGAGTTTTTCTGTAGTACAAAGCAACAATCAGAAAGCTTCTACCCGCTGCTAGTTGTGGTAATTATGATGGAAGTTGTATATGATTGAAGTTATTCCATCTTCCTATCTAAACCTTGTGAGTTCAGAATTGTTCTCGTCAGTGGGCGCATCTACATGTGTGCTTCTACGGGCATTAGCTTATTTTAATGTGCATTAAAGTACAAAAAACCCATGCTGTTTTGCAAACGTGCATTAAAATAGGCTAATGTGCATTTTTCTAGTACTTCAGAATGGAGGGCATTTTTACACATGCTTGGGAGTGGGAGGGGGGAAAGGGGGCAGCACTTTTACTCAGAGGGGCTTCGACTGCTGCTCTAATTAGAGTCGCAGGGTCTTATGTATTAGCCTTCCTGCACTTGAAAATGGTGGCCAGGGCACTTGAGCTAAAGTTTGTTCGATGAGCTATAGTTCATGTGCCCCCACTGCCATTTTTAAGCACGGGAACGCTGATACACAAGACAGAAAGCTGCTGGAGTGCAATAATTGCCATGTTCCATTAGACTCAGTCAACTCTGCTGTGGCGTGCTGGAATTCCAGTGTGTCAGAGCAGCCTCGCTGCTCATGTATAGGTACCTGGAGGTTCGAGATTTAATGTGCATTACCTAAAGCACATTAATTGAACATGTAGACATGTCCTGAAGTGCTGTTTTTAATTAAATTTCAGTGTTGAGTCTGTATCAGGTTCTTTAAAAGACTGTTCCACAGCCTAATGGGCTTCACTGTTAAGATCCTTTCTCCTTGATATTTAGCTTAGATTTTCTTCTGCTCATTTTCATCCTATTACTTTTAATTATCCATACTGTTATCTATGGTTTTTCAGCCAGTTTTCAGTCCATTTTGCAATGCTTATATCAAAGCAAATGAGTACGTTTTTATGGTTGTTAAGGTCCTCACATCAAACACGTTCACCAGACCATCATCCAAAGTATGCTGAGTGTGTACCATGTTTGTTGCTTCCTGTTGACAAATGAAAGGTGTGGTAGGAGGTAGGAAGGAGTGAGAGAGTGGTGCCATAGTTTTTTCTGTTGCCATCCAGCAATGCATCTGTCGCATTCAGTAACAGACACTAGTGCATTAGTTTCAATTCTGTAGTAGGTTTCTCCAACTTGAGAGTCTTGTTAGAGCTTTTCTGGTTCTGGAGATAAGGTTTTTCTCAGATGTGCAGCTTGGCACGTGCATACACAATTTACCAGCAAACTCTCTGTATGCCTGAAGAAGGGTGTTTGTGCCCATAAGCTTGTAAAGAACAATTTTCTAACAAAAGGTAACATGTCTGCCCAAAGAACCTTGTCTACCCACTGCCTTTGTCGCTTCTACGATAAAGTACTTGGAGTGACCCTTAAAGAGAATCTGGAAGCTCCGTCTAGTACAGAATGGAGCAGCCTGCTTTCTCGACTGCATGGGCTTCTGCAAGTGGCACCTGAGAGACTGATGGAGAGAGGAACAAGCATTTTTTTAGCCTACTTCGTCAGATACTATGATTGGATTTGTAGAAAGAAAAAATTTTAAAATAGAGAGGAATTTAAATACAAAGGGAAAGCCTAGGGGGAGGGGACATAATGTCAGAGTTCTGCCCTGATGGCTTATTCAGTTCTGATGCAATGTGGAGCCTTAGTGATTTTCTCCAAATTTGTTGAATGTGGGATCTAGTTATAGAAGGAATTAATTCTATTCCAAGTCCTCTCATCACTGTTGAGACATGATGCGGGATCTTGTTTTTCAGTTTCTGTATATAACAGGCTGCTCTCTCACCCTTGCCTACTGGTTTCACTTTTCCCCATTTTCACTGTGCAGATTTCCTATGTTTTGGGTGCGTATGATTTTGTTTTGGGAGGTTTGCTATTTTAGGCCAACAGAGTTTGTATAACGCTTCTGAGAAGTACTCTGGTAATTGTTACACAGCAAATACAAAGTATACAGTGGGCTTTATTTGTTTGTTTTTTTTTCCCCATCATCTTCACAAAGGTAGCACAACCTTTGTGAAGACAAATTAATGGAGCTACACTAGCACCAGATATGGATTCAAGGCATGCCACAAGTGGGAAGGGAGTTGAAAATCCTAACCAATGTGAAAGCAAATGTGGGATGTTTTCCAAATGAAGACTTCAATGGTTTGCTCAGTTTCATTCCTATAGAGCAATAGACTTTTGTTTGTTCTTTTACAAGCTTGTATTTCAGGTCACTTATCTTATACAAAAGCTTCCTTTATTTGTTGTAAAGGTGAAAACGTTATATGCTGGGTAGCTTGTTGGTGATCAGATTTGCCTGTAGTGGCTAGTTGCCATTGAGAATAAGTGCTTGTTCCTACCAGCTAATGGAGCTGCTGCTTTAGCTCAGTTGCAGAGGTCTGTGCTAGCTGACAGGAGGGTTTATCTAATCATACCATTCCAATTTAAACCAAGTGTCTAATCTGTCTGCATAAAACCATTCTGTTTCTTTCATCACTGTAGCGTCTCTTTTCTTCCTGAAGATCTGTCCCTGGTGCTGACTCAGCAACTAGTTCGTGCCTCCAGAAAACAGCAGATCCTCACTTCCTTCTGAGTGTTGTGAGGATCCTGCTTTCTGCCTTATAACCTTGTAGGCATTTAGGTGTATATGCTTAGGGCATGCCTGTATTATACCACTCGCCATGTGCAGTGATGCCATGCTCTGTATGTGCTGCCTTGTGATCAGAAGCGGTGCTGTAGTGCCATAGAGCAGGCAGGCTATTTGACTGTGCCCCTCTGAGCTAGTTAATCCAGGCATTTCAGGGAGTAGTTGTTCTGTGATAAGTGTGCTCCTACTGGTATTTGTGTGTCTGTATCCTTTCGGTGATGGTCTGCTGAGGTCCCTTTCAACCATATTACCTATTAATCTATTTTTTCACTGAAAGCTCATTCTGGTGCAGAGTTCTTGGCTAGTTTTACCCACATATTTACCATAAGGACATTTGGTGCACTAGATCAGATGTACGATCTTTTGGGAAAAGGACTTAGAAGATTCATTGATTCTGTTGAATTCATTGTTAGGTGAGTGGGGTGTTGAGTATTTTAACAATGGAGATGTCTTGATACGTTTTACATCTATTGTTAAGGCAAAGTTGCATCCCATTAGATGTCTATTGAACAGAGGAAGTTTGCTTCTGGTGATGGGTTGGGTAACATCAGGGGGTTGTTTGAAAGCCAGGAGTGGATGGCCTGGGAATACTTCTCCAAAGGTCTGATCTTTATCAAGTGTAGGCTCTGATTGTTTGATGATTCTTCTAATTGTTTCAAGAGTGGGGAGGTAAGTGACCACTAGGAGTGTGTTGTTGCACAGTTTTGAGGGGGTATTTTAGGGGTGCACTGATAAAGATTTTTTTACCTGATACCAATGGCTGATTTATTAACCAGCCATATTGGCTGATACCGATCCAATAGCCGATATGCAGTCCGGCAGCTTGGAGAGCAGCATCTGGGCAGTAAGTCTGGGGTGGGGAGGGGCGTGGGGAAGGAAAGGGGCATAGGGAGGGCAGATCGAGGCCTCTAAGGTGAGGGAGGGAATGGGGAAGGGGCAAGTGCTCCCCAGCTGGAGCAGAGTGGGGCACAGGCCAGAGTCACGGGCAGCTCATGCAGGAGGGGGTGGGAGCTCCTGTTGTTGCATGCATCCCTGGAAGAGGCAAGGGGGGTATGTGCCCCCCAGATCTGTGTGTGGGGCAAGGACAGGCTGTCGGCTCAAGGAAAGGGGCTTCGCCAGCCTCTTCCCAGTGGGGGGGCAGCACTAGGAGGGGGAGCTATGGGGTGGGCTACAGTTTGCTATAATCACATGCCCTACCCTGGCCCAGCCCCCCTGCCAGGAAGAGGCTGGTGCAGACTGCCCACCCTCACCCTGTGCACAAATCTGGGAGGGCACATGCCCCCATGCCTCCCCCAGGGGTGTGCATAGTGGTAGGGGCCACCCCCCACCCCACCTTCTAGATGAACCACCCACAGATCTGTCCTGTGCCCTGCCCCACCCTGCCCTGGCTGGGCAGCGCCTGCCCCTGCCCTGTTCCCTCACTCACTATGGGGACTTTGATCTGCCCGCCCCCCCCCCAACTTACCAGCCAGACGCTGCTCTCCAAGCTGCTGGACTGCATTCCTGGCCATGTGCATGCTGTGTCTGCGTGCGTGCTCGCGGCATTTATCGGTGACATTATTGGCCACATTGGCCAAAAAAAGACAATTGCCGATAATGTCAATTTTTCTTTTATTGGTGCCAATATGATATGGGACTGATATATTGGTGCACCTCTAGTTTTAGTAACAAGTTACTGTAGGGCAGTGGTTTTCAGCCTCTGATCCCCAGACCTCTGGGGTCCACAAACTGTCAAAGGATCTGAGAAAGACGACTGTGATGAATCAAAGGTATGTGAATACCCACACTTACAATTCAGAGGGGTCCACACCTCTATTTGAAATTTTTTAGGGGTCCGCGAATGAAAAAAGGTTGAAAAACCACTGCTGTAGAATATGTGGGTGTCTCTTTCAAAGATATGGTCTACTTATGGGCTTTTTTTGTGGTTGTAGGGGACAGGACTAGGAACAACAGCCTTTCCCCTAGCTCTCTAGGGGAAATTTAGGTTGGGAATGAGGAGGAACTTTCTGACTATGAGGGCGGTCAAGCATTGGAACAGGCTACTTAGAGAAGTTGTGGAATCCCCATCCTTGGAAGCTTTCAAAACAGGTTGAACAGACATTTGGCTGGTGGTTTAGTCAGGGATGACCCTGCCTTGAGCAGGGGGCTTGAAATGACTTTGTGAGGTCCCTTCCAGCCCTACTTTCTTATGATTTCCATTTTTCAGCTGGAGTGTTCTAGTTGAATAAAGACATATTTCAGAATGCTTTTCATTCAGAAGCTTGTCTGAGTCTATCCCAACCATGCAGTTGGTCCAATAAGAGAGATGGCCTGCAAAAATCCTTGTCTCTTGCATAATTCCTGGACCATCACGGTTATAACATCACTCCAACGCTACAAAAACACAGTATAGCAATTCAAACAAATCTCTAATTTAAATTTCCTTTCCAGGTTGTAAGTAACATCACTCTTTAGTCATACAGTACGCTGCCACAAGAATGTTTTACTGCAGATATAGTCCAAATATTTGTTTCTACCGGAATAAGTCTTTTGTAGTAAATGTAGTCCCATCTACTAGTACTTGTATTGGTAAGGTAAATGATTGATGCTGCTGCACTGGAAAGTAGTGAAATAGTTGTTATACCCCCATCTCCTTCACCAGCATTCCCAAACAATGATTCTGGAATAGTTGTAAGATGTCATGTCTAAAACTTTTGTTTTTCTCCTCTTAAATATGCTGTTCTTTTTTGTAGGGCTAGATCCACTGTTGCCTCCAAAACCAATAGGAAAAAAACCAGCAGGGGGGTCAAGTTTTCTGAGCTCCCAGTCCCAGCCAAAAAGGAATGAAGAGGAACTCGATCCAACATGTGCAGCGGCAACACTGAAACTTCTACGAGATAAGCTACCTCAGTTCCCACTCCTAGACCCCAGGTCGTGATCATTTTATTTTTTTTTAGAAACATCACTGTCTTCCTGGCTTTGTTAGTTACAACAGTATTCCCCCAAGGTATATCCACAGATAAGGCAAGCTACAATACAATGCTGCTTACTTGCATTTTAAATTAAAATTTCTTTATGCTCAGATGTGCATACATTGATTGGACCTCTGGCCTTTGCTGATCATTATTTAGAGAATCTTCAGCAAATCTTTTCATGTGGATCCTGTCCAAAAATAATAATTCTTTTCACTGGGGGAATGGTTTGGTTTGCCAGGGAATGGCTTGGTTTGCCACCGAGCAGATAATAATTTTAAGGCTAGGTTAGAAGATAAATAGTTTCAAAACCCTCAGATTGCCTAGTAACTTACTGAGTGATAAATACCATCTTTTGAAGTCTGTCATTTTGTTTTCAAAGAACTGGCTTTGTCAGTCCCATTCAGAGCTTGCTGTAATTCCAGTCCTGCATATGATTTAGCAGTAGATTGATATAAGCCATGCTTGCAAGTGTGTGATGGTGGACTCCTGCATTAGCTGTAATTGCAGTAACTTGTTAATGTTTTGATGTCTCCAAAAGTGACACTTACAGTAGAAAACACTAGCAGCCTGACATAAATTATTCACCGCCCTCCCCCCCACACGCACCTTTTTTTCAACTTAGAAACTGAAACGTGAAGTTTGCCATCCCTGTACTGATTAAATTCTCCAAAGAGCCTAGGAAGTACAGCGCTTTCCCTTTGTGAAAATGCAAGTGACTAAGAGCATCATTGTGCGGGCAACTGAACTGCTTAGGCGCTGCATGGTAATGCTTCCATATTTGGGGACAAATAAAATTGTTATCCAACACTACATAACTAGTACTATTAGCTTGAATTGTCATTCCTCTAGTTAGTTATTAGCTAACAATTTAATGATGAACCAAATCTCTTTACACTAAGATACTAGAAGGTATGGTGTTTGGGTGGAGAGGAAAACTTCACACCTGCCCGTGTCTCATTTTTCTTTATTAATGAATTTTTATTCTTCTATAATTTGGGACATCAGCAACACCACTGATTCCATGTTTATATTAGCTGAGCATCCCAAAGGTGCAAGTGTATAAGATGGAACACAGTGAACAGAAAAAAAGGATGTTGCAGCCCGTTTAACTACAATACAAACATGGACATAAATCTACAGAAGCAAGACAATTCTAAATTAAGTTTGCAACACCATCCTTGCTGTAGCTTCTGTTATAGTACATCATGTATGATCCATTGCTGCATCACGTATAGACCTTTAGGCTCCTGCAAGACTGGGAAAATATGTTTTTAGCCAGCATGAGCGGAGTGTACAGATAAGCTTAACTGTATATTACTCTGGACTTGTACTACAGTATTTGCAGGCTATAGCCTGAAAAAACAAATCCAGTAGAAGCAGTGGAAGTCCTAGTGGATCTAAGCTAATGCAAGTGTTGGTGTGAAAGGTTAATCAAAGCGGAGAAACAGTTGTGATCGTTATTGCTCTCTATTGACTTTTTATAATCTTTCTCCAGTGTGTCTGCAAGTACTGAGCCAACAGCTTCAGGAGAGCCTGACAGTAAGGCAACAAAACAAGAAGAAGAGAGAGCTAAAGCTCCTATCATACCTTTTGGATTAGATCTTTACTACTGGGGACAGGACCAGCCAACTGCTGGGAAGATTCTCAAGTAAATATATTGATGTTTCTTTTAAGATTAAAAAAAAAAAAATGACTAAAGTTGTGGTGTTGTGAAGTGAGGTGAACTTTATTTCCTTTCCAGTATTGTTTTCCATAAACATCCTGGCAAATTCTAATGTTAACATTATACCTATTTTGAGAAGTTCAGATTTTAATTAAGATGCAAACCTTGCTGGGGTTATTTGACCCCAGCAGTCGTTCCTGCCCACAGTAGTGGGGGCTGGACCCAATGAGCTCATGAGGTCTCTCTTCCATCCCTATACTTCTCTGAGTCTGTGAACTATCCCTTTACCTTTCAAAGCGTATGCTTCCCCTTGTCTCATGGACTGTTTGTTAACCATCTCTATTATGGGAGCACCTAGTCCAGCTTGGCATTATGTCCCAGTGCTAGCCCAACTAAATGCCTTAAGCACAAAGCACATCGCTCTTCCTACTGGAGAAGGTACTGTGGTTTCTTATATACAAAGTGGTTGCTAGCTTTGTGACGGGATCTGCAGTACTGTGAAAAGGGTTTACATTTGCCCTTTAGCTATTTCGTTTCTAGCTGACAATTCTGTCCATTGAGGTCCATTCAAAACACTAATATTTATTGTAAAAAGTTGGTATTCAAAGTTCTGCTTCCATGTTTGGCTCGCAAGGCAGTTCCTGAACAGGCATGGGGAGAGATCCATACATTCTTTAGTAGAGAATGCATAGATTTCAGTATCTGTTGCAGACATTGCCTCCCAAAGCATCATAGACCTCTAGGCCCAGTACATCTGACAGTCAGTTTAAAGTAGAAAACTTGAGTGTGAGGCTGGGTTTGCCGGTCAAGAAGGCAAACTCTGATATACTCAGTGGTATTACCGTAACTTTGAGGTTTTCTTACTAAAGCAAAAAAGCTTAATCACAATTGACTTGTGTTGGAGGCCTGTAGTAATAACACTGTACAAACAAACCGTAAACAGTGCTGCAGCCTGAAACCCAGGGGAAGTATAGAAACCATAGAAAATATCACTCACTTCTCCACATATGCATATAGAGAAAAATCAGCTTTCTTGGCACAGGTTCTTTTGTTCCAATCTGCGTCTTGGAGGGTGGTGCCATCACATTTTCTCTTTTCATCCCCACTTCCTAGAAGAACAGCAAACTCCATTTTCTGCTCTTCCCCTCTCATCTTTCTGGTGCCTTCCTGGACATACATTTAGATGGTTTTGATGTATTATCTTGTGTCACAATTCGCCCAAATTTGACTAAACTCTTAAAGACAGTTCAGAAAATAGCAACAGGACTGGCAGTGCCTGTGATCCAAATCAGGGAAAACACTGTATGGATTTTGTATTACTAGGAGGTAATGGAGGGGTCACTGCAGAGAGTGAAATTTGACACAGCATGGGGCTTTAACGCACCGACTGCAAAATCTGTGGCCTGTCCGGTGATGTAGATTCTTCAAAGCCTATAAAATGGTTAAGGTTTTCAGCAAGGCTTTAAGAACCATTTGTCTGTGATACCGCCCAAACTGTGGTAAGGCTTTATTTTACATTGCAAATGAGTTATTCAAGTCATAAGTGAAATCAAAAGCATATTTCACTGCCTGTCTGCCTAGTGCTGTACTGTTTTATTTTTATGCTTCCTAATAAAATAGAGGGCACACTTCTGAACCTTATAGCCTATAACCACAGATATGCCAATCTAACCAAAGATAATTTAAGTAACTGCACGCACACAATAGCACTGACATCTGGGTAGAATATATTTACTGAAAAATTAGGATAGGCATTGGCTGGTTCCTTTGACTTTCTCTGTAGTTAGAAATCAATGCAATGCACTGAAAAATAAAAGAAGGGACATATGCAGCATTTCTACAAATTTCATAGTTTCTAGGGTCGGAAGGGACCTGAGCAGATCATCTAGTCCGACCCCGCCATGGCAGGAAAGAGTACTGGGGTCAAATGACCCCAGTAAGGTGGTCATCCAACCTCCTCTTAAAAACCCCCAGGGTGGGAGCCTGCACCACCTCACTTGGAAGCTGGTTCCAGACCCTAGC
>NW_017729033.1:15900208-15933301 GCF_001723915.1 Gavialis gangeticus
TGGGTGCGACTCTCTAGCCAGTTGGTGACCCATTGGACTGTATGGGTGTCTACGCCACAGTCCCCCAACTTCCTAATGAGAATGGGGTGAGAGACAGTGTCAAAAGCCTTCCTGAAGTCCAGGAAAACTAAATTTGAATTTTTTTTAATCTTGAGGTAAAAATATTCACACTTCAGCTGTTCTACACTGCACCTGTTTTATAACACTATTTTGGGGATCAAGGTTTTCAGAGTTGTTACAGGGTAGTTATTAGAAAGCTAATTTTTTAATGAACATATAGTCAGCTGCTGGTGTTCAGTAAACTCTCAAGGAAACTTACAGTGGAATCTATAAAAAGGTTGGGTTGTACTTTTTAACCGTGCCAGCTGTTTTTAGTCCAGTAACAACAGCATGTATCATTGTTTTAAGGAATCTGTCCTTTGCTGTATGAAGGTCCTAATGCACTTTCTCAGTGGTATATGATGTAAGCAGTATAACGTAAGTACCTGCTCCATCTGAGATCTGTATAGGGCACTCATCTTTAGTAACAAAGGGCATTTATACACGCTTTGGGGAGTGTGTGTGTGTGGGGAGGAGTGCTTTAATTAGACTGGCACTGACAGCTGGTCTTATTAAAGTGCCCAGAGCGACTTGTGTATCAGCATCCCTGCACTTAAAGTGCTCCAGCCATTTTTAACTAAAGGTCGTCAAACAAGTTTTAGTTAAAGTGCCCCCGTTGCCATTTTTAAGCGTGGGGATGCTGATACATGAGATGCTGGAGTCTGCTGGAGCATGGTAATTACCACGCTCCAGCAGACTTGATTAATCAAACCTGCTCCGTTGCACTGTAATTACACGTATAGGCATCCAAAGTTCTAAAACATTTGTCAAGTGATGTCACTTGTCCTGTAGCTGCCTCTTCTGGGTGTGGATTCTCTCCGCGCCTCAGTTATTTCTTCTTGCTTCTGTAATTGAAGCTTCCGTTAATGGTCGTATGCCTGGATCAGAACCAGACCGTCTCTTAGTGGTTCTCAGACTATTAATCCTACTAGTCTTCCAGCTGCTTTGTGCAGCTACTTCTATTCCACTTGTGATCACCAGCGCCCTGGAACGTTTCACTTATTCTTGCCTGTTCCTTTCTCTCTGTTTGGGTTCTTGCATAGGAAATCAAGGCTGTGATCCAACAAAGCAGGCAAGCACAAGCTAAACTTTAATCATGGGAGTGAACCTGTTGAAGTCAATGGGATTACTTGTGTGGTTAAGTGCTTTCTCAGGTTGATTAGAAGAGCTAGGCTTTAGTTTTATTGTTTACCATATAAACCTGTGGTTTAATTTGCTAACAACAACAACATTGGGAGGGTACTGAAAACATAGGACAGCTGAACTAAAACTACCACATACCCTGCAAAGAGGGCTTGGAGGGAAAGGAGGGTGTCCCACAGTAGTGAGATTTGCTGCTAATAACTAAAATCCTGCTCACTAGAAAAGAGGACATAAACAGCAGTTACAAGATTGGAGTACAAGTGGATATAGCTCGTCTTTGGTACTCTCTGCACTGAAACGAGTTTATTTCCATTGTGTGCCTCATGTTCAACTAATACTAATAATCAAGCATTTGTGAAAAAGGATCTGCAGTTGGGTTTCAGTGTCAAGATCGGTCTTCAAAAGGATCTCTCTGACAAAGTGATGTGCGGCAGAACATTTGAGTCCCATTGCCACCTTGAACACAGGGACAGGCATCAGAGCAGAATAACTGTGTTAAGCACTGTTTTCTTTTTTTCTCACTCGCCTGCAAATATAGTTAGGGTAAAATGATTCGTATAGGCATCATCAAACTGCAGTGGTTATGAAGATCATCAGCCCCTTTTTAAACTCAGCTTCCTGAAATGTACTATCTTTAGGAAAACTATAAAAAGGAAAACCAACATTTTGATTACATTAGAATACACCAGACGTGTATTTTTTTCATCTTTTTTTTCAATAATGTGTTAAAATATCAAATAACACTTGTCCTCTATAAGAAGGAAGAGAACTTTTCTTGCATGGATTCAGGCTTTATAATTTGAGAGAAAAAAGATCAAACCACCAGGGGGCATTAGAATTTTACTGGAAGATCATGTAAGACTACTTTGTGCATATCAAACTAAAATACTAGTAATGGTGCTTTTTTAGGTATCCTGTCACTTCCTTATGTCTTTAAGATTGTTGATGTGCAGCCTGGAGTCAGTCCTATTTTAGAGAATGTATTTAAATGAAAAACAGAAGAGTGAACCAGACTCTCATATCTTTATAGCCATCAGTTTACAACTCTACCACATCACTTGCAAAAACACTGTATTGTTTAATAATTTCATGAAAGTACTGTTTTTATATTTAAATGGTATTTAATGGTATTTTGTTGTACTATTCTTTTTTTTTCGCTAGTGTTTACAAAGATTGTTTTTTTTACCATGGCAAATTTGAGAGAGACACTCACCTTACTGCAGTTAATATTGAAGCAAGCCTTTGGTTATAAATTTGGTTTTGACCCCCATCCTCCTAATTTTGCCAAAATTCCATTACTCCCTGTATGCCAGGGTAGAACTTTTCCAGAACACATGAGGCAAGTCTAACCAAGGAGCTTGCTAGATAGGAACGTTAAAAAACAAAAACAAAAAAAAAAAGAATGATTTTACTTACTGAATTTTAAAAAATGTTTTGGCACACACTAATTAGTACTTACTAACATACTGTTTACTTTAATAACTCAGCCTAATTTAATTTAAATGGAAAGTAATTTCACTAAAACCAATGAAATTACACTTTCTGGAAGTTGATATGAGATTGGGTGGAGGTCCTTCAAATTTGTTTTAATGTTGTTTGAGGAGTCACTTATGCCAAATTCAACAAAAAGTTTCAGCATAGTGACTTTGCTAAGACTTAAGCACTTGCTGGTATGCTCTGCGAAATCAAGAGCTTAGTTTTATTAATAAGTGTTTTTTGCTGGAGGCAACAAAGTATGCAGGGCCTCATTACTGAAGGACTATAGACAAGGGGCCATGTGAATGAGTGGAATGGGACGTGGGTACACAAGGAGCCTAGAGGCCAATCTGGGAGTAACTGGGAAGGAGAAACTCGCACGGGAAGGTGCATGCCAGCTGCCCAAGCCTTAACACCGTGCAGACAAAGTCCTTATCCAGATTTCCTTCACTCAGTGTCTCCATCTTGCTAATGCCTAACCTTTAGCTTTGTATTTCAAGGGTCTCTGTTCCACCTGTCTTTAATAAGAACTATACCATCTTTGCTTCAGGTCACTGCCATTTTTGTGCGTGTGAGAGTATTTCTACTTCTCATAAAATAACTGTAAATTTAGGTGAAAACTCTCTAGTTTTAAAGTACATTTTCACTGTTTTGCTTTTAGTTTAGCAAAAGAACATCCAAGCACTTCCTAACTATGTAAGTGGTGTTAGCAGTGTAGAAATGAACTAAACCTAGAATAAAACTTGATGCAATGTGAATTTGAGTATTTACTCCATTATCTGGTAAGTAATATATATTTCCGGTTATTGTAGCTTTACCAGCCACTTCCTTGCTGCTACAGGTTAAAGGAGCAGAAATACTCACTGTTCATCTCTGCCTTTGCTCTGCTTCATTTGGACAGTTGTTTAGAGGAGGGGAGTATTAATTACAGAGTTATATACTTTAATTGGGTTTTGGTCCACTTTAACATCTAAGTGGTGGCAAGTAGAACTAAAATTTTGCTAGGTGAAAGTATTAAGAAATGGAGGTCAGCGGGTTGTTTTGGTAAACAGAGATGCCAGTCAGGCTTCCATGACAGTTTAAAAAATCGTCACAATATAGCAGCCATCACTGAGAATTGCAGAGCTCTGGGTTTGTATAACTCATGAACATATTTGTGTACATGAGTAGGGACCACCACTAATTCAGGCTCTGGCTGGGGGCAGAAAGTGAGCTCCCTACACACTCGCTGGAGCCACTTTCAGGTGTTTTGAGCTGTTCAGGGGCTCAGCCTGTATTAGTCTGCCCCTGGAAACACATGGGACTTCCACAGTGTTTCCAGGGCTCTGCTGCCCTCTTCTCCATGCTTCAGGTAAGTTTTTCACTTCTTTCCCCGCACTCCCTCTCCCCCATGGTTTCAGGCCATTTCCAGCCAAATCAGTTTTCCAGGGCTTTGGGGGAAACACTAAATTTCATGCTTTCCCCTGAAATCTCGTGAAGCCTAAGTTGCAGCGGTCCCTATATATAAGGAAGAAAAACTTTGAAAGAGGAATTGTTTTTAAGGGCTGAAATCCCTTTTTTCTGCACTTCTACGTACTGATCTCAAAGACAGGATTGGCCTGTGAATAGAAAAGCTAAGTATCTATGTTCTTTTTTTTCCACTAGATTTTCCTCTCAGCATCGGTTTTGGGCCCCCAGTGATTTGGAGGAAGAGGTGGAAAATAAAGAAGTATCCGAAATGTTAAAAACCAGATATATAACATTTGCTGGCAAGTTTGAACCAGTGAAACATAAATGCCGAGCGCCAATGCCTGATGGAAGTCTATGTGAAAGACAAGATAGGATTAAGGTAGGCACCCAATAACATAAATTCCTTAATATGCAATGTGTAGACAGGATTTCATTGTTCAGGTGTTGAGATGTCATTGGAAACTAGGCTAAGAAGTGAGAATTCATATTTGGAGAGATCTGATCTTGGTTTGCTCAACAGGGCAACTTGAACTTGCATATGAACATGAGTCGGCAATGTGGGGAGGCGGCTAGGAAGGCCAACTGCACCTTGTCATGCATCCACAGATGCATCTCGAGCAGGTCCAAGGAGGTGATCCTCCCCCTCTGTGCAGCACTCGACCGGCGGCATTTGCAGTACTCCGTCCAGTTCTGGGCGCCACACTTTAAGAGGGATGTGGACAGCATGGAGAGGGTCCAGAGGAGGGCCACTCGTATGACTAAGGGACAGCAGGGTAGGTCCTATGAGGAAAGGTTGCGGGACCTGAACCTGTTCAGCCTTCAAAAGAGAAGGCTGAGGGGGGATCTTGTGGCCTGTTATAAACTGGTTAGGGGGGATCAGCAGGCGCTGGGGGAGTCCCTGTTCCCCCGAGCGCCGCAAGGAGTGACCAGGAACAATGGTCACAAGCTGGCGGAGGGAAGGTTTAAGCTGGACATCAGGAGGCGCTACTTCACGGTCAGGGCGGCTAGAGTCTGGAACCAGCTTCCAAGGGAGGTGGTGCAGGCTCCCACCCTGGGGGTTTTTAAGAGGAGGTTGGATGACCACCTTATTGGGGTCATTTGACCCCAGTGCTCTTCCTGCCATGGCAGGGGGTCGGACTAGATGATCTGCTCAGGTCCCTTTCGACCCTAGAAACTATGAAACTATAAAAAAAACAAACAAACATTTCTTCCCATGAGAGAAACTGTATTTTTTTATTTAAATGGCTGTGGTCCACTGTGAAAGAACTCCATTCTTTATTAATGGGGAGACATTCTTTTTATTTAAAGGATATCACATTAAATATTAATTTTTTTTTGTAATACAGGTTTCTTTATCCCTGTTACAAGTAAAAGCTTAGAGAATAAAAACATATCATTTAAAATTTTTATCTTCCCTTTTCACTGTGTGTTTACTTTTTGCTACCCTCTTCGTTTGGATAACAAACTAGGTTGGTAAACTTCATTTTTGTTTAGTCATTTCTAGCTAGTTAGTAGCAGGATATTTATTGTGTGTTCCAAAAAAGTTACATCTGCATGAGAAACATTTCAGGGACTGTTTAACAAATAGTTGAGGAGCAGCTGTGATGAAGAAAAGGTTAGTCGTTAGTACTTTTAAGGTTCGTTATTAGAACTAGTGTTTATATTGGTCTTAGCTAACTATTTACGTTTATCACCGAAGCATCTGAGTTACCTGACAAGGCATCAGAGACCAGTCTTGCTTCTGAGTGATTCTTCCTTTTCTTCATTCCATGCAGTTAGTTTTGTGGGAAAAGCCGGGAGAGGAGCTCTCAAGATTATATGAAAGTCTAATTCGACAAAACATAGGGCTAAATGAACAGTAGTATACTTCCTTAGCATTAAACATCTTGTTGTAATATTACAGTGTTAAATGGTGTGAATGTGTTCAGATATTTAAAATGGGATTTAAAATCCTGCATGCTAAGGATTTAGCTTTGAATATACAATTGCATAATTAAAAACTGAGGTTGCAGAGTTGACATAGCAAAGTAACTGGTGAAAAACAAATTATTTCATACTTTGATCTTTGATTTCAGGTTGTTAAGGGCTTGATCCTATGAGGTTCTGAGCATCCTCAACTCCCACAAATGTCTTTTTATTTCAGTGGGAGTTGAAGGCTGCCAGTGCTGCAGAATCAGGTCTAATATGCTGGGACAAAGTATATTACTTAATTCCAGGGACTAGTTACCAGTAATGCAGGATTATGAGGAATTATTCAAAAGCATCATTTTTCTTCCTGAAGTGCCCTTTCCATGGAAAGATAATCCCTCGGGATGAATCCGGGAATCCTGTTAATCCAGAGGACAAAGCCAGAGAAGAAAAGCAGCGGTTTGAGAAGCAAGCACAACAGCCAGGTTTGTGTGCACGTATGTATGTGTGATGGATTGAAAATATGTCACAGAATTTGAAGGAGCTGTGAAGTACACTCTGAGCACAAGTGTAGCTATTAGATGGGTTCAGTACTATGTATAATAGAAAAGACATTCTTGCTTTTTTTTTATCAATATACTATCTTGGTACTGTCACAGAAAGAATTTGGAAGAAAACTTTTCAATATGACGTTATCAGCAGATGTTACTCTCATACTCTTTCTATGTAAAGTGGTAGGTTTTTTTCGACTTGAACAAAAGTTTTCCATTTGTAAATTGTTCTGCCCCATCTCCTTTCATAAATAGACATCAAGAAAAGTGTTTACCTTGGTTCTTTATCAGAAATTACATATGTTTAGCTCTGCAGCAAGATTCTTGACTGGGCATAGTAGCCTGCCTTTAGGAGAGTCTTCTGTCGAACTGGTCACAACTCACGGAAAACAAGACTGTTAGCTAAAGGGATGTCTACCCTGCAGTCCAAAAGTGTGATTGCAAAACATGCAGACATGCCCAGGTTAGCTATAAATTAGCTAGCATGGGTACCAACAGCTATCTGTGTGCAGTAGTGGAAGTTATACAAGCTTTCCTAGGAAGCTGGGTATGTGCCTAGTGGCTGAAGCCAGCATCTCCACAGTGACACTGCTGTCAGCACACAAGCTAGCTCCGGTATGCCTGCATGAATTTTTCATTTAGGGATGGATTAGGGCACAGACACCATCACAGTGTGTAAGACTTCAGCTTTCATTTAAACAAAACTTTTTCTACTCCTTGCAGTTGTGAGGAAGGTGTTGAAAATGTCACCTGAGTGCAAGCAGTGCAGAAGCGACCACCTCATCCTGTAGAGCTCTGAACAATAGCTTTTAAGAGCAGAGAATTAATCCCCTGAACTCAGTGACATGTCAGCTCTGAAACCTGCTAGTCTGGCAGTTCCCGCTGACACTGTGCTGATGGGGAAACTGAGTCTATGACGTCTATGACGAGGCTGGATACCTTCAATGCCTGGCTGTGCCTGAGTCCCTACCCATATTCTGGCGTGGTCGGAAAGGCTGGCTTAAGCAGAGCCTGTGGCTTATCTGAAGACGGGTGGAAGGGAACACACACTTTGAGTCAGATGTCCGCTTACCTGGAGAGCGAGGGAACTGAGGATAAGGAAGAATGAATCATTCTTTCTGTCAGGACAGAATGTGGTGGGTCTTTCATAGGTTCTCTTAATCCCTCTCTTGCAGTTGTGTAATCATTTGGGCTGAAATGTCCCCTATTTACTGTCTGCTTCAGGTTTGAAATTTTTGGAAGGCTTCAGAAAATAACATTCAGTGATTTTTCTCTGGAAAAAAAAGAAAAGATTGTGCAAAAAAAAGTTTTGCTGGTGCTGTATTCACCCCAGTCAAAATGATTGAAGCTCTTTCCCTTTATGGGTTTGGAGCAGGAATTTGGATTGATTTGCCATGTAGATGGTTCTGGGATCAGAGACTTTTTGCTATCCCCATAAAAATGTACCCTTATTTGGCAGAGCTCTTTCCCAGGCCTGTTTGCACGTGCTGTGAGCTTGATAGAAGGTGCTAAAAATTTTCCAACCTGACAGAACTCCCTCTACCCCACAGTAATGGGTGCATGGTGGGTCCACCTCTGGAACTGTGGATTAAGAAGGGGAGGGGGGCTGACAGCAGTGTTCAAAGCAGCTCCTCCTTTGCTGCTGCATCGGGAGATCAGGAGTTCGTTTCTCAACTCTTCTGTTGACTGGTGTCAGTAATTGTCTGCACATTTTAGCCCTTCCTGTTGAGCAAGCTGCTACATTAGGAGTCCTGTGGTGAAAAGCTGCATGTGGTCACTTTTAGCAGAGTTGGGAAGAGAACCCCAATCTCTTATACTTGAGCCATATTGACTTTCTGAGTGAATCACAGAATCATTGGGTTGGGAGGGACCCCCCAGGGGTCTCAGGACTTCCCAAGTCCCGTGGGTTGGAGCTCTGGTCCAGAGTCGTCGAGTCCAACCCCCTGCACATATGCAGGACTTAACTGTTCCCAAACCACCCCAGATAAATGCTTATCCTCCCTCTTGAGACTCTCCAATGATCGAGCTTCCCTGAGGCAGCCTGTTCCCTAGACTTCTACTGTTCTTACAAAATTTAGGAAGTCTTTCCTTAGATCTAACTTAAGTCTGATTTAAAAGCCACTGCTTTGTGTCCTGTCCTCTGTGGCAAGGGAGATCAGTTGTTCTGACTCTGATTTATGGCAGCATGCCAAATACTTAAAAACTGTTACTATGTCCCCCTTGGTTTCCAAAATTAAACATATCTGGCTTCCTCATCCTTTCTTAATGTGGGTTGCAGCATGCCAAATATATGTGGTTGATAGACGATCCTGCAACACCAGGAGCAGAACGAAGAGTCTGTTCCTAACTTTCTCTTGTATTTCTGTTGTAGAGCAAATATTGGTTGAAGTGCATCATGTGTTCCTCCCCAAACCAATGACTGTGGTCCACATAGGCAATGGTGCCAGTAGCTTCAGAGTTGCTATTGTGGGCTTAAAGGTCCTGGGTTCCAGTCCTGTTGCTGACACATGCAGCAATGCAACATTGTGGAATTTATGGTTTGGGATTTATTTATTTTTTTTAAAAGAGGCAGAAAATTCTGTACAAAGAATTACCGTATTTACCCAAACCAAGATGACTTAAAATGTAAGACTACTCTCCCAATAACTAGATTCTATACATTATAAATTTTGTTTTAATCTTCCATGTGTAGAATCTAATTAATGATGGTCATCTTAAATCTGTCTCTTCCCCCACCCCCCTTCTGTGATGGGGGAAAGCAGTGGCAAGCGGCAAGAGACCAGACTTCTGCCCCTTGTTTCCCCCTCCCCCCACACTCCCTGCCATCCCACTCCATGCCTCCCCCTGCTCTCCCCCATGCAACCTGCCCCGCCACCCTTGCCTCTCTCTGCCCTCCTACTCCCTGCCTCCCCTTATCCTCTGCTAAAGCTCTGTTTCAGAGCAGTCAGGAGCAGTGGCAGCCCCTGCCCAGCCTCAGCCCAGGCAGGGAGAACCGGCAGCCAGTCAGGATCAGGTCTGGAGGGACTGGAACTGGAGCAGAAGGTAAGGGGGAACTCCCAGTGTCAAAAAAAACCACTGCACTGCAAATTAGTGTGGTGAATAGATGCACATGTGTTGCGTGTGGCTTGCGGCACTTCAAATGGGTTTGAGGCACTGCAGAGCACACGTGCACACTTGTCGGGTCACACCCCTAGGATCCTAAACACTTCACTTCCCAAATAGACAAGATCAGACCTGCAACATGACAGCTTACACTTTAAAGGACAGTTCAGTCAAGTTCCTGGGAAATGCTTAATGGGAGTTGTTTCTGTATTTCTGAGGAAAGCCAGCTAACATTTCCAGTCAGGTACAGTATGTGATCATATCACTACATTATCTGAGTTGGTGGTATCAGGAATCCTGGCGGAATGTTTGCAGTGTCTTGGGACAGGAATTTGGTATTCCCCATGTCCACACAGTAATATTATTACCCGCTTCAGAAAGAGAAGTCGTAAGGAATTATTATCACCTGAAAGCACCCTCAAGCTGGAAAGAATTGTCTTATCCATATTCCTAGTTCATCCTTGCTATTATTGGCATTTTATTTTAACCTAATCCAGAACTCCCAGCAGGCATGGCTTCTTAGTTTTATATATAGTTAATTTGGCTGCCAGCCTTCCCAGGAAATCTCTCTTCAGAGTATAAATGTGAGTATTTGCTCATCTTTGTCATCCAAAAAAGTGTTTTTGAATATAAACAGTAGCCTAGACTTGTGCATGCCAAAAGTGTAGTCATTTTGCTTTAAAAAAAAAGTGTTTCAGACTTCCATTAGTTCTGCCAATGCAACAGACTGAGGGAACTGAATGAGTACTTATTCTTTGGGGGCAGAAGGGGCTGCTTAAACTATAGACACAGAACCCAATGCTCTGGTGTAAAAATCACTCGCACCAAAAACTAGTGATTATTTTCTTTATTCTGTGAAGTTGACATTCCTCTAGGCTAGGCACGATACTTATTCTTGCTGCAGTGTCAAAGTGGTGCTGTTAGGGAGATGTTCACCTTTGGCCCAGAAGTATGTGCATGCAAGTCCCAAGCTAGTGTTGACATTGCTGTGTCGCTGAGTGCTCTCCTTAAGCTAAGATGCCGTACAAAGATGTCTCCTTTCTGCCTATCTAGGGAAAAGCTAAAGAACTTATTGCACTTGATTCCTTAGCCAGAACTTCAGTGTATTTAATTTAAAGAAAGTGTCTAGCATCTGTCTGCACGTTAACTAAAATTGAGTCTATTTCTCCACTAACCTTTCATGGCTAAATCCTTTACAATCATGATCTCTTTTGCTGTTTTAATCAGTATTCAAAACATCAGTGATGTTTTTCTTCAAAGCACTTGCAAGAGACTTGTCATACTGTCACCAGGTGGGTCAGTGTAGTTATACTGAGTGTGTGGAAATATAAGCAGGGATCCTGGTTTTCTCCGATTTAAAAAAAATTCCCAATTTTCAGGTTTAAAAAAGTAACCCAAAATCCACACTTTTCTGTGATTTTAAAATGAAACACCACTAATAGATGGATATATAGTGGTGTTTCATTTTAATCATGGAAAAATGTGGATTTTAGATTACTTTTTTTAAGCCGAAAATTGGGGATTGTTTTTATCAGAGAAAACCAAGATCCCTGTTCGTAAGTCAAGTCAGATGAGGGACTGCTATAAGAACCACCTGTCCTGCATATGCTTTGTTCTTGTGACCTAGCAATGGCATTCCACATGTGGAAACCTAGGGATAAGTCCTAATGATGAAGCGTGCAGTCACTGAACTGCATTAGGAAGTGGGAGCATAGGAGGTATTTTGGTTACGTACCACAGCAGTTTGTGGTGGAAAGACACCGTGATAACCCCTCAATAACCTTGTTTGTGTCCTGTCTAGTCTTGTGAGCCTGTAAAGAACGAGTGGTGGGTGTGTATAAAAGCTACCGTTTCGAGCCAAGATAACATACTGTAACTGTTCTAAAGGAACATTTGCACACTCATTCCTTTGCCAAATAACTGATCTTTTTCTCTTAAGTATAAAATGTATTCCTTTCTAGGATATCTGTAATATAACTTTGCATGTCATTGTAATCTTCTTTGGCAATCCCTCTGTCGGGGATGATTCTCTTCCGTGATTGTCTTATCTGTGTGTCCGAAGATGGGTGAGGCGGCCTATCTAGGATTGACAAACTCTACTGCAGCTTGGACGTGGGTTTCCGTGTAGGGTGGGTGGCGCTGGATTCTTCATTTGGTCTGCGACTCCCTGTTTCTGCCACTCCTGTTTTTCCATCTCTTGTTGTTGTCACCAGGTTTCAAAGTACTGAGATACCTTCAGTAGACTTTTCCTCCATTTGGGGCAGTGCTGGGCGATAAGTCTCCCACGAGCTGACATCAATGTTGCATTTTTTTAAGTTAGCCTTGCGGACAACCCTGAAGTACTTTCTCTGCCCTCCCCTTGAGCGTACGCCTTGGCTGAGCTGGGGGAATAAAACTTGCTTCAGGAGTCTGAAGTCGGACATGTGCATGACAGGGCCAGCCCAATAAAGTTGATGTCAGATGATCGTCACCTTGATACTCACGGTGTGGTTGCAGGAGGACGCTAACACTGGTGCATCTCTTCCCACGGAACTCAGAGGATCTTCCTCAGGCAGCACTGATGGTACTTGTCCAACAACCTTAGATGTCTCCTGTACGTTGTCCATGTCTCGGCTCTGTAGAGCAAGGTGGAGATCATGATAAACCATGAGCAAGGTGGAGATTATGATAAACATCTGATGTCATGATCTTCGAATACCCGTTTATTCTTGTGTCCAAACACCAGACTTGCACATTTGAGGTCAAGTTGGATTTCTGCATCGATGTCAGCCTTCTGCGAGAGATGGCTTCTGAGGTACAAGAAATACTCAACGTTCTCTGGAGTCTCGCTGTGGATCTGGATTACTGGAGCTGGGGACTGTTCATAAGGAACTTGTTGGTAGAGGACCTTAGTTTTCTGAATGTTAGGCATCAGTCCTATTTTCTTGCATTCCTTGGTAAAGATGTCAGCAATTGCCTGAAGGTCTGCTTCCAAGTGAGCACATACTACAGCATCGTCAGCCTACGGGAGCTCAGTGATTGTTGGGGTGGGCTTGGTTTTGGCTCAGAGTTGGCTGAGGTTAAACAGCTTGCCATCCATTCAGTAGTTTAGCTCCACTCCACCTGGAAGCTTGTTGGTGGTCAGATGTAGCATCATGGTAAGGAATATTGAGAAGAGTGTTGGAGCAGTGACGCAGCCTTGCTTAACTCCTTTTTTTTTTAACCTCAGAGGGATCTGTGATAGATCCATTACTGAGAACCACCGCTCTCATACTGTCATGGAGCAGGCAGAGAATAGTGACAAATTTCAGTAGGCATCCATACTTCAGAAGGATCCTTCACAACACTTCTCAGCTAACAGAGACTAAAGCTTTAGTGAGGTCAAAGCTTTCCTACCTGAAGGAGTCAGTCTAGTTCCTTTAAGTATAAATGTATGTAGACTTTAATTAATGTTTACTATTCCTGATTTTTAAGTGCATGAATTTCTAATGGATAATGCAAAGAAGCTCTCTCTTATTATTAATTGATAGTTCTTGCCCAAACTTTAGGCCAGCTCAGGTCACAAGGAAGATTAAATTTTCATCTCTATGTTACTGAATGGAAAAACAGTTATGCAAAAGAAATACATTTCATGCTATATATGACTGAAGTATGTCTTGGCGATACTGTCACTGCTGAACTTTTCTTTTAATAATTATCAAGTTTCATTTTTTTTTACTTGATACTTACTATAAAATATTAGATTCTAGCCAGTTGTCCACAAAATGGTGCTTTAGGCTCTTTGGCCCTGAAACAATGAATCATGAGGGATTACACTGACCTGCTAATCTGCAGTGTTCATCCTTTTCCAATAGTTCGCACACAGGAGCAAATTAAGTGCCTATTTTTTGTGTCAACCCTGAAGAGTATCTGGTTTTTCAGCCCTTAGTGACTTGTTAACAAACAGGTATCAGGACAAGCTGGTGAAGGCAGGCCGCTGGCCAGTCAGATGTGAAATAGCATCTCTTTACTAACTACAGTATTGATTCCCGCCTACCCTTGCAAACTGTGTAATTTTCTTTTCCCTGCTGCTAAACTCAGTAACAATGTATGAAGAGCTTTAGGGGCCCATCAATGCTCAAAAAGGCTGCTCTTCCCTGGCATTCTATTGATTTTTCTCAAAGGCTTTTAAATTGCTCCTTCATTTTACTCAAATGCTCATTTCATCTCTACTGGATGCCGGCATTTTTTCGTTGTGTTTAAACAATTGCTCCATTCACTGGGTTCCTAAACTGTGACGCCTTCTTATTACTGGGAGATAAACTGTTTAGACAGTTTTCCTTAATCTTGGATTAATCGTTCCTGTATCTGAATTGTGCTGCTCTGTATTCCTTCACTTCAAAAAAATAAACTCTGTGAAATCGCGTGATTTATCAAGTGCGTGTTCTTTTTTTCTCCCTTTATAGTTCCCCTTCTCAGTTCATAACACAGCTCCATTTTCCCTATCCCTTTGTCTGTGCCTAATTTTAATCTTGCTCTTATTTTCGTATATAAAACTAATAGGTTAGATCCAGCCTTTCCCTGAAGAGATGTGTTAATACTCCTAAACAGTATCTTTTTAGGACTGCTAAGTGGAATAGCCTCTGACCTACCTGAAACACTACAACCTACAGCTCTGCCCCAGCCTATGATCGGTTTTTGCTATACAAGTGAAATTATAGGTTTAGTAAGCCTAGCAGCACCCTGGCAAATTTACTATCCCCGTTTTGTGAATGAAGGCATTGGTTATAAAAGTTAAGTAAAATGCATGAGTCTACATGACAGGTTATTGACAGGGAGACATTAGAACCAGTTCTAGGCTTCTAACATTTTAGTAGACAATATCACCTTTCAGAGTGGCACTTCCAATTATATTTTCCTAACCTATAATCTATTTAAAAATAGTTCAGGTAGTGCGTGTGTGTGTGTGTGTGTGTGTGTGTGTGTGTGTGTGTGTGTGTGTACATTCCCTCTCTCTCACACAGAGAGAGAGATTGGAGGGGGGGGGTGTATATGTGTGTGTGAGTATTTATACCCTTTTTGAAAATGCATGCAGATTGATTTTTCTATTTTAAGGCAAATTGAATAGTATTTCCTCCTGCTTTGACCAGTAAAATAAGCCTACTTACTATCACAGTAACATCCATTCCTTCACTCAATGTGAGAGGCTTTATTGTGGTAGGAACTGTACCAAAAATGGACTTCCCCAAAGTATTGTGTCTGTACTTTGTCCTTAAGTTGGCATCTGAAGTTGGAACTGATAGCGTGAATTCCAGCTCTCAAACTTAAAGATTTTGCTTAGTAAAAACTTGGATTTGAGCAATTAAATTGGTGAGGTTGAGGTGTTTTAAAAGGGAAGACTTTCCCACGTAGAATGTCCCTTGGAAGGTATTAACTGCACTTTTTTTTTTTTTTTCAACTTCATTTTTCCAAAATTTACTCTAGTTTATAGACTCCTCAACCCAGAGGGTCTGTGTCGTATGCACTTAGCAAGATTATTTAGGCCACCTCTGCCAGGTGAAGTACTTCCAGGGATTCTGCTGCTGTGGTGTTATAAGTTGACTCAACATGCCTAATGACTTTATATGAAACCGTATGAACCACAGCAGTTGATACTAGTAGGACTATAACAGGATCCCCCTTCACCAGTGTGGTCATGATTTTTTTCTTAGAGATCTCTGCTGTAGAGTAGCTCTCTTACCCCTATTAGTATCAGATAATATGGTTTCTACATAAAAATCCTTGCTGTAACGTGGTTTTGCCCTCAGAGTGAACAGGCTTTAATACTCCAGGCAACTTGCATTAACTGGGATTGTCTAAGGCTTAAAACATTTGTTTTTCTTTTTCCCTTTCAATAGAATGGCAAGACCCAGAATTTATGAGAGAGGTTGAAGCAGCTGTTGGAGTGGATCTTGGATCTTCTAGATACAGTGGAAAAGGGAAAAAGAAAGGAAAAAAGAAGAAATACCCAAATCTGACTGACTTGAAACAGCAGGCTAACACATCTCGTTCCCGGCTTGAGAAAAAAGTCTTCAACAAGTAAGCTGGTCACCTTATCTGAAGCCCCTCAACCCCTCTCCAGTGCTTTATTTTATTTTAGTTGCTGTTTCCACCTGAGCAAGTGACATGGAAATGGCCGTCAAAAGTAACTATAGCGTGGTAGTGTTTTTGTTTGACAGGATGGAGCAAAGGGCAGTAACGTATTGATGAACAGGGTCGCACCTGAGGAAGTGCTTCGAAACTGGAATTCATAAAACTGTGCTTAAAGGATATTTAGTCTTCTGTTTGTTTTCCTTGAACCTACCTGTGCAGTTGTGGCTGCTTCCTTGGTAACAGGTGAAAGCTTGTATATGTGAGCACAAAGTACAGGGATTGAGAAAAGGGAAAAAGAGGACACTTAAAATGACACAGGATACATTTTTATAGCTTTGGTTTCATGTTTCAGAAATGGTGACACTTATAGATTAGGAGATTTGGTGGACCAATAGTAAAGTCTAAAACATTGATTTATTGTTCTGCTTCCCTAAACCCCTAGCTGTGAAAGAAGCAGATGCTGGGAATTCAGTCTCTCAAATGGATATAGTGTGGAACAAGAAGTGGCCTCTTTCTGTTTTTATGCATTGATATTCAGGTTGCTGAAGGAAGCAGCTAACATCAGGCACAGTAACTATCCCATTTTAGTTGTAGTGTGGTTTGCCAGTACATACTTAGAATCCTATCTGCTGCGTGCCCTGACAAAAGTAATGGTACTATCGTTTACTCTTGTTGGCCTTATTTGAACCTTTGCATCTACAGAGGAGTTTGCTGGAGCCTATTTACCTATGCTTACGTACATGTGTCAAGGGAATAAGAAGCTGAACTCTGGTTTAAGAATATTTGTTACTGGCAGTAATGACCAGAACAAAAGGGAACCCAGCTTGGCTCTCGGGGTGCTGATACAAGTGGCTGCAGAGCACTTTAAAAGGGCTCGATTTTGCAACAGACTGAACCCTCATTACATGAGAGTTCAGATGAAGATGCTCCAAAGCAGAGCACCTTCATTAACTTGTATCAGCGCATGCTAGGAGTAGGACTGGGTTGACACAGAATGGGAGCAGAGGAAGGGAGCAGATGGAATTTGGTTGGGTTTGCCCAGCCAGCGGTGGAGACACCCACCCCACCATCCAGCCTTGGCTGGGCCAGCCCCAGACTGAACTCCCTCCCCTCCCCTCCCATTCTGAAGACAGCGCTGGGCAATGCTAAGGGAGTGGCTGCAGACTCTCAGCCACTCTAAACTTGCATCTTGATCCCCCAACCCCGGGACCCAACAGCAAATGTCTTTTGGGTCTGAGGGATTGCTGTATCTCATGGCACTTTGTGGAAAATTTCAAACAGTATAAGTCATGGGCGACTAGTGCCTCCCAAGTCCTGGTGGGGCACCAGATGGCTGAAGGGGGAGGAGGGGTATCTCCCAGCAGCAGCAGATCACCAACTGGGGGGGGGAGTCCCTCAGTGGCCAATCACCAAGCCAGCAGCAAAATCAGAAGTGCTCTTCCAGTTTCACAGCTGGCCCTTCCAGGAGGTGCACAGCTGATCTCAGGGGGTGCACGTGCACCTGCATTCACCCCCTACACATGGCCAATGGTATAAGTAGTATGACCAAAATGAGTGGAACAGCATAAACAAGTCAACAAATCAAAAAGTGAACTATTTAGTGTTTCCTAAGCAATCATGGAGGCTTGATTACATCCCAAGAACCTGACTGAACTAGTCAAAGAGCATCCTTGGGATAATATTTGTTTCAAAACTATATTTTCCCTTGTCTGATGTAATGGTTGTTACCAGTTAAAAAAAATCCACGTTGTTTTTGGTCACAAAATATTGCATGTTCTGTGAAATTCTCATATCATCTGATCGTAGTCAGAGGAGTCAATAAGTCATAAAGTTCTAATAATCAGAATTTCACATCAGCCTTTAGAAAATAAATTTAAAAAGCTGTTTTTGGTTTACTATGCTTTGTGCTAATGATTTTGAGTGTGTGTTAGTGCCAGGTGTGGGGAATCAAACCTGTCATGTTTTAATAGGTCTCATGGTTTGCAGCACTAAACAAGATGATAACCTTGGCTCTTTATAACAACCCCAAATTACTTGAAATGTACAGGTGATAAACCCAGGCTCTGGTCTGCCAATAAAGTTAAGTGAAATTGCACACAGATCATCAGAGTGGGATCTCATTTCATTTACAGTATCACACAACCCAGTGGTGCTAATGTAAAACCTACATGACATGAAAGTGTCAAGGCCACTGTGCACTGTGCTAAAGGCTCACTTTTCTCCTACCAATTAGATAATATTTGAAGTGCAAAACCATGACCATGTTTTCCTCATTTTGACAAAACCAGAGCTACAATATCCCTGTTAATTTTTCTAGCAGAGTTTTTATTAAAGGGACACCACTTCCAATGTGTTTTTCAGAATATTGACATTTCTTGTAACTGGTGCCAAGGAAAGCTTTAATTCATTCATTTAAAAGCATTATGGGAAGGTTCCTCTGGTTTTAGATGTTTCAAAATAGCTTTTGGAGGGAAAGTTTCAGGGAGCAGTTACTTATGTTGAGGGAGCCGGAGTGCTGCTTACAGCACTTTGCTATCACTATAACAGCCCAAGCTGAAAAGCATGAAGACCTTGATCATGCTAGGTGGTCAGCATCCTCTGTCTGCTGACTACGTTGCAGGCCAGACATTTGCAGCTATGGCCACCACTGATTCAGAAATGAAGTCTGAGGATATCTGGGTCCTGACATATAGTAATTGCTTCAGTCTGTTATCAGCCACATGGTGCAAGGCAGAGACCTCCGAGAGCCAGATTTCTCTAGTAAAATTGTGGGCAGCTAGAATCAGCACCATTTTTTGAAATGGATGGAGCTCTTTGCCTGTGCACTCCCCAGCTGAGCAGAACTTTAGGGCTTTGTGGAATAGGAAAAAATTCCTCTCTTTGTAAAGAGAGCTGGGCTGGGAGGTGGAAGGACACAGTTCCAGACATCTGATAGCTCTGAAGCTGAGGTTTTCTGTCCAATAAGCTTACAAAGAATGAATCTTCAAATTACCCCTAACACGTTCTCCAACGGAGGAAACAAAGGTTGCCATATGCTCAAGCAGTTGTAACATTCTCCTCAGTTTCCTTCCTTCATTCTGCTCTCCATGGTCACTAGTATGACACTCCACCACGTGTGTATGTACGCAAAAATGGGAAAGCAGCATCCCTCAGCACCCTAGCTGTTGGTATCAAAAGCGATCAATGGAGGGGGGAACTCCAGACTCTGGTAGAGCATGGCTTCTATATGTAGCACACACGTATCTGAGTATTGGGCCTGCCACAGTATGTGTGCTCAGAGCACAGTTTGTCTGTCCCATTCACCTTACCTGGCTTTACTAACCTTAAAGCAAGTTAAACCATATCTCTTCCTCCCCTAGTCAAATTTATAGTGGTAGCAGTCCCCACCACGTTGTGAGGTCCTGCTGCTGCCACCCCAATCCTGCTGTTCTCCTAGGTGGGGTTCATAGGGGGACCCATGTTCACCATTCCCCCACCCCTCCACATGCTAGGCTCTGTTCCAGGGGTTACAAGAGAATTGGCTGGGGGATATTGGGATTTTCACTTCCCCAGCTGAAAAAGTAGCCACAGGAAGAGGGGAAACCTTAATCTACCCTCCACAGCAGAAGCAAGAGCAGCAACCTCAGAGCCCCTTGCCCTGGTTAGAGCTAGCAGATGTTTAGGGAAGTCCAAGTTTGTTCTTTCTGCACCTCCCTTTCAGAAAGTGGATTCCTTTTGGTGGAAGTCTCTCTGCACAGCAGGCACCACTCAAGGAAGGAGATGTCAGTTCTGGCCACTACTAATCATTAAAGATCGCATTTCACTTCTACCAAGTGCCCAGTGTTAGCTCTTAAGTCCTGGTTACACTGGGTTGTGATTAATTTTCTGTTCCACCTTCCTGCATCTGCCCTGCTAAATGAAGTTACATGGTATTCTCCACTTTCACTGTATCTTGTAGTGTGTGTAGATTCAACAGCTGCTGTGTCTATCCCAGAAATGGAGGTATGGATGGGCATGGCAAAAAGAAAGTCTTATTTAGGTAGTTGGTGAATAAATCTTTGGGATGTAACTGCTCCAAGTATCTTGTTATAGCCATTTGAATTGAAGAATAAGCCCATTAAAAGGCATATGTGAAATCACTAGTTTTGAGTTCAGATGTATCCAATTTACAGTAAGTGTCTTTTTGGTTAAAAACAAAAACCCACACCCTGAAGCTTTTTTTTGTTGTCTGCCAGAAAGCCTTGTCTCACATTATCTTTTTCTTTCGTAAGAAATGCTTCATAAAATTTCGAGGGTGGGATTTTTCCAAAAGTGGTTTGGAAGCTTAGTTCATGTAACTTTTTCCATCAGACTTGTGCTCTTTAGACATTTAGATGCTTTTGAAAATCCCACTTCAAATGTTTGGCTGCTAAGGACAGTGTGGGGAAGGCGGAGTGTAGAGCCATTAAACTGAAAAAAGACTTTAATTTGTTTACTCCTGTTAATAAAATCATTGCTGAATTAAAACTATTTGTATTGCTGCAGCTAATTTGGTTAACATGACAAATTTGTTCAGCCTCATCAGTGCAGTGTTCAGAGGCCTGATTAGTGATTAATCATAGCTCCTTCCATTTTTATTTTTTTTCTTTTTTTTTTTTTTTTGCTAACAGTCATAAACATTCCCCGTGACTGTGCACGTAGAATCAACTTAGCTCTATTTTAATGTCTTGCTTTCTTTTTACAGAGAGGCTATGAAGCGAGTGGTGAAAGCAATGAATCGAATGGACGGAAAAAAGCATGAGAAGTTTGCAAACCAGTTTAACTACGCATTGAATTAAATCACAATAAGACAGGACCAAAAGGAGGATTAACAAGACTGCAACTATACAAAACACTTCACAAAGGCCTTTATATTCCAAGTAAAATATTGTGCTATATATATATATTAATGGGGTTATTTTTTAATTAGTGTCAACTTCTGGTAACTTAATATTTGATAATGAACATGGATTTTAGTAAAGACATGGCTGTACATAATTGTATGCATTTAACAAATTGATAAGTACTTGAAACTTACATTAAATGGAACAAGCTTTATGGCCTCTACATATTCTAATTAAAATGCTGAGATGTTCTTGTCTTAATAGACCAACGTAATGTTTACACTTTGGTGCCAGTATGGGTCTGCTTAAAGTGTGTGTGTGTGTGTGTGTGTGTGAGTATATCCTGCCTTCCTCAAGAACAGCTGAAAATGAAACTTTGTGTAACTAATTTCTGTGCAGTGTATTCCCCATTGCTCAGCCTGCAACCCTTGAAAATCTATTATGGCAAGCCTCATCATAGTTCCTATAATGCTTATAAAAATACCTGGGCCTACATGCAAAGAGCTTCAAAAGAGTTTGCAAGCGTTTGCATTCTGGGAATCACTGGGATTAGACTTGCTTTTAATAAGCATGAGAATCTATTTGGACTAAGTAGTTCTGTTACTTGTGTGAAGATGGAGACACTGAAATGGTCACTTTAGTCCTCCTACTGCCTCCCCACAGTGTACAGGGGCCTCTTGCTATCTTTCAGAACCTGGTAGGGGAGGTGTGATGTAAGCTGCCAGAGAGGTACCCAGGCTGCATTGCAATGGCTTAGAAAAGTATTGGTGTGGAAGAGGTGTGTTGTTTCTTTAAAAGTTTCAGCCTGGCTAGTCTGAAAGTCATGATCTCTGCTTAAATCAGTTCTAGCCAACTTGCTAATTTCTGTAGGGTGAACAAGCACCTTGAGTTCACATCCCGATAAAGTCAAATCATCTCATGAATCCCTCTATCAATTTGGATCCCCCTATATCCACCACACAGGTCTTGTTACAGCTGGGGATGGTGGACCTGAGGCCTAGGCTAGCAAGCTGGGTTTGGAGCAATGGAAAGTTATCAGAAGCTTAACAGAAGCCAGGTGTTAGAAGGGGGTAAATAAACAGTGAGAAGCCCCACAAAGATGAAGGAAATATCTTCATCCTTTTCCAGACAAGGTTCTCAGGGTAGATGTGATGTCTTTTATTAGACCAACTAAATAGATGGAAAAAGTGTTCTTTGCTAGCTTTTGGGCACAAACACCCTGTCTTCAGGTATCAGGAGAGTCGGGTTTCCACTAGCTCAAGTGGAAGGCAGTTTCACAGGCACCTGATGACATGGTGAAAAGATTGAATCTTAAGGACTGTGAGCTAGAACAGGGGGCATTGCATCCCGAATGTTTCTGAATGTGCTGTTTCTCTTGTTATAAAATAGCAGTGGAGTGTTGAAAAACTATGCTAAACCTATTCCTGTGCACCTATTTCCTGGCACATGCTTTCGAAAGGGTTAAACTGTAGCCAGAAGGTCCACCTTGTTGGCATCCTTGAGAGAGTCTGCCCCACGCAACAGCCTGGTGGAGGAATCCAGCCAGAATTTTTCACAGTGCATTACTTACTATGCTTCTCATTGTGAAGCCAGTGTTGATCAAGGTGTCATCTTTGCCCTGCCTCGAAAACACAAGGCCTTGGGGTTACAGAACAAAGTGCTCAGCAAAGTATCCAGGGGGCCTGGCATGCATAAAGTTCTATTTTAAAGGGAACTGCATAAACTCTAAATAAAATACTCCACGCATACACCTCAGAACAGTTCCTCCTGCTCCGTGTGATGTGAACTGAGGTCCTGTCTCTGTTTCCAAGGTGTTTCTCATGCATCAGGTACTCTTCAGGAATTTAAAATCTTCTCAGTCTAGTGACTGACCAGATCAGACAAAAGCTAATTTATAACTCTGCCAAGCACACATCTTGACTTGCGTAAGTACTGCTTAGAAAGCAATTAATGCTGAATCTTGATCATTTATCTTGCAGTGCTTTGCCATTTGGAAGGTTTCTTGCTCTCCGTGGTGTAGATATTTAGAAGCTGTAATTCCAGATCACCGCAACTTGAAGTTCTAAGTTATAGTTCATTGAGGACCAGAACGTCAAAGGTCTCGATTCCACCTGGAAACAAAACCATTTCAGCAATCAGTCTAGCTGACAAAGAAAAAACTTTGTACAGCACAGGGTCAGTGGAGGCAAATACCAAGTCACATGTATGCGTAGCGGCACAGGCCAAAGGAGTTTGTATGAAAACCCCTTTGGCAAACACTGGATCCCCTATTGTTGCTTCTGCTCCCTGTTCTTCACTTTTTGTTTCTTTTATCTTGTTTGGCTTTTCCACTGCTTTCCACCCTGATCCCCTCCCAGAACAGGGAGGGAAACATTCGAAAGTTTTCTGCAAACACAGCAGCTGGTTTATCCTGTCTGAATTTATTACAAGTTGGTCATGCTGCTGTCTTCCTGTTACGTACAGGTTGCATCCAGTCTAGAACGTAGGAGGCCTCGCTCCAAATCTGGCCCCGATTAGTGCAAGACAGAATTAAAATGGACTTGATGTTGACATACAGATCACCCCACAGGATCAGAGTCCCTCCAAGAGCTCACACCTTTGTTCATGTTGAATGAGGATCTGCAGACTATCTCAAGATCTCACAGCCAGTGGCTTGCTCCATAGATGGCTAGCTCTAACTAACTGTACACATGTGGCTTTGGGGATGGGATTAGGGTAGGGATGGAACAATGCAAATTCTGCTCCTTCTAGCCCTCAAAGTTATTTTTGCCTTTGCCATTTAGGAACATAATGTTCCCTGTCCAGATTAATCCATCAACCCATTTCTTCAGATTATTTCACCATGAAGAGAATTCATAGAATGGCAGGAAAGCAGCATATTTCAATATCTGTTGCACCTGAAGCCACCAAACCTGGCCTTCTCAGAAGTTTCTACCAGCACCCATTGTTGGGATTTCAGTGCCCTGCAGTTCAGCTAAATGGACTAGAGTTCCTAGTAGACTGGGAGCTTTCAGCTGATTCTCTGTTTCCTAGATTTGGGGTTTCTACTAGGAATAGATTTGGGAAGAGGGTTTCAAGCACCAGCCCATGTACTTGCTTGTCTCTTGGTTCATTTGAAAATAAAATGTAAGGGTCTTCTAGCCCTGATCAAGCCTGGTAGAATCCTTTATGGTCTAAGCCACCACTTTTTTCCTTTCCATTTTAGGGATTTTTGTAGTTTCACTGCCAAGCACTCAATCTTCAGTCAAGCACTTCCTGTTCCTAACCCTTCCTTCTGATGCAGGTTTTTTTCCCCTCTTAGTTCCTGTGTAGTATCAGAGCTGATCTGTTAATTTTCTATGCTCTCATTTTTTACCCAAGTCTCTCTGTTGATGTGCCTGTTCCTTCTTAAAACAGGCGGACTGTGGTCTGTTATACATCTCTCCAACATACTCAGGCTTCATTCCTATCAGCCATTTTATAATCTGGTCTTTCCCACCTCTTGTAACATAAGCAAGATCTGGATATTCTCTACCCCTCAGATCTTGGTTTCAAATCAAGTGAAACTGATAACTGACCAAAAGGCTTAATTAATTTTCCCTGATTTTTGTCTGCCGTTTCTCCCCACTTTCATTCTCAGAACAGTGATATCTTAAGAGAAAACCAAGGAAATTAAGTGGTTGAATGCTGTGGAGGGGCTGGCATTTAGTTTATACCAAAAAGGTAAAGCTCCGATAAAGTTTAGTGAGTATTTTCCAAGCAGACACTTGTGCTGCAATCAGCAGTGCTGTTTGAACTTTAGTATGAGGGTAATTGGTGCCAACTGCAGTTTCTCATCCATTATTCTCATCTGAGCATGTTAACTGCAGGTAAGAAATAAAACCTAGAATGAGTAAGAGAAGATGGCGATTATGATTTTGATGCTGCTTGGGATCTGAATGAAGCACCCAGGTGAGAGTTATGTGACTTGTTGAGACTACGAACCTAGAAATGGTCACTCTCTTAACTTCTGTGGATTTGAAATAGGAGAAAAAGAAAAGAAAACCTGTGGGGCTCTGCACTCTCCTGCGTGGGTGTTCTGTGGGATGAGGTGATGCAGAGACTGTGTAAAGTGTTTCTTTGCGGTCTGATTTGGGCATTGCAATTATGAAGGTTGGGATGTGGTATTAGGTCTCACAGAGCATTAATACCTGAAAGTGAGTACATTCTCCATCTTCTTCACTACTGAGCTCTGGGAAAAATGGCATGTGATCACTTTCTGGTGATGTTCCTATTTTTTAACCTCAGAGGATGACAACTACACAAACTGAGATGTTGGCTAAATTCAAACTAGACTGACATAGACTGCCAGAACTGTTGCTGATCTGCCTAGACTCTTGAAAAGCAGCGTTTTCATTTAAAAGCAAAGAAGAACTCTGGGGAGAACAAAAATGGTAATGATCAGAAGCTAGTACAAACCACATGGACAAGACTGCTGGAAATGACATGTGAGTCTATGAGCAGGAGTTTTGACTGAAAGCAGTCCTTTTTCAGCCGGGACTCCTTTCCAAACAGCTGAACAAAAATGCCATGGTAATCATGGGCACTAAGGCCAGTGATTTCAATGTCTTTAGAGCTGGGACTAGCCCTGGCCTTAGCAATCATGTCTTAGTTGAGGATTTCCATCAGTAAGCTACAATTCTTAATGTCTCTTGGAAACAATCTCTAGGAGTGTGTGTGGGAGCAAAGCAAGACCCATGCCATGCAAATTATTCTGTGAGGACAAAGGATCATGTCTTGTAGAGTATTGTGCAGGATCAGAGCAAATTACCATAGGCAGCCACCATTATAGAATTTATTATACTAGAAAGTGTTTTTTTAGATGGAAAATATTTCGCAGTTCCTGATAAGCATGTCCTTATGCTAGCTGAAGCCAAGATGTATGGTTTCATAGTTTCTAGGGTCGGAAGGGACCTGAGCAGATCATCTAGTCTGACCCCCTGCCATGGCAGGAAGAGCACTGGGGTCAAACGACCCCAGTAAGGTGGTCATCCAACCTCCCCTTAAAAACCCCCAGGGTGGGAGCCTGCACCACCTCACTTGGAAGCTGGTTCCAGACTCTAGCCGCCCTGACCGTGAAGTAGCGCCTCCTGATGTCCAGCTTAAACCTTCCCTCCGCCAGCTTGTGACCATTGTTCCTGGTCACTCCTTGCGGCGCTCGGGGGAACAGGGACTCCCCCAGCGCCTGCTGATCCCCCCCTAACCAGTTTATAACAGACCACAAGATCCCCCCTCAGCCTTCTCTTTTGGAGGCTGAACAGGTTCAGGTCCTGCAACCTTTCCTCATAATGGTTTGAGCTGTCTCCCACCTGTAGTCTGCCAGGAATTTTAAATATGTCCTATGTATATACATTTTAGGGGATTCTGTTTAAAAGTTTCTGGATGTTGTTTGGCTAATGGCCACCAGCTGTGGGTTGCTGGGCAGTGGAGGGAGCTACTGGGATATAAAAACTGTCTCCTGAAAAGAGAGGAGACAAGGGAGAGAGCATACACAGATCTAGCCTCTTTGGTGAATCCATTGGAGCTTGTCTGGCTCCCTGAATGGGTGAAGTATGCCCACACCAACCATGAGATAGCTAGAAGCCTGTCTGAGGACAGGAGAGCTGTCCATGGCTTGTATTCTTACTTGCCTAAGGTGAGTTTGATTTGTCCATCTCTGAGCACTGTGCCAAGAATTGCTAAGGTCTTAGAACATTTGGCAACATTCTTGGCATCCCTGGGTGGGCACAGCTGTGGGATAACAGGAATTCAGGTGGATATTAGAGAGTAAAAGAAATATTAAGGACCTGTGATAATAGCAGGTTGAGACCTGCCTCCCTTAGAGGAAACTAGCATATAGTAGACAAGGTTGTGGAGGGGATACCTGTGAATACCTTCTGCCTGAAACAGCTCATAACCACTATGAAGGATATTAATAATGGGTATCAAACTATGGTGGTCCATTATGGAAAAGGGGGCAATTCCAAGGGAATAATCCATGGATAAAGTCAAGTATAAAATGGGAGAGGAATGTATATAGCACCAAAAAACCTAAACAGGAGGAGGAGGAGAAAAGAAGCTTTATTAAGGAGACTCTTAGTAGTAGGCAAATGTACTATACAAAGAAAGTGATTCCTGCAAGAGGAAAAACAGAGGCTGGAGGTTAAGATAAAAGAATCAGAGGAAGAAAATAGCTTCAGAGGGAAGTGTGTGGTAGACACCATGCAACTGGAAGTGGACAGTGCTGTCAGCAGTAGCAGCACCCGTCCACCACAAAACACTTTAGCAAGCAGAAGACTACTAACAGGAAGCGCAAGGGGCTTAGTTGCTGCAATTTAGCCTATTCAGTGTGCTGGAAGAGACCATAGTATGCATGAAGGAAGAACTGGGCAGTTGAGGGAGAGGGAATTAAAGCAATTTAGAGTAGGGATCAGGAGCATACAGTCCATATGCCAGATCTGGCCCATGGAGTCAGGGGACTTTGGTGACGTGACTGTGGCACTGGCTTCACCTGTGCCCTGGTCAGGAGCTGTGCCAGGGTCAAGTAGTGGGGAGCTGCACCCATGCCACAGCAGGGGTGCAAGGTGAAGCAGTGGCAGTGGGTGGGTGAGAACATCAGCCCATCTCAGACCCCAGATGGGTTGTTCCCGCCCACAGCTTAGAAAAGCCAGATGCTAGTTTAGAGGAACAATAGCAGTTGTGGTCTGATAGCACCTGGATCAGAAGAGATCAAGAGGGTTATTTGGAAGCAGAGGGTGGAAGTGACGATTCTGATCTGTTCCCCAAGTATCATGATTAGAAGGATGATATTCTTCATTCAAGCCTAGTGTAGGATTCACTACTGAGTGGCCAATGGCCCCATTTATATCTAGAGATCGTGAAAGGGGATACAGAGGATTGGATGGGGCAAGGCCAGCTATTTCTACAAGGTGGGGAAAGAGATCAGGTTGTCATAATTGTCCAAACTGTAAGTTATGGCCTAGAATGATTAAAAGCTGTAGTCCAAAGGCTAAGTACAGCAGACCAGGACAATCTCTGGGAGCAGCTGTTCAACTATACTCAGATAGCTGTCAGTTGCTCCTTTTCCACCAAGAATTTGGCTCTTATGCCAGTGCTTCCTGAGATGCATATATGGTAGTTTTGTCTGATCCATCTCAGACTGGAGATCAGGAAGATCTTGGCCAAATGTATAAGGAGGTGGCCATGACCTGGCTAGAGTCTCACAATGCCCTGATGCAGGTAAAGATTATAACGGAGACTATAATGAATGTGTAACTCCCCAAAATCCTGATGGTATTTGATGGCAAACAGTGAGGCTGTGGGGATATGTGTCTGTTCAGGGAGATAGGTTGTGCAAGAGCTCCATGCTCATGTTTAGATCCAGAATTGCTGTGATTTTGTTCTGTGCTATTATTGGGTCTGATAATTGGTCCATAATAGTACACATAGAACATGGACAACTTTGCTGCCAGAGCCTGTACACGGAAATCATGATAAATGACTAGACTCTTGAGCTGGAGAAAAGAGGTAGACCATCCTATGTTAATATTGTTCCTGGGATCCAAAGGAGCTAGAATCACCTGTCCAAAAGGTTTCTACCTCACATGGGCACTCATACCCCCACCAACTTCTTGTCTTTACAGCTCCAGGAAAGCCCCACTCTCAGGGTCCTTGGATCTCATTGAGAGAAGAGATCTGCCCTGTGCAATCTGTCCTAGCATCTATGAATCGAGTGTTATGACTGTGAGTTGTGCTAAGGTAATTTCCAGGTAATTTATGTTGGGCTGAAGAAAGACAACATGCATCTGTTTGGCTCACCCCCATGCAACACAGAGTTGGCTAGGCCCTGCTCTCTCCCACACCGGGATCTCATTGCCTTGGATTGCAAAGCTGGATGAGAGCGCCAAGAAGGGCAAGAGAGAACACACATTCTGCAAGCCACGGGTTCAGCCTGATCCCTCTCTCTCCACCCTTGTCTGCCTACATCAGGAGCCCTGTCATGGGCTCCTGGCTGAGATCCACCTTTTCAGTTTTTAGTGCTAAGCCTATTATCACCCTGAGCATAACTCCAGAGTTCTTCCCAGAAGCGTTAATGCATTTTGCATTAGCACTTGGTATTGGGAATCCTGAGAAATTAATCCAGTATTCTGGCATCAAGGGGTTAAGAAAAAAGCTTAATTAAAATGGTTTAAATGTGGTGCTAATTAGTTTAGACATAATGAGCAGCATTAGCCATCCAGTTACTTCTAAAGGGATTGTTGAATAACTGTTTCTGCAGACATTCCAATTTGCATAATGACAAGGTGTTGGCATTGCATCCACCATTAATTTGCTATATTTATAATGCCATTATGAAGCTCTCTTATCCTCACACACTATAAAAGGTATATGGAAAATATAATAAATGATACTGCGTGTTTGAAAATTGCTTTTGGGTATCTTGTTTTTTTGTTTTGTTTCTTAAAATAGTATTCTTGTAATTGGGAAACTACAATGATGCCAGGATGCAAAGAGTCTGCTACAAGCAGTAACAAGGGCTGTAATCAGGTACTGCTTTATCGTGTGTCAGTCTTTTTATTTTACCAAAGGGGGAAATAGACTGGGGGAGGGAAATAAAAGTGTGATCACATACAGTGCTGAGGCTCTTGGACTGCTAAAAGGTACTTGGCACCTCACAGGATCATGTCCAAAGCAAATCTAGCCTGCAGCTCAAATACTTCACTCTGAATGGTGATGGTGGTAATGCACAGAGCGTTTGTCATCTTTGAATCTTAAAGCACTTCACAGAACTGAGTGTCGTTTATCTCTAGTTAACAGATGGTAAAAATGGCTCTCGGAGTGGCCAAGGGACCTGCCCAAGGTGACACAGCATGTCACTGACTGTCATTAATATTTCAGGACCTGATTCTCCTCTCACTGATGGAAAGCCACTTACTTCCATGAGATGCTCCTGGTTTACATCAGTCCATGCAAGAATGGAACTGTGTTCCTAAACTGGACTCTTGCTCATCATCTGTGAGGAAATCCTAGAAAGGAAAATTGCACTGGACATTTCCTTTGCTTCCTGGTGTTCTCTGAATCCTACAGGAATGATGCACTAAGCTGCTTTCTCCATGAAGAGGGCAGAAATGAGTTTGTTCATAGGTTACCTTGGTAAGTTTGTTGGGTTTTTTGTGGAGGTCGGGGGGGAGACCCCTGGATATGTGTTTTAGTTTGCAGTGCTGAGCCCTATTCACGGAGCACTTCTGCATATTGACGCTGAACAGAAAGCTACTGCTTCAAAGCCTCTCGTGTGCTCCTGTGCTTGGGACCATGTATGCTGACCCTGGAATACAGGTTGGCTCCAGAGGTCCTGCAATCACCCACTGCCACTGGATTTACAATTGATTATATATGTAGTTATAGAAGGAAAAACTATGGATAACAAAAACCTTGTGCTGTTCCCTGCTAGGGGCGAGATGGATGCTACCCCCTGACAACCTTATTCATTTGGTCAAGGATCTATGTGCTTTCTTCCACCACTTGAAGTCTTAAATAGTGGCTACTGCTGAAGGCAGGATGTCCAATTCAACAAGCCAGGTCTGAATCACTGTGCTGAATTTTATGTTCCTCCCCTTTTGCTGTTCAGTGAATATACTCTGGAGCCTTGTTGCCCATTCAAGGGCAAATGAGGACCTCACAAACACTCGGATTCATCAGCCAGAAAGTTGGAGCCAGTGAATGCTTGGTGCTGTTTACATGGGCAAAACACCTTCAAAGCCTGGACATCTGGAGTGAGTGTCCCGGTGTCAGTTCTACAGACTTACCTGCTGAGTTGAAGGTCAGGATCTGAGTGCCCTGTTAAAAAGCCAAGGTTTGAACATTGGACCCAACATTTGAAATTCAGGTTTCACTTGGAGCTACTAAGGTACAATACTGAGAACAGTTTTGCTATGTGGGCCTGATTCTCCAGCCTTGAAGAGAGAGAATTCGTTCAGTGACTGTAGACCAAGGGTCAGCAGCCTATGGCTTGCAGGCTAGATCTAGCCCACAAAGCTGGGACATCAGCAGCAATTCAACAGCCAGATTGCAAGCAGTGACCTGCTTTCCACATGAGCTGTTTGCCCTGCTGCTCCTAAAAGGTTGCCAACCGCTGATCTAGATCCCTCTTTTGCAGCACGCTGGAATGCCCTGTTAGCTGTGGTCAGGGAACTTATTTCCAGGTTTGCAGTTTCTCAAGACAATTGCCACTATTTTCCCTTCTGACTGTTGTTGCTGTCAATGTTTGTTTCCTGATATCACGTTCAGAATCCTTTGCCCTCAAGCCTCCCCTGGTGTCCATTAAAATTTTGAAAAAGGTTCCTGCCACTCCAGGAGTCTGAGCAGGGAAGGGGGCTGATACTATCTTCCTTTAAGGAATACCATTCTCCATTTATGTAACAGAAAAGACCAGATTCTGCATGGGCTGACTTGGACTCCCACCTTAGCAAACTGCACCCCTTGCAATGCTAGTAAGGCTATAGTGAGGGACCAAGGGTCAGTGTGTTTTGGGGGGGGGGGGGTTCAGTGTGCCAGACAATCACATTACCCATCTTAGACATGAATATAGCACAAGCTTATATGAGTTTGATATACCTAGACTGTTTCAAAAAGGGGTGGGGGGTGCTCCAATGGACACCTAGACAGAAAAAAATGTTGTAAGTGGTTTAAAAAACATGGGGGTTGTGGGACAAAATGACCTTGCTTCAGTGTTATGGTTCTTTATGTATTCTTCATTGGTATCCATCATGACTGATGGATGGGTTTAAATCCCAGAGCCACACCAGATCTTCCAACAATAAAAGTACTTCCTGCATTGCAAAGCCTTTTTTATGACCGAGCCAATAATTGCCAGTAACCTAATTCCTTTCTCAGCTGTAACTCCATGACCAGGGTGAACTTGGTTGAATAGAAAAGCTGTATGGACACTCCAAATTAACTTGTGAAGATATTTCTTTGGCTATTTAAAACCAGGGCTTTTCAACTTCTAAGTGGCCACACCAGCTCAAGCAGGTAATCCCTGGTGCACTGCACTGCCCCAAGCTACAGGCTTCCCCAGCACCATGAGCTGTACCATGCAATGCAGCACCCTGGGACAGGGACTAAAAGAATCGGGGAGAGGAGAGGGTGGGAGCCTGGGAGGGGTGCAAATTAACCCCTCACAGGCTGCATGCACCTGTGAGCTGCTACTTGGACAGCTCTGAGTTGGATGTTAGAAAGAACTTTCTAACCTTGAGAGTACTTAAGCACTGGAGCAAGTTACCTAGAGGAGTTACAGGATTGGCATAATTTAAGTGTAGGTTAGACACAGGATGGCTGGGATGGCTTGGACAGGGATGATCCTGCCTTGAGCAAAACTAGATGACTTGCTGACTTCAGTCTTTTTCAGCTCTGGTTTTCCACAATGTTATGGTTCTGTTTTTCTAGTGTAGCATATTACCATGTCAGATACCAGCTCTTCAGCCTTGCCTTTTCTTCCTGGGCCTTCATGGATTTTTAAGATGAAGCAAACCTTTCCAATTACCTAGTCTGATTCCCTTAGATTTACACTCTCTGATTCTTGCATCAAGCCTGCTAACGTCTGGTCTCAAAAAACCAGGAAGGACTGGGAGCCAGGCAGAGACAGTGCATTCAGTCAAGTCAGAGTTCTTCATGTTGCTTTACCACATTTCACTGGTGCTGATGAGAATAGTATTTAATCCCTCGTTAGAGGAGGAATTTCCTGTGATCGGGGACTTTTAGATATGGAATTCTCTATACCAGTGGTCAATGATGTTTTTGTGGCCAGAATGACACAGGTTGGGTTTGAGGTAGGCTGGTGCTAGGCCCAGCTGCTGCTGCTGTTTCTCTTTGCTTCCCAGCCTCCTGCCACTGAAAGCCACCAAGTCCCTGGCTCTGGGGATTGGATCCAATGGCTCCATGAGCTGGATATGGCCTACAGACTGTAGGTTACCAACCCCTGCTTTAAACTGCTACCTAATGAGGGAAGCTCAGTGATTCCCCTTTGAGCGAAACTCTCCACTGCCTTTGGACTGAACCACACCAAGTTCATGAGCACCATCTCTGCTAGATAAGTGCAACATAGCTCGGTTAATGCACTTCTGGGCATGCCCATGGCACAGCACATTGGCAAGCACCTGGTGCCACTCAAAGGCAACTGCATTACATCCATGTGGGGTTTACCCTGCATACAGTGGGTGTTATGTGTTTCACTACAGAGTAGGGCTGTGCAAAATGGCACCGTTCCATTTTGCCTTGAGTTTCAACAGTTTGATGGAACAGCGTTCTTTTTTCGAATTTCATTTAGATTCAAAACAGCTGTTCCGTTCCGTTCCGTTCCATTCCGTCGAAACAGGAAGGCTGTTTCAACATTTTGCTGGGGATGGGAAGTCAGCCCAGGTGACTTCCCATCCCCAGTG
>NW_017729033.1:15938301-15943324 GCF_001723915.1 Gavialis gangeticus
GAGTTTCAACAGTTTGATGGAACAGCGTTCTTTTTTCGAATTTCATTTAGATTCAAAACAGCTGTTCCGTTCCGTTCCGTTCCATTCCGTCGAAACAGGAAGGCTGTTTCAACATTTTGCTGGGGATGGGAAGTCAGCCCAGGTGACTTCCCATCCCCAGTGCTAGATTTCACCGGGGCAGCGAGCCAGCCCAGCTGGGCTGTCTCTTGGCCCCGGCGCAATCTAGCACCGGGAATGGGAAAGCAGCCCAGCTGGGCTGCTTCCTGGCCCCAGCAGGATCTAGCACCAGGGATGGGGATCTAACGTGGGAGATGGAAAGTCAGCCCAGCTGGGTTGACTTCCTATCCCCAACCTATGGTCAAAACATTTCAACTTTCGAAACATTTCGACTAGCCTCATTTTGTTTCAAGGCTATTTTGATGGCCTTTTTTTCATTCTGATTTTGCTGTTTTGACCTCCAAATTAGTCGAAAGTGTCGAAAAGAAATGGCCGGTGAAATTTCGCACAACCCTAAACTAAATACCATTAGTTGAAGACATCTGGCTCTTGAAGCACATGCACTACTACTGCAAAGCTAGTGGGGACAGGACCATCTGCACAGAGATGTCCTCTCCTTACCTTTGTGCTCCTAAGTCCCACCAGCATCAGAAAATTGGCCTGCTGCTTACAAGAATTGTCATCCATGTGACCCTGGACTACGCTGAGGAGGATGGATGGGACTCTATTTTCAGCACCACTGTAAATAGTATGAGGCCTTCTAAACCTGGCTGTCTGACTCTGGAACAGCCTTTGCCCCAAATTCCCAGTATTGTTCAGGTATCCAGGTTTTCTGTTCACTGCTGAGACGCTCAGAAACTGGCAGGTTTCCCCTTGCAGGCTGGCACAGTTCCAGGCTGCTTGGGTCTTGGGGGAAAGGGATGCAGGGGTGCCACATGCCAGGAATACAGCCCCAGGCTGCGGTGGAGAGTAGCTCCCCTAGCTGCCTGCAGATAAGTCTGTGGTGAGGGCAGACTGGGGCCCCCACAGTGAGAGAGGGAGTGAGGCAGGGGGCTGGATGTACTGCCCAGCCAGGGCAGTGCATGGGACCTGCGGCAGAAATGTGTGGCTGTAGGGCCCAGCCAGAGAGTGAGATGGAGCCCTGGGTGGCTCATCCAGGGGGCAGGGTGGGGGGAAGCTTCCTGCTGCTGAGCTCACTCCCTGGGAGGGGGGGCACAGGGAGGCATGTGCCCCCCCAGGTCTGTGCGTGGGATGGGGGAGGATGTGGGCCCAAGGCTCTATGGTGATGTGGGCAGCATAGGGCTCTTGGGGCAGCAGGGCTGGAAGCCCTGAGCCCGCAGTGGGTGGCCCGCATCCTCCCCCCACAGGCTCTGCTCAGCTCCATTCCAGCTGTGCTGCAGGAGGTGGTGGGCACGTGTCCCTCCTTCCAATTTAGAAAAGGTGGTTACCCTACTCAGAATAGATCTACAGCCACCAGCCATTTGCACCACTGATGCTTTCTCTCACTTTAGCAGATTTCATTGAAATGGTGCTAACTGAAGCCATTGCCCAGGGCTCCCAGCATCTCTGCCATTGTTGGAGATATTTATTAATAGTAGTAGGATTTTTTTGCAAAACCCCTAAGGGTAGGTTGGGTTGTAAAGATGTTGGAATGGGTATTGTCCCATCTGTGTTAGCAGTTAAATAAATTATAATTGACTCCTGTTCAGATCTCATCAGTAAGGGGTTAGTTGCAAAGGCTCCCAGGGAAGTTGGGTTCCTCAGTCAGCTCCATGCCGCACAGACCTGTTGCCCAAGCAGCCCTAGGGCTGTGTTGCAACATGGTGCTGTAAATGTGAACGTTCATGTAGCAGGATGTTCACCCCACCTGACCAGCACGTGGGAAGAGCTTTCCCCCACTCAGACACAGCTGACTCCAGGAAACTGGGATTCTGCCTTCCACACAGCCTCCATAGACATATAGGCAGACATGACTCCACACTGACCAGTGTGAAGGACATATTCATGCACCTGTCCAATTTCTTAGCAGTCCTGCTGGTTCATCCCCAGATGTCATGGAAGCGGGTCTGCCCTGGGAGCTGTGCAGCCATGCCCATGTCTCCGCTCCCCTATGTCCCACAGGGGACCTGGGCAGGACCAAACTCCACGGCGGAAGGCCTGATGAGCTGAAAACTTCAGTTTCATATGACACTGTGTGATCCACCTGTGGCTTTTGCCTGCATAGTCTAATTTAGGAAAGGATTAAAGTATCACCAGCATATCTGTCCCCTATATAAGCCATTGAGCAGCCCTCAGTGGATAATAAGTGACTGCAAGCCTTTCAAAACTAGTGCTAGAGTTGAAATGCTCTTGATCCCATTACTAAACCCTGTTGATCTTTCTAGTCCCTCACCTGCTATCACTGAGGAAGCATTTCAGACCATATTTAATAAGACTATTTTGTTATCCATAGTTTTTTTTCTTGACAGTGAAAACTTGCATTGAATTGAAACTTTTGGCATGTGTCATACAGCCTTGCAAACCAGGGGAGACAATTGTTACAAAGGCAGTGTGATCTAGGAAGGGGAGGTGTATGACATACTGATTCCCTTCCCCAGCTTGGACAAATCACTTAACATCTCTGCCTCAGTTTCCCCACTGGAGTACAGAATTGTGGGTCAAGACCTGACTACTAGCCAGGAGCCCCTCTATTAAGGGTTGTAACGGGCTACGGAAATGCTGAATGACATTGGTTCAGTTCTACGCAAAGCTACTCGTCTAGGATTTCTGTGACTGGGCTAGATTTATTTTTTTACTTCTGTATGCTTCCCTTGGGGCATGTGAAGGCAGAAATGCCAGCTTATATTTTATTTTTATGGCAAATAGGAAAAAAGGCTATTTTTACTTACGGAAGTTAGGAGACATTTATTAGCTCAGGGTAGGTCTCCTACCTTGCAGTTGACATCTGAATCTGTCTCTAACTTCCTCAGTATTGTTATTCCAGCTTTTCCAAGAACCGGGCCCCTCTGTGCAATGGCGATTTGCATGGGACTTCCTCGAAGAGGAGGTCGGGGTAAATTCTTCCTCACCCTCTGAAGGCCTTATCTCTGGACTTCTCTGGTCGGCACCAGTCAGTCCTATGCCACGCACCTATTTCTTAGTTCTGCTCCTCCAACTTGCACGGTGAGGTTCTGGCTGCACTTTTCCCCTCATTCAAATCAAAGCCAGGCCAGGCCAAGGCACACAAAGTCCTGGTGCCTTTTCCTCAACCTCCTCCTAGCTCTTGCTAAGATAGATACTTGTGGCACCAGGAAGCAGCAGCTCAAAATGGGGGAGATATTCTGCAGCTGTGGGGCCTACGTGTGATCCCCAGTGTCCTCGGGGCTGGAGGCAGAGGTCCTTCAAGTGGCGTACACTGTTCCCCGGATGCTTCTGAAGAAAACGTGGGTGGTGCAGGGGGGCCTCTGCTTGGCGTCCCCCTCCAGAACCCTTGCTTTCGCTTGCTGACCTCGTTCCCATCCATGCAACGTCACTTTTTTATCCCAGGAAAGCTCTTGGCCCCCGGCTCCATGTTCCCCCAACCTAGTGGAACGGGCCTTTCATTTTTGGGCGGCCCTGGGCAGCCCCCTGCCAGGCATATTCCTCCGTGTTCACACACCTGTGTAAGGAGTATTACTCAGGCCCTGTGCGAGGCAGAGCCTGGGTTCAGCTGAGGGGATGGATGTGCCCATGGGGGCCCAGGTTGCCCGGCAGGGGTGGGAAGGGGTCAGTCCTGATCTGCAGGAGGGACCAGCCTAGACACTGGGAAGCACCGGTGCTGCTCTGTGGGGAGCATGGCTCTCTCCCTCCTGCTCCCACCCCCTCCCCAAGCTTTTGCCACAAGGCTTGGCAAGTTTTCCTTCTTCCCGCGCCCCCTCTGCCGGCCAAGTGCCCTCAGCGCATCCAGGGAGCAGCCCCTCCAGGCTCAACTTCTCCATCTCCCCCTCTCCTCCTCCCCCTCCCCATCTCCATCTCCATTTACATTTCAAGACCGCGCTGTCTGGGGAAAGATGTAATTTCTCTGTCAGAAATTATAACTTCCTCACGCTTCAAGTGTCAGCCCTGGCAGTAAAAGGTTGTCAAAAATGTTCACTGGAGGAAGCCAACAAGAGGCAGGAGCTAATGGGATTAGAAAGATATCATTTAATACTGTCGCCCCGCTGCAGCTGGAGCGGGGGTGCCTGGCAGGGGCTGCAAGCGGAGGGGGAAAAGGGGTGGCAGGCGGAGCTGCCCCCAAAGCCTGAGATGCCCCTGCCAGGGCCAGGCTGCCCTGTGTTAACTCCCCAAGCGGGCACACAGGGGCTGGGGAAGGGTGGGGGGATTTGCTGGAGCTGGTGCTACAGCCAGCTCCTCCGGGGAGAAAGTTCATCCGCCCTCCTCGTCTAGGATGCGGGGCAGCCGCAACCCGCCCCTTCGGCGCGACAAAGAAAAGACACGAGAAACCCACCGTCGGCTTCGAGTTTATTGATTGACTTCAAGTGTGTGTGTTGTGTTTTTTAGCCAACAAAGTGCTTGCCATGGCCTCGGGGAGCCCCGGGGTTCCCAACCCTTACACACCAACGATCAGGTTCAAACCGCTGCCGCCGCCGGCTCTGTACAGACGTGACACGCGGGCGCCGGCAGGGAGACGAAACGCACCGAGATGCAGCGGGAGCCGGGGGTGAGGGGGGGCCCACGCACGCACGCACACGCGTGTAAACCTCGTGCAGTCAGGAGCGCATCGCTGCGGCCGAGCCTGGTCCTTCTCGCTTTCACCCTGAGAGTCAGACGGGCCCGTGGCTCGCGGGCGAGACACGGGGCAGGGCAGGACGGGTTCCAGTCCAGCTACTCCTGTTTACAGGGCGGGGGCCCCGGCCCCGGGCGCTTATAGGTGCGGGGTGTAGAAGGCGGGGGCGCCGTAAGTCTGCGAGCCCAGCACGAAGGGCGAGAGCACGGCCGGGCTGGGCAGGAAGGGCAGCTGGGCGGCGCACACCAGCCCGCCGGGCGGGTGCGCGGCGTAGCTGCCGGG
>NW_017729033.1:15944041-15945688 GCF_001723915.1 Gavialis gangeticus
TCCCCCTCCCACCCGGCCGGGCCCACGGGGAGCTCGGCTCTGGTGTCCTTCCAGCGGGCAGGCGGGGGCCACGGGACACGCTGCTCTTTGAAGCGGGGGAGGAGAGAGGCGGGATTGCAGGCGCTGCCCGGGAGCAGGCCTCCGGCAAAGGGCAGGCTCGCTCCCCACCTGCCCGGCCTGCAGCAAAGTCACCTTGGGCGAAGCGGGGCGTTAGCTCAGTCCTCTGGAGCTTGGCAGCTCTCTGGGACAGATAGCTAGGTAGGTAGGTAGGTAGGTAGGGTCGTCCGTGCAATGCGGCGGAGGGCGGGTTCGGGCTTCAGGCAGGTTCCTGGGCTGTTTTGCGAAGGGGAGGTGGGCAGATGGGAGCTGCTACACCTGAAACACTCTTGCGACATAGGCTCTGGGATCCACCGCACATCATTGCACGAATTCAGAAAACTGCATTTCAGTGGCTCCCCCAATGTGTCATTTAAAAAAAAAAAAAGCAAAAAAGCAAAAGCTGAGGGCTAGGTGTGAAATGGTAACTACTGCCCAAACAGGCTCTTTCCTTTAAAATGTGCTCTGCATAAGAAGCGTTTGATAGTGCGATGTTATTAAGAAACCACCGTTTGACTAACGCTGGCATTAAACATTACCGCAGTATCCACTGGCTTACCCTCCTGAAAGCCGGGGAGATAAAAGCGTTAAAAACATAAAAAGCTATTTAGTGGGAAGTGATGAAAAAAAAACCCCTTCTGTTGAATACTTGATTCACCTTCTGAAATCAGCATTAGATCGCGAAATCTAATAAAACGACGCTCCTTCTTTTAGCTTTTTAGCCAGCCCTTGTACAAGCCATTGCAGCCAGTCTGCTCCGGGGCACTGCTTGCCCGCAGCGTCAGGGATGTCAAATTTCAAAATAATTTTACATTGGAATTTAACATTGAGGAGAAAGAGATGAGAAAAATAAAGGGTTTTTTTTTATTGTTATTTTAAATGAATGATAGCTAGCATGGCACATTTGGGAAGCTGTGTGAATTGTGCTGGAGCTGCAGTGCATTTTTGCAGAAGGTGAAAGCAAATATATTACACTTTGGATTGTACTTATTTAATTATCTGCATTGAGGGGCGATTTGCTGACTTCTGTTTTGGCAATTTTTTTTTAACCGCTTCTATGCCCTGCTTGTTCTCTGCCTGCAGAAGTATTAAAGTGGAGTAAATACGTGTATTGATTAGCAGAGCAGATACAAACTTAATTAAACTCATTTTGTGTAATGCACAAAGTAGTTACTGGTCATTTAATTTATTTGGGTTTGTATTATGCTCCAATTAACGGGACTCCACGAGAGAGCAAGGTAATTATCCGATATTTAAGAGCATTGTTCTCCTGCTGAAGATCTTGTCATGAATCCCGAAATAATAATATTTCTGCTCCTCGGCCGGGGATCGTGCCTGTGGGGCGCGGACATTTCTGATCTGCTCAGCCCCAGGTCCCAGCCGGGGTGAGGGAGGCTGGATCCGGGCTCGGACAAAACCACGTTTAGACACTCTGAAACTTCCTCAGTCCGACTCCCCTTTACACCTCTGTAGCCCAGCGGACACGAAGTTGTGTAGAAATCCCAAATCTCTCTCTGTGCAAACGCATATATATATATATATATATATATA
>NW_017729033.1:15945778-15948044 GCF_001723915.1 Gavialis gangeticus
ATATATATATATATATATATATATACACACACACACACACACACGCAAATAAAGTCACCGGGACTTATTCTAACATCTGTCCTGTAGTCCTCCCGGCTCTATAAATACCAAGCAGTCCAGTCCGGCTCAAACTTTGCCCAAATCTTCAACCCAAACGCTGCTTTTCCCCTTGTTTCGTATTCGCTTTTTTTTTTTTTTTTTTCAATTTTAAGAATTTGTTCTGTAAAATTAGCCGATTTCGGCTGAACATCGGCTGCTGCTTGCTGCCTACGAATAGGGGGGGAAAGGGAAAAAGAAGTTTTTTGCAGTCACCTTCGCGTGGAAGCGCCCCCAGCCCGGCGGGGGCAGCTGTCCCGCAATGCCTCCTCTCTCCGTGCTCAACACAGGAACAGACACCTCGCTATCGTGCTCCATGTGCGCGGAGGTGGGACCTGGTTGCAACCTGATCTTTTTTTGTTATTTCAGGATAATGCACGCAGGTGTAAGGAAGTTAAAACGGTGTGCAACTTGCACGAGTCGTCGCTACGAGCGATAGATCCATGCGGCTGGGCTTTGGGGGGTTTCTTTTTTTTGCAATAATATAGAGAGAAAAGGAATGGGTGTACACGCACATAAGCACCGATTTTACCCCGGGAAAAATCGGGGTCGATATAACAGGTCGGTTGAGTACAGATTACACGGAGAAGGCGTGTGTATTATTTGAGGGATTTCTTCTCTGTTGCAATGAGCGGTAAAAACCCTCACCCCTGTCCTAACAGGGATGTTTAGATCTTTAAACATCAGCTGCCCCGCGATTAGTAGCGTCCGGGCTGTAGCTGTGTGACTGGAAAACACATTTAATACGGGGCTTCGCCGTGATTTTTAGGACCAGTGCGGTTTCGCAACTACCCTTAGCAAACACGCCCCCCCCCCTTGCCGTGATTTTATATTTCCAATATATTCGGTCTTTTCTTTTGGTAGAGAGGCGCTCCTATTTTCTGGACATTGCTGTTGCTAGACTAGGCACCGCTTGATCTCCTCTTAGCCAATCTATATATTGGTCGCCTGTTACCCAGGTTTATACATATATAAAAAGTGTGTGGGGGGGGGGAATTAACTCCCATTATTTCTGAGTAATCACAAATCTATCTGGGGCTGTTTCTAGCTTTGCAAAATATTAGCCGAGTTATGATGCCGGACGAGAAGGACGTGCGGGATGACGAGGTGGCTTGTCAGGAAGCGAGGCAAGAGCCCGGCACGCTGCTCCTAAATATACTTATTTTTAGAGAAGTGATGGGATTGCATTTCTCTCCTTGCCTGGAGATAAAGTGTAAGATTAGTGATAGGCTGACCTCGTCGGTCTTTCCGATTGCACAGATCTATTTAGTACGACAAAAGTCAGATCAGTTTAGGCGAATAATTACTTTAAGCATACTCTGATTTTTCAAAATCGCCCCGGCATGCTATTACTGTCTAGCTGCTGCTATTGCTTTGGTGATTGAACACAGAGCTGCTGGAAAGCGGTCGGGCTCAGCCAGACACAGCTCGAGCCTATTTCCCCGCTACCTTTTAATTAATATAGACATCCCATCACACGTCGGTGCAGCTCCCCATGCCCGAGAAAGCCCCCCAGCCCCCTCCGCAGGGGCTTCTCCTTCCAGAAGTTTATTCCCCAGGACCAAACACAGCTCATCCTGCCTCCAAACGCAGCCCAGCTCCACATCTTGCCCCGCACGTGCCGCCTTTCCCCGGAAGTGCCCTCACCCCCTCTTTGCAAACGAGAAAGTTGGGATTTTGGGCCCCACAAAAGGGCGGGGAGGAAGGGGGGGGGGGGAAGCAATCTAGAGCTTCGGTCGAATGCAATTCCCGATCAATAGCGAGCCCTAATAAGTGTAATAGGTTTTAATCGAGTAATTATCCGAATTTTGACCCTATAATTTAGATGTTAGGAGAGAGTTTGCAAGGTGCTTGAAAGAGATATGCACAATTCGATAATAGGATATCGACCCAGGCAGTCCGACATGCCACTCTGGGGCGATTTCCCCCATTATCCAGCCTCTTTACGCTGCTAAGCACATTTTACCTTAAATGTAATCGAAGGAATTTAATTGTTTTTCCAGAGATAACCAGCATTTTGTCACAATTAGTCTGATTTGTCCTAAAAAAGCCGAGGGGAGAGAGAAAATTGAATCTGTCGCCCAGAGCAACGCGCAGCAGACGGGGGGAGGGGGCGAGGGGCCAGGAAAGTCCTCACAAAAAGACCAAAAAAAAAAAAAAAAGCGGCTTG
>NW_017729033.1:15948540-15952012 GCF_001723915.1 Gavialis gangeticus
CGCACGCGCAGCGGCCCCAGCCCGGTACCCGCCTTCGGCCGCCCCGTCCCCGCGGGACTCGCGGCTCCGGACACGCGGGGCGCTGGAAGGGGAGGGGGGCACACGCACGTTAAAACCGCAAAACGCACTTACTGAGCAAGTCTGCGGACTTTTTGCACGTTTCCAAGTCTTCCGAGAGCGCCTTTGGGTCCGCTAGCTCCGCGCCCGGGTCGCCGGGCTTATCCTCTGCGCCCAGCGCGAACTCGCCGCCCGCGGACTTGTACAACAGCGCGCACTGCCTCCGTTTGCTGTTGAACTTGTTAGGGTCCAGGATGTCCAGCACGGAGAAGGAGGTGGTCCTGTGCACGACCGGCAGGGCTGCCCCGGCCCCCTCCGGCCCGGGCGTGTTGCTCGGGGTGTCCCCGGCCCGCTCCCTGCCCGCCGGGCACGAGTACAGCGGCAGGTCGCTGCTGGAGGAGAGCCGCTGGTCCCCGTGGCTCTCCATGCTCTCCCCGTGGAGGCTGCAGGACACCGGCTCCACCACAATGCCAGCCTGGGCGGCTGCCGCCGGGATAGAGATGTCACCCACCTGCGCCTTGTCTCTGCTCACATTCATGGCTCTTTCCAGAGCCCCTCGCGGTGACAACTCTTTCCCTGGCTGCAAACTTCGGAGGGGGGCTCCTTTCCTGCCACCAGCTCGCCTTCCCGGCGGGCTCCCCCCGGGCCACAGCTCCCCCCTGGACCGGATCCTCCCGCGGCTCAAGCGAGTCACCAGGTGATGCCTCCTTCACTCAGAGGCTCCGCTCAGCTGCTCCTTCTTCCTCCTCCTCATCCTCCTCCTCCCGGGGTCGCCCAGGCAGTCGTGGTCCCCTCTCTCTCGCCCGCACGCCGGGTCTTATTTATGCCTTCATATTTAGCAGCGGATTGTAATTGGCTACAAATTAATCCCTTGCTCATAATAGTCGGCAATCTTCATCACCGGAGGAGAGCCGCGCTGGAAGTGCGTGTCTGGGGGTGGGGTGGCGGGGGCAGGCGAGTGAAGGATCGCGGGGGCTATGATCGACTCGGCTGTCAGCGCTGGTGCAGCACACCTCCACTCATCTGGAAAGCATCTAAATAGCCTTATTTGGAGAAGTGGGAGGGGATGCTGCTTTCTTTTAAATAATTGCGGGATCGATAGAAAGAAGATGTTCGCGGCGCAAAATAGGACTCGTCACTTCTCCGCTGCCGCTGGCTGCGGGTGCAGGGGCCGAGGGACCCGCCGGGGCTCCCCCTCCCCCTCCTCTCCTTAAATGAGCCCCACGGAAGCGAACGTGTTGCCAGAGGCGGGAGTGAGGCAGCACCGAGGCAGGAGCACGCGTTGTCCCCCCTCCCCTCCCCCCTTTAACGCACTCATTAATTAAAATTAAATATCAAATGAAAGTGCCCAGGCGGCTGAGACCAAATTAATACGTTTAAACAGCGCGAGGCGAAACATGAGGATCGATCTAGTCTAAGGGGCTGGGGGGAAATCTAGTCCCTCCCCATGGAGAAATCACGCGGCCCGCGGAGCTCGGGAAGTATTCCTTTATGAGCGTCTATCTACGGGATACATCGGAATAAGAGTTACCTCTGGTCCCCCCCCAACCCTCATTCCCCCCAGCTGATTGTCTCTCGGCGTGTACATGTGCTCGGATCATATCAATTCCCCTCTTGTTTTGGATGTCCAACTCACCGCTGCGCTTCAATTAGCTCCCCCCCCCCCTAAAAAAGGTAGGAAAATAGCGAAAGCATAAAAGAAAAAATAGCTTTTTTTTTTTGTCGTCTTTGAGGCTGTGACACATACAAGGACAGGTCCTTTGCAATTACCGCGGGCAATGATCCTTTGGAAAGCAGAAATTAAAAGTTGGGAGAAATAATGGGTGAAACAATCAGCTGTAATTTTGGCAGGGGCTGGACATGATTAGCCCATCAGCGGGCTGGGCCCAGGGGAGTTCCCGCAAGGCTGGAGCCCCCGGCAGCCCCCTCTCATATATTATACACCAGCCCTTAGATTTTAATCAGACACCACAACAGTGTCCTCTCTCTTTTACGACTTTATTATGCTTTATCTTTAAATTATAAATCACCTCCTGGGTGGAAGCAGTAGGTACAATCTCTGATCAAGGGTAGGTAATTACCTCCCCCCGCCCCCCACTCCTGACCTTACGGACCATGTGCCACAAAAACACAGGCAGAGCCAAGCTGGTACGGAGAGCTAGGGGGGCATTTGGTTTGGGGTTGTGCGTGTGGGTTTTTTGCTTTAAGTCTCTCCCTCCCTCCTGCAGCTGGGGCTCGGCTCCGAGCCGCTTTCGGGGCGATTTCTCTTCCCGTTCCGGCTCCCCCCTCCGGGATATCGGTGATGAAAAGGAGAGGGGGTTTAGGGACATGCCCGTGACTTGCTCACGTTCCCCCGAGGAATCGTCTCGCCCGTGCCTGTCCGGGGCGGGCAGGGGCAGCGATGCCCACCGAGATGGGCTCCAGGACGAGTTAAAACTCTGCCCTCCAGCGTCTCAGCGCAGCCCCCCCGGCCGCAGGGGGGGGCAGATCAAGCCATGAACGCGGCTGCACAGGGCAATGGCGGGGGGGGGCTGCAGAGCCCTGGACGCCCCGGGCAGCACGGCCCGCGCCGCCTCCCACGCGGGCCCCGGCTCCTTTTGTGGGCCGGCGCGCGGCATGAAGACGTCCCCTTGCTCCTAATCACAATTGATTGTCAATTAGAGCCTCATTTGTGCAATCTCCATCCATCTGCCATCTCCGGTTATCTGCTCGCCACCGAGTAAGCGCTGATTATGGGGCGCTAGATGAGTGGTGACATGTCATCTCTCTCCCGCGGCCGCTTGCCCCTCGCTGCGGGGCCGCCGCGTCCGCCGGCACCAGACGGGCCCGGGCACGAAGCAAACCCCCCGCGCGGACCGAAAGGAAACGGGGCTCGGGCCGCTCCTGCTGCCCCGGGACACGGAGCCTGGCGGGCTCCGCCGGGGGGGGGGGCCGTCACCACGGAGCCCCTTCCCCCGCCGCTGGGGAGCAGAGGCACCGCCGCCCTGGGCCCCTGTCGCCCCATTTTAATTGTCACTGAGGCCCCCAGCTCCTCTCCCTTCTCCGGGCCCGCCCGTGACCCCGCGCAGCAGCCCCTGCGGGCCGGGGACAGGGACACGCGGGGCAGGGGCAAGGGAAAGCCGACGGGCCCGCGGGGGAGGAGGACACGGGCTCAGCAGCCGCCCGGACCCGAGCGAGGGGCCAGGAGACAGCGGAGGGCCCAGGACGCCCGGAGGCAAGAAGCCTCGTGCCCCCGCGGCCTCCCCAGGCAGACGGCTGCGTGCGCGGGGGCAGCCAAGCCCGCGGCCCCTTCCCGGCGCTGTCCGCGCAGCCCCTGCGCGGCGGCACCAGGCCCCGGGCGCACGAAGCCCCGGGAGCCCGCGTGAGGAGGGAAGACGCGGGGGCCCGCAGTTTCTTGCTCCGCGCCCTCCGCTTC
>NW_017729033.1:15952080-15968141 GCF_001723915.1 Gavialis gangeticus
AAAAAAAAAAAGATTATGAAGCAGATCTCGCCTCTATCAATACAATGGCAGGTCCTCATAGTGGAAGATTTAAAAGCCCAGGGGATTCCAGGTTAGGGTAGTAATGAGCTTAATTGAGGTTAATGCTTCCTGCACAGCTCCTTGATTATTAAATTAATATTATCACACACATGAATCATAATTAGAAGTTTAAATAATGCTCGGGGGAAGCCTCGGAGGATGCGCGCAGCCTGGGCTCTGCTCCCCGGCCGAGTCCCTGCGGGCTCCCGCCCCGGCGCGGGGCGCGGGCGGCCCCCGGGAGGCGGCCCCGAGCAAGACGGAGCCGGCGCGTTTCTCCCTGGAGTTTCTATCCACTACGAAGCAAGGGGCTTCTGGTCACTTCTCGCCGCTCTTTTTCAGGCGCCTCCCGACAGCCGAGCCCGCTGGCGCGGGGGAGGTAATAAACTCCCACCCGTGGGAGAGGCGCGGGCACCGACGGCCCGCCGGGGTCCCCTCCCCCGGGAGGCGTTGGGCCTCGGCCCCCAGCAGCGGACACCGCGCAAAGGCGCGGGGAGAGCCCAGCCTCGCCATCGCCACCCCTGCCGCCGGCGTCGCGGCTCCCCCGGGGCAGGAGCGGGGGAAACCAGCCTCTCTCGTTTCTAAAGACTTATGTCCTGAGCTCGCCCGGGACCCAGGGGAGAGCAGGGGTGCTGGGGGGATGCTGGCCACCCGTGGGGACAAAGCCATCTCGTGCGTGTCTTTGGGCGAGGGTCTGCTCCTCTGAAGGCCCCGGCTTGGGCGCGGACACGTGCGTTGGAGAAGGCTCCTTCCCGGTGGGAAGCTGCAGAGGAAAACGAAGGGGCTGAGAGCGAGGCAAGGGGAGGGGGAGAGAAACCGGCCCGAAACCGGCCCCGCGGCTCTCCCCGACGCCGGCGCACAAAGGGGGCAAGGGGATAAATAAAAGAGAAATCAGATGGCTCGCACGCAAGCATCTCTCTCGCTCTTCCTCTCTATTTATTTCCCTCTCTGTTGCTGAAACATATTGAAGGGGGAGAAAAAGGAAACATTAAGATCAACTGTGAGCCCTGCCGACCGTTTAACGATTTCAAATGAGCTCTGACTCTGGTGAAAATCTGACAATTACCCATCAGGATGGCAGATGATGGTTAAAATTACCAGAAATCAATATTCTCACCGGGTGTCCCAGCCTGATAAGAGAGACCAAGACAATGTTGACTATTAAAGTCGACAGCTTGAGATATTACACTATTAGTTATGCTATTTTTAATAATCTATAATATTTGGGCTATAATTAATTAATTATACGGGTCAGATAATATCTGGGGCTGGAATGAGGTCTGAAGGGTCTATTAAGGTTGGTAATGAGAAAGGAGAAATCTAATCTAAGGACGAGGAGCCGTGAAGGAACAAATATACAACAGACTTCAGATAGAGAGGGAGAGAGAGGGAGAGGGAGAGGGAGAGCAGACCCACTGCACGCACCTCTGCTGCTCTCATCTCTGGGGGAGAGGGTGTCCTCTCCCCACTTCTTTCATGGCTCTTTATTGCCACAAACTGTGGGTTTAAATGCATGTTGCGGAACCCAGGAAGCTACTGTGAGCAAAAAAATGATTAAATCTACTTTAAGGGATTCAACACGCCATACAAATAAGCACCTGCAGTGTTTCCCTGGAAGCTGGCATGGGAGGAATGTGCCACCATGGGGGGCAGTGGTGGAGGTCAGTCCCTCTGTCTGGGTGCTCCTAACCTCCTCCTCGCAGGCCTGACTTTTCAAGTCCTACCTGACCCTAAGCAGCCTGGGGGGTGATCCAGATCGTACCAGCGATGTAGGTTTGAGAACATGCTGGCATGTCGACATCGGCTGACAAGTGCATACGCACCCATTCTACAGTCCTTCTACACCTAGCGCGACACACACACGATTATACATGTGACACATGCACACGCATAAACCAGATATAGTTATATCTATGCACCTATACATAGAGCGAGACAGAGGGAAAGAGATTATAGATAAGTTGCATCTACATCTAGTTTGTATAGGTGTGTGCTATGCATCTATTATGGACATATATACAATTAGCACACACACATGAACCAGTATATAGATTTCTTGCACATATCCCTCGACAATACATATGGTGTGTTTGCTTGTGTTGTGCACGCTCCCACATACAATGGCTCTCTGCAAATGAATTTCAGGTCAGGCGACATGAATTATAAGCCGTCTCCTTGCTCAGCGTTACTAACCAATATTCTAGGTGTGACATACAGGACTATACCTATTTTACATCGATTATAAAAACACTCCTTGTGCAGCTATAATAATCCTTATTCTAGGGGTGTATTATTTATCACATTAGTTCCACCCTTATTAGTTGCAGGCTGAAGAAGGCGGATGTGTTGAGCAACACCCCTGTCATACAAGATGATGAAGGAACCAAATTTTCCAGTTCTGCTCAGATTAGCCAGAGAACAGTTTTCCTTTATATCTTTCTGTCTTTCTATTTGTCTAATCCTAAACAGCATTTCTTTGGCAATTGTTTTTGCTCAGTTTTGATTTCAGCAGTCTAAAATAGGTCTAGCCAGACTTTCCCCAGCCTCTCCATGTCGCCCTGAAGCTGCAGAGGTGAACAGAAATGTCTTGCGATGGTTCATGCCCTCCTTTTCAGACTGAGTGTGGTGGGGTTTTAAGGGAAAACTGTTCCTTCACCTCTAAAGCCTTTATTGGTGCGGTCCCACAAGCCTTGGTCCACTCCCTTGTATTATTTAACATTAATACCAAACCATCAGGTGACATGGTGAGTCAATGTGGGCATAAGTAGCAGCACAATGTAGATCTTGCACAGCTCTATGCACTCAATAGATTTAGCTAGGTTTTTTGATGTCTGGCCAAAGACAGGACCTGCACCTTTAGTAGCTGGCTAAAGCGGACTTCAGGCGAAGCTGGAGATGGAAAGAAGGAAATGTTTCCTGTAACTGTCCTTAGGACAGAAAGGATTTCCCTGCAGACTGGTCAGCTGGATCGCGCCTTTGGAGTCCTTTTGGTTTGCTCAGTACTTGCAAATAGCCACCAAAGCCCAAACAAAGAAGCCTTCCATCAGTGACTGGCCGGAAGCTTGTAGCTCGTCCTGACAGAAACAGAGTTCTGCACAGTGAACTACATTGATCACTACAACTCGTATCTAGGAACGAAGCCACACACATTTTTGAAGCTTCAGTTGGCATCAAGTATACCAGCCCACCCGATTAATAAATAGGCCGATTAATAAATATGGTGCTCCACTCTCCCCGTTGACTTCCCGTTGCCTACAGGTTCCACCTTAAGGCCTCATCGCTATATTCACAGGTTTCCATAGGACTGGTTCCAGCTGCCTGATCCTTTGCTTTGCCTTTGGCTTCCTCTTCGTCTTTCACAACAGCGACAGCCTGGTGGAACAACGACACCGTTGACACATAGGACGAAGTCCGGGATGGTGGGAGATGGCATTTTCTCAAGTCCTGGAAAAGTGACTGGAGGGCGAGACAGAAAAAGTCACGGAACTCACTAGTTTCAGAAAGAAATGTGTAATTCATTTCTTAAGTTAGCTTTCCTTCAATATTTCATCATAAATTACTCCCCAAAAGCCTATACATTGATCAAGTTAATCAATTGACTGAGTGCGAGATTGTTATTTTTGCTGTTTATAAATACTGGGGAAATGATCAGATGTTCAAGGGGTCTTACGAATACCTAGGTAGAGGCCTCCTACTGAGCACCTACGTACAATGATAAAAATAAGGACCCTTCTCATGTGCTAGCGTCCAGTTAGACTCAATTCATGCAGGGTGGAAAATCATCTCTTGGGTATGATGTGCACAAGGAGGACTAAAATGGTGCACAGACATAGCACAATAAAAAACTCACAAGTCATTTTTTTTTCTCAGTGATGCTGGGAACTGTGAGGTTGAATTTGGCCTCAGGTTTTTATAAAAGCCCACGCCTAGTCCTTTGCAGAATATGTTTAACATCCTCCCCCCTTATGACTAAGTTTCCTTTTAATAAATAATCATGGTCCAAGGTTAGGGCCTAAAGCAAACTCTGCCATGGCATTGATCCTTCCTGAACTGGTGTCAGCCTAGCAACAGGCAATTTCTGGTGCTCGGGGACTTAGACTTATTTTGTGATGTAGGCCAAAACTAACACCCCACTACAGGCCTCTCCCAGAAGCAACTTTGTAAGGCCACATTTTGGTTTGGGCTGAAATAGCTCTGCAGACACACAACATGGGAATGCAACCCATGGAAAGTGCTACTATGATTTTACTCTGATTAAACATGCTGCCTCCTTGTGCTCCACAAGTGGTGGGTACTAGGTAGTACTAGGGTGCTCACAGGTCTTATTTCTCTTTGCTGAGTAGTAGAGCACTCACATGGGAGAGGGAAGACCACAGCTCCAGTCCCTGCTTCAATGACTTTTCAACATAAAACACTTAAGTATGTTCCAATGGCTAAATTTAATATTAACCAGTGGGGGCTGGAACCTAGGTATGTGACATTTAGGCTGATCTCTACCACCTGGGCACAGCGGGCTAATGACCGCCAAGGCTGAGAACCAGGATAAATTACCCCTCATTGAGCTGCTTCTTGTGCTAGCTCTTCTAAAGCTAGCTTGCAGTGTAGAGAAACTTCTTAGGGCACCCACTGGAGGATGAATAGGCTAGTAGTATCTAATGACTTCTGAAGTAAGTACCCTAACCCTTAAGGTACAGAGCTGTACTTATTCCTATGCGGGCTGTCCTGTCCAGTGACTAGTTAAGTATTTTACAGAAAGTGAAACAGCTTCACCAGGAGCTCCCCCACCTTATGTGAGTGCTCTAAATAACTGAGGTGCTGTATAAAATGAGGACCTTGCTGCTGTGTCTTGTGGCAGGGCCTAATCAGGCAGGTATACCCAGAGATTGCTCGTGGGGTCTGGCCGGGTAAGTGATAGAGGCAGGAGGATGCCTAACTTGTGGAGTCCCAGTGCTCTAGGTACCCAGCCATGGAGCCCTAAGACTTCCCAGAAATTGTACTGGTAAAAATATGCACTTTAAGGCTTAAGCAGCATCTCCACTTTGGACTTAAGGCACCTGGATCCTATCGTGGATCTAGCCCCTAGCAGCTTGCCAGGGTCATACAGAAAAATTTACGTGTGTGAGACCACGGTGTTGAAGCTGGGTCTCTCGAGTCCTTCACTAGATCACCTTTCTCCTTGTGCATGCTGATGCATTTCAGAAGTTCCACCCTGATCCATTAGAAGTAAAGCTTGTGGTGTGTGTTTTGTGGTTTGTCACAGATTTCATTTTCTAAGTCGGTTAATGTGTGGAGCAAAGGGATGTACTGTCGGCATTTGCTTGTTCAAGGGAAGGCTAATGAAGTTGCCATAATGTCTTAGTTTTGGGGGGGTAGTTCAACCGCTGTTCCATGTCATTGCTTGCATTGTGATTCCAGTTCAGAGTTAGGGGCCAGTGGACTGCCAGGCTTTTCATTTTGGTAATAAAGGCTGGTGCCAAAATTCTATTAGCTTAATTGGTCAGTAGAATAAACCTGGTGAATTAAATAAAGACTGCCACATTCCTGATTTGCCCATATTGACGGAGTGCTCCGGGCAGGCCCTGGTAGCAATGTGCTGAGCTACAGCAAATACTTTCAGGCTATGTACATAGTCATGTCTCGGTTTCATGACCCTGGGCAACCTCTACCATCACCAGAACTTCTTTCTTCCCTAATGCAACTCGATTGTAATAATTTCAGTTACTCCGGGATGGACTTGGTCTCATAGGTAGGAAAAACTCATCAGTGTTAATGTGCATTTTTCTCAGACTGGTTTGTAATCCTTAACACTTGTGGGTTTTTAAATATAGACACGGTGAAGACAGATGATCCTTTTGGGTCTAATTTAGAGACTTAAAGAGAATTAAATCAAATTTAGAATTGGAGAAGAGAATTAAATCAAAGGGTTAACTCTAGAACTGGTATAAATCAGAATAGCTCCATTGGCTTATAGGCACAACCTGCAACTTTTATTTATTTTATTTATTTTATTTATTTTTTGGCCTAAAATGTTGCTATTGGAAGGTCAAGGCTTTTTTGCGTTTTAGAAACAAGATGTTGTCTATATGGGGAAACTTATTGGCATAGTAAACCGGGTATAATTATATCACTATAGCTATAAATCCCCACATGGACGTACTTCTCCAGATGAGTGGCTGTATCTAGATGTTACCAGATTGCAAACACTCTAATATCTTATTCCACTACTGGGAGCTCTATAGGTTTATCTGTACTGCAGAGTAGTAGTCACATGCTGTGACAGGACCCCAAGGCAGCCAAGGAGAGCTGATTTTTTGGGGATGGGGGATAAAGAAAAGACCAATTTTAACGATTAGGGACAAAACACTACAGTAGAACTGGGGCAGATGGAACAAACGATAATTTTTTTTCAAAACATCCTAACTCCTAACACGTCGTTCTCAAGCCTGGTCAGCGTTTACATCTTGGTCCACAGCTGGTTCCCGTTGCAGGCAGCTCCCTAGGTGGAGCAGACTACTCCATAGTTTCTCTGGGTCTATAGCAGGCAGGAATCATTACTCTCAGTAGCAAACCTCCCCTCATCCCTGGAGGTCTTGGCTTCTTCGCTGACCCTCAGGAGGATTGCCTCCGCCCTACGTTTCCTGCCTTCTCAGTTTCAGACCCTAAGTGGCAGACTCCCCCGTCTCTGCTCTCCGGGCTTCAGTAGACTCCAGCAGGTTGCAGGCTGGCAGGCGCTTCCCTGCTTATTAGGGCTGCGCGAAGCTTCAGGTATTGATTTGATTTGGAGGAGGTTTGGCCCGAATCTCCGAATTCAAATGGAATCGGGATCAATTAAAAGGTCTGAATCCATTCAAAGCTCTCTGAGTCTTTGGAAAAGATTCGGAGAGCTTTGATTCGGGCAGTCCCCAGTGGCTGCAGCAGGGAGCTGCAGCCAGACTCCGAGCTGGTAAGCAGGGACCCCTGCCAGGCCCCATCCCCTCCCTGCCCCCCTATCCCTGCCTACTCCCCCAACACCCCCACAGGTGCCCTGCTTGCCCCAGCTCCCCGTGCTTTTAAAAAAAAGCCCCAACTTGCCCGGAGCTGCTGGGTGGGGGGGGGAAGGGGCAATCCCTGCTGCCCCCCCTTGCTCCCCCATCCCCCCATGGCTGCCTCGACCACCCCAGCTCTGGCCCTCTTGAGGGGAAAAAAAAAGCTGAGACAAACCCTGGGACTCGCTACTTCTGCAGTGGCCTTGGAGCTTCAGCGGGCTCATGCAGAGCCTCCCACATGGTGGTAAGTCTGGAGGTTTTGTTTTCCTTAAAGGCCTGGAGCCACGGTAGGTGGGGCAACCATGGGGGGGGGGCTGGGACAGCCAAGCAGGGGTTGGAGGGCTTATGCAGAGCCCCCCATGCGGGGGGGGGGGCAGCGGGGATGGCCCCCCACCCAGAAGCACCCTGTGAGTTGGGGCTGTTTTTTTTTTCCCCGAGTGCCAGGAGCTGGGACCGGTGGGGCAGCCATTGCCGGGGTGGGGGATGGGCCTGGGTGATTTTGGAGATTCGGCAGCAGCTGGATTTCCAAATCAGATTCTGCCAAATCGATTCGGGACAGTGATTCGAATCACTGAATTGAATCACTGTGCCCCAAATTGGCCGAATCTGAATCCAAAGCAAATACTAGCCACTTTGCACAGGCCTACTGCTTATATTGCCTCTCCTCGTCCTCCAGAAAGAGCTGGTGTCCTCAGGAAATGGTCCCTTCCAACAACATCCAGAGGGCAGAGTGCCATGAGCCAGCCTACACCCAACCCCTCTGCAGTCCAACCATGAGCACTTTCCCCATTAGAGAAAGAAACCATCCAAAAAAGCCTTTCAGCGCGAACCATCAAAACAAACTGTACAAACAAATACTTGTCCCAGATATCCATGACGGGTAGCTGTAAATGAGCTAGAATGGGTACCAGAGATGATTTAGTCTTGGTAGCATGTGGTTCTGTTGGCTACGTTGTCTACACCAGGGGCCTTATTGCCTGGGGTACTTTAATACTGCGAAACATCCCACACATTTAAGTTAGAACACATTTGGGGCAGTTGCATGGTCATGTTCACGATGGGCGCATCTACACATTGCTTGACATTACCGTACAACGTGCTACATGGCTGTATGATACGCTACAGTGATGTAGCGATCGGCTGGGTCTACGCATGATTGGCACGCTCCCACATTTTACCCTGCTGCTATGGCGATCAAGTGGCGAAATCTAACTGTGCGCCATGTGCACGATGGCGTACAGACAGTTACTACGCAAGTCACACCCCCAGTTACCCTTTTCCTCCAGAGTTTGCTGAAACCTAGCAGCCATTGGTAGTGGGTTGTCCATATCCACCTGCTTAATAAGGGTCTTGTCTGAGCTGTCCCTGTCTTGTTTATCTGGGGTCTGGGTGGCGAACAAGTCCACTGAGCAGGCATCCTTATGCTTCTCCATGACCTTTTTGGTAGCAGGTTGTTTTCCTCACTGTTGTCATACTGCACTGGGCCCGTGGGTGTGCCGTGCACAGTGGGGCAAGAAGCAATGGCGTGGTCTACTTTGAGGATCCTTGAGAGCTCCTCGCATCCCTGCCCCTCAAATACTGTGACTTCATGGACTTGATTTTAGTGTGGATCGGCAGCCAATCCTGCTGGTGCCTCTGAGCTGCCATCTGGGCCACAATGTGCTTTTTAGACTGCCTGGTTTGGTCAGAAGTCCTTCTCATTCTTGGTAGTAATGAGACAAGTTCAGTTTGTGATGAGATTCAGCATCTCACTGTGACTCCAGTTCATGGTCCTCCTGCAGGGATCCGAGGAGGATATTCTCTCGTTCAGTCCAGGTCGTGAAGCTAGGTGTTCGCTGTTCACACCAGAGCACTCAAGGAAAGGTGGCAGGCCTCAGCAAACCTTCAGGCTTTTAATTAGTGACCAAGGTGATGTCATGTGGACTATGGTCACATATCTCTGGGTGGGAGGAGGTTTTGCCTTTGGGTTGATATCATCCTCCAGGGCAGTAGTTTGGAAGGGTGGATAGACCAGCCCTTGGGGCAGGACTGGAGGGGCTGGGAACAGTGCATCCTGGGATGCTGGAGTACCACAAATTGCTCATACTGTCTCTGGAGCACACAGCTGGTAGTTGAACACATTACTTAATACAATCTGGAGATACTCCTCACCCAAATAGGTGTCCTTTGTTATGATATCGGTGCACTTAGCACACGTTTTACTGCCTGAATGTGCGGACATTCACACTTTAAGTGCATTTAACATGTGCTAAGTGTCCTGTGGGACATGGCCCTGAGATGCGAGAGAGAGGTCTGAAGCAAAACACCATGGCTTATTGTCCGGCTGCTTTGCTCCTTCCATAGCCACTTATGTCTGAGCAAAATGAATATACCGTGTTAATACAGCAGGCCCACAGCATTTTACAACTTTCCACAAATGTAAAGGCCTGCGCAGGATGAAAGGCAATATAGAGTCAAGTGTGTGACCTCTGTAAGGGGATTGAACCAAAGTTCCAGATACAAATTCTTCTTCATTTGGGAGTTTGAAAAACAAATCCTAACTTCCTGAATTTTGGAAAGTTGGGATTCAGTCTGTTTTTGTTATTAATGCAGGTTGCAAATTGTGAGCTGAACCCAAGTAAAATATTGGAGACTAATGAGTTTCTTTAAGAAACAGACTTTTCAAATGATTTCTGTCAGAAGTATTTTTTTTAACTTAAGAACTGTTTAATTTAAAACAATCTTCAGAGTAGCCATCAAGCAGGTTGCTGCAACACATCCTTGTAGTGCATGCTAGATTTTTGCAAGGAAGTCTATTAGACAACTTTGACACACTATTACTGTAGAGGCAAATCTACAGGAAAAAAATGCTTGTGAGCTAAGAAAATAGGGAAGGTGGATGAAAATTATATTGTCTTAGGGGTATAAAATCAGTAATGACTTTTGCCAAATTTGTATGCTAAGTCTTCATTGGATTATATGGGGATTTTTGTGTGTGAAAGGACTGAAGGCTCAGGCTCAGTCCTTAATGCACAAAGGTAATTATTTTGTTTAAATATCACTTTATAGATGGTGTTCCAGTGTAGATGAAAATCTTATCTTTTCACAGAAATGGGACCTGTTTTCTACAGACGTACAGTGGGATGGGGTATGTTAGCACGAACATGGATATCAGCATGAAGGCAACCGGGTATTAAAAATGTCTTATTCTTTTGCATAGCCATGAAATCAAAGAAATTTGGGACCAGGATTTGGGGATATAGGTAGGAGGAGGTGCTGGAACTGATAGCCAAAATAATATGGAATCTAAGTGTGCTCCATTAGTTTCTACATGCAAGAGAAATGAGTTCTTAAAGCAATATTAATTATTGTCCCTGGTAGCCAAGAATTGATGCCAAGATCCTGAGCTGTTTTAACCAAGAGTGGCAGCTAACATATTAATTGCAGTTAAGGAAATAAAAGGGAAAACCAAGCACTACCCCTCTAGGGATACAGATGAGGGAGGAGTTTGATTTTACCAAATCTGAGGGGTGAGAGGGCACACTTTGCTCAAATACACTTCAATTCATGAGGAAAATAACCCAAATATGAGCTCTTTATGGTGAAGAACCTTCAGTAACATCTTTATTTAGCCCTGTGCTTTTGTAATCGCTGGATATCGATCAGACATTTTTTTTTGCTCTTAATGAAACTTGTATGTGATGATCACAAAGGGCTTCAGATACTGTTGCGTATCCTATAGATAGAAGCCAAATCCTCACAGCCGACTTGACAGGTCCTACCTTAGAAATGCTGTACCTGTGGTGACCTAGCAAGCTTATACCAGAATCAAAGACGACAATTAAAATTCCTGACTCCTGGTGTTGTCCACTATTATTTATGCTAAACGACTGGAAAATGGATGAAGGCTGTAATCAGACGTGCTGAAGGGATTCCAGTTTCTAAATGAACTTTGACTTGCCCTGTGACTAAACAGCATCTTCCCCAACCACAGTAATTCGTGAGGATTGTTATGAAATAATGCATATACTTGAAACCCCCAAGTTTTCAACAACATGAAGTAGACAAAAAAGTAAAAAGAAAACCCAGCTTCCTCTCCGCTTATTCCTTGTCCTCAAAGTATTTGCACTATCATTCAGTGTTTGATTTAAATCAGATTCAAAACTTCAGGGCGAGCTTCCTGTCTTTTTCCAGCACTGGCAAAGTTCCCTGACTACTTCTCAGGACCACAGAAATCATAAAAATACTAAATGATCCAAGTAGCTCTCTATTAGTCTTTCCTCTGGCTCTACATCTGTTGGCTGACGAAGCAAATGTGGATATGGTAGAAAGAAACTTTATTCCATTAAAACTGATTCCTCTGGATTCCACTGAAGGTGGAAATGGCAAAACTGCCCCTAGCAGCTCAGCCTTCATGTTGCCCTCATGCATTGCCTTCATGTATTACAAAGCAGTCTTTAAGGGTACTGTCACACACTAGGTTTTCCATAGAAGCTCCAAGCCATGTTACTGAATAACCCCATTAACTGGCTAACCTTTCCGTCCTTGCTGTCTCCTTATGCTCTGTTCCTATGGGGTGATGTATGAATTTAGTCTGTACACTCTTTGGAGCAAGGCATGTAGCTTTCTTTTTTTTAAGGGACTTGTTTTGGGCCCACAGCAATAATATTAATAATAATAAAGCAATCCGGTGCTGAGTGACCCTTGTGTTCTTCCTGGCCTCGGGGAGAACACGCAAGGCTCTAAATCATGCAGGACTCGATGGCATGCTTACAGGTCACTCCAATAATTGCCAAATAGTTCAAATACATTCAAATAGTTTTATCTGGGGAGATGAATGGGAGAACCAGTCTGACTATAGCACCAGTGTTTTTATTGTCAAATGTTTCTTAAACTTCAATGCTGAGGAAGAACCACGGGACTGGAAGGGGATGTCGAGGGTCATTTAGACCGACCCCTTGCACAGATGCAGGATTCCCAGTTCCTTACCCCTGCCAGCCAGGGGTTTATCCATCCTCGTCCTGAAAATCCCCAGTGAAGGAGATTTGGCACCTGTTCCATTGTCCTACTGCTTTTATAGCTTAGAAAGACTTTCCTGAGATTGAAACTAAATCTGTTTTGCTCTAATTTAAACCCACTGCCTTTGGTCCTGCCCTTTGTGGGATAAGATATTCCTAATACATATATGCACATACTGACCAGTCTAAGGAGCAAAGCGACTTTAAAGAGCTTTGGAGTCGATCTGATTCTAAGCCTGCAGACCCTGACAGGAGTCTTGACTTCAAGGGGTCTTGGATCAGCCCCAAAGACTGCTCCATTTCATTTTTTTTTAAAGGGATCAATTGTTTTAAACCTGATGACACATGTATCTTTACTAGGCTGACCCAGTTATCTGCGCAGATTCACTTTATACCTCCTTGGGTTGCCAAACACAATCCAATTGACTGATGTCGGGTCATTTTCTTTGCACAACCATTTGTCCAGGAGTCAATACTGAGGGTTTTTATGCTATTGACCAAGTAGCTATTGGATGAGGCAGGGTCACATGACCTTGTGACCCAAAATACTGTGGCAAAAGTCGTAACGATATGAAATCAATAGCTTTACCGAAACAAATAAGAGCGGTGACACTTTCTGCAGAAAGATTAAATGAAGAAGGCTGTTGAGGAGATGAGCTGATGACTAACTTGCAGAAGAGCCCCGCCAGGGTAAATAGAAATATGCATGTGAACGAGGGCAACGGGATTTGGCTTGCAGTGCTCCCTCTAACTGAGCAATGTATGGCACAGGGCTGAAGAGGCTGGACAAGTCATCTAGCCCAGCCTTTGGAGGCTGCCTGTAAGATGAACCCTGGTGAGACGGGGATATCTGGGAAGGGTGTGGACTATGGTGGATCTATAAAGAGTGTTTTTTCTCTTTCTTTAGATGAGTTGTGATTTAATTTTACAGGAGCTGTTTGTGGCATGATTCCTTCCCGCTCTCCAGCTACCTTCCTCCCTTGGCTTGTGCTTGGACTGCACTGCTGTTGGCTGTCACTGACTTTTTCATTAGTTGCTGCAGAGGAGGATCCACAGGGAATTATTAGCTCTCAGCTGCATTAGGTGGTGCTGGATGACTTTCAAGGCCTTTGTCTGCGAAGGGTTGAGCAGCACCTATATCATCCATTGACTTCATGGGGAGTCGTGTGTGCTCAGTAACATGCAGTGTCAGCCCAGCGAACCCTGTCTCTGTGCAAATATATCTCTGTATTGAGCTTTAATATTTCACTTGGCATTGTCAGCTCGCCCTCAGAAGGATGGAGAAACAACAGTAAAACCACATGCTGTGCACAAGTACATGTTATATTTATGAATTAGTCTGTTACCCTTTCAAGTTGTATGGCCACATTAAATAATTAGCACAAGCTCATCATCATTATCCCGTGCTGAGTGATTTTGGCTTTGCCACAGTCGGGTTTGGCTTTCCATTTCTGGCTGATGCTGTGGGTAAGAACCCCACCCTTTCAATGGATCCAAGCATTTTTCATAGCAGAGAACACTGTCATCTGCACCATTTAAAATATAAAATCCTGCCATCGTTTACTGTAAAACCACGAGAACAAGAGTTTAATAAAATCAGTTATTTTACTTTCCCATAAATAACATTTTCGTTTGATTGTGAAGCAAAAGGGGGGAAAAAAGAGTGAAGAAAAGCTCAATAAACAGCCATTTTATTACTGTTGCTAGAAATAAAATAAGGGTAAGGGAGACTGAGCCACTGTTTTATTGTAGCAGTGAATTCACTTCTTTCATTTAAGTGTCTGTCACATTAGTAGAAAAATACAAGCCACTCCAAAGTGTGTATACTGGCAATGACTATCCCCATTTTTCATTTTAAATAACTTTCAGCTACTCTTTCTTTTTTCACAATTGTAGATGGCAGGCTGGTGTGGAAAGGTGTGTAAAGAGAAAGCAACATCTTCCAGTTGGCTGTGGCTCAGAATTTGGCGCGACTACCTTGCTATTGCTTGGGTCAACTCACATTGCAATCCCCTTTTGATTTAATTGAAACTAGCAAAAAAGAATGGGCTTTAGTGCGTGCACTTTATTTAATGCTGCCACATTGTGTAAAACTTAATAGCAAATGAAATGACTCCCAAATCACTTTTCACTATCGAATTTGTGTTCTGTGAACTGAGATGAACTAACCACACATTAACTTTGTTTGCATCAGTGTTTTTATATGTCAAACGTTTCTTTCCAAACTGCTATGCTGAGATGATGGATCATAAAGTATTCCTAATAGATACATGTATGTTTAACTGGCTTAATTAAGGGCAGAGACAACTTTAAGATAGCTTTGTACAGTGTTCTGTTCATGATAAATGCAATGCATATAAAAATACGAGCACACAGTTCTGCATTATTTATCTATCTATCTATCTATCTGAAATTAGACTCACAGATATTCCAGTGGTTAAAGTGATTCAAGAATTAAAATAGAATAGAACTTAATCACAAAATCCAGATCAGGACCCAGAGTTCGCTAAAGTGTGATGTGTGCTTAGAAACAATGCTTGTTTATCCATTTAATTTAATCTGATCTGCAATGTCTGTTTGCATTTTAAATAATAAGTGGGCAGATTTTTCTCCTTTTTTCAGATAAAGTAGTACTGTACTTTAGTTTATGAAAAGCCTGATATAGACCAATAGGAACTACTACTTATTGTGAGTAAAGGCAACAGAATCTGAATCTTGGAAATTATATTAAACTGTGAAGCAACATTTATTATATTAATTTTGTCATTAGCAACAACATGTATGATGACACTTCAAAACGGATGCATCTTTAGCAAGGATCTCTTCAAATGTGCCATTCCCTTCACATGACATTTTATTGTACATTTTTTTTATTTAAAATTTACCATCCTTTATTTTGCATCCCTCTGAAGAACTCACTTCTTCCATGAATGAGAAGTAGGAGTCAACAACACTGTTATCAACATTTGTCTCCTGTAGGCTTCTCAGTGGGTCCCTCTTTATTTTATTTGGATTTATAATAATACAACAAAGTGCCTCTCTTGGGTTCTAGATGCCTATAACTGAAATTCAAAACACAATTCTTAAATAAAAAGAGAGAGAGAGAGAGACCATACCCTAAGCACCAGTCTCATCTTTCCCTTTGAAATCTATATATTTCTTGAAGATTCATAGATCTAAAAGCAAGAAGGAACCATTAGCTTAGCCAGTCTGACTTCTTATGTATGATAGTTCATTACCTTTTCATCATGTTACCTTTGAATTAAGCCTATTATTTTATGTTTGGCTAAAGTATATGGGCCAGAAGGAATCCAGTCTTGATATGCAGACATTAAGAAACAGGAACATGAAGAAGCCCCTTTCCTTGGTAGTTTATTCCAATATTAATCCTCCTCGCATTTAACAAAGAAGTGTCTTATTTCTTAGGTGAATCCCTAGCTTCAGTTTCCAGCTAGGTTCTTGTTTCATTTCTTTCACCAGTAGGTTCAAGAGGCCTTTTGCACCTGGTATTTTCTCTCTGATCTTCTTTACCAAATATATTATAAATGTATAAACTGTATTACCTGCATAAGCACTAAGCCTTGCTACCCATTTCCTCCCTACTCTCCCCAAGTCCAACAAAAATTAAGGGATTTTATAGTGTGCTTTGAAAGTCATCAGACTGAGCTCTTTTGAAAAATGCCAAAGGTGATTTTGGCAAATGCCAAAGGGGGCTGGGGCACGTGACTTCTGAGGAGTGGCTGAGGGAATTGGGCTTATTTAGTCTGCAGAAGTGAAGACTGAGGGGGATTGGATAGCAATCTCACCCTTGCACCTGCAGGGCCGCTCCAAAGAGGATGGCGCTAGGCTGTTGTCAGTGGTGGCAGATGACAGAACAAGGAGCCATCGTTTCAAGGGAAGTGTAGTTTGGTTATTAGGAAAAACTTTCTCGCTAGGAGGGTGGTGAAACACTGGAGCAGGTTATCTAGAGAGGTGGTGGAAG
>NW_017729033.1:15968152-15968862 GCF_001723915.1 Gavialis gangeticus
CATCTCCTGAGCCTCTCAAGATCTGCCTGAATCACCCTCCTGTCCTCGGGTGTGGTTGCTTTACCCCAGAATTTGGTGTTGTCTGTGAACTTGGCCAGCCCGCTTCTGACCCCAATGTCTATATCATTGATGACGATGTTAAAAAGTACAGGCCCTAGGACAGAGCCCTGAGGGACCCCACTGGTCACAGGACACCACAACAATTGACTTCCATTGACCACCACCCTCTGGGTCCTGCCGCGGAGCCAATTCCCCAGCCAGCTGACAGTGGTGAGGCCGAGGCCGCAGTTAGGCAGTTTTGCCAACAGGTGATCACGGGATACCAGGTTGAAGGTTTTTTTGAAGTCAAGATATATGACATCAATGTCTTCCCCTTGTCCAGGTGATAGGTCACCTGGTCATAAAAGGAAATGAGATTGGTCAAGCAAGACCTACCCGCAACAAACCCTTGCTGGCTATTCCTCAGGATATTGCCATCAGCTAGCCTGTATAGGATGGCCTCTTTGATAATCTTTTCCAAGTCCTTCCCCAGGATAGAAGTCAGGCTGATGGGCCTGTAGTTTGCCAGATCCATTTTCCTCCCTTTTTTGAAGATAGGCACCACATTGGCCTTCTTCCAGTCATCGGGCACTTCCCCAGAGCGCCAGGAGTTCTGAAAGATCCATACCAGGGGCTATGATGCTTTTCTTAAGGCTCATCTCGACAGATCC
>NW_017729033.1:15973862-15988951 GCF_001723915.1 Gavialis gangeticus
CCCAGAGCGCCAGGAGTTCTGAAAGATCCGTGCCAGGGGCTATGATGCTTTTCTTAAGGCTCATCTCGACAGATCCCCAGCTGGGATGATCTAGTTGGGGATGGTCCTGCTTTGAGAAGGGGGCTAAAGGGGGTTCCCAATCTTTTTAGATTGCAGACTGACAAACCATGGATTGGAAGTGACCATGGACCGGCGAACTGAGGACCTGCAAACTGCATTCTGGAAGTGACCGACATACTGCAGAGCAGCAGCTAACACTTTTTTCCACTGAGTATAAAAAAGGGTTGGCTGCCACTCCACAGTATGCTGGTCACTTAGTTTCATAGTTTCTAGGGTCAGAAGGGACCTGAACAGATCAAGTCTGACCCCCTGCCCTGAGCAGGAGCGAGTCCTGGGATCATAATACCCCAGCTAGATATCTGTCCAACCTCGTCTTGAAGACCCCCAAGGTAGGGGAGAGCACCACCTCCCTTGGGGGCCCATTCCAGAGCCCAGCAGCTCTAACCATGAAGTAAGTCAACTCTCCTGAGGACTGGCAGCCAGCCCTTTGCAGCCCAGTACCGGGCCGTGGCCTGGGGGTTGGGAACCTCTGGACTAGATGATCTCATGAGGTCCCTTCCGACCCTAAGTTTCTATGATGGCTGGGGCCAGGGCATTTTCATTTTCTGTTGGCAGCCCCTTCTCTTCTAAAGTGAGGGGCCTGCTGAAGTACTGAAATCATATAGCATGGGGAAGGGGCAGTCTCTCTGAGTCGGTGGGGGTTTCGCATGTGTAAGGACTCCAGGTTTGGGCCATAGGAACCAGCCCAAGTCACTGGAGTTCACTGGATGTATTCTTATTTGGATGGTGGGAAATTACTTGTGTAACTCCACATGTACTGAGTTGACAACATATCCCTAAGGGTTTAATATAGTTATAACAGTGTAATATGGGATCTGACATGGCACAAATAGATTTTTATGTAACAATATAGATCTTTCTATGACGCCCCACATATATATACTCACACAAAGCCTCTCCATCATGCAGATGCACACAGCATTATTGTTTTGCGCTTTTATGTCTTTGGGCCCCATCTTGTAACCTTTGTGCTTCTCTGTAGACCTCTGAAGTCCCCGTGGGCTTGGGGAATGTAAGAACTTTGGGCTCAGGCTGCTGGTGGGAAAACCTTGTGGGAGCTACAGTCTGTAGAAAGCCTATCTGAATGAAATTATTTATAATGAGCATGGACAGCAAAGAAAGTCTTGTAGTAATCAGCATTGTCTGGACATATGGAATGAATACATTATGTTCCAATAAGTTTAAGAAGTCGTAACGTTTCTGCAGCATGAAGTGCTTGCCAATGCGTGGTATTCACATTCGATACCTCTTGGACTTAAATGTTTATACCTTAACAGATATATTCTCAAGATTGAGAGACCGCTTGATATAATAGCAGGTAATCTGTACTGGACCCGAGCATCAACTGATTATCAGGGTTGCTTGAATTACTGTATGCTATTACAGTATTTTAGGAACCTGTAATATCCACCATTACTTTCTCTTGTGAGAGTCCTTAGACTGACTTGCCATTGCCATTTTTCCCTCTTCGGCAAATAAATATTGCAGTGTATCCAATACAATCAGCAGAGTGTAACCAGAGTGTATGAGTTTTTAGCACAGATAATTAAAGCCCAATGTTCTCCACTGTAACAATTACAAGTACTTGAGAAAACAATGACAAGGTCATCCTGCGAATGAAGTCATCAATCAGGGAATGCGCTCCCTTAATAAAACAATAACCCAGTTGTTTAGACCCTGACGTACAACGGGAGAGACAACAACATTGGTTTCTCGGACATATGTTTTCTTAACAACATAAATGTGGAGCAGTAGCAGATATTGTGTGTTTATCTAATTAAGACCAATTTTTCCTACCTACCCCAGGTTCCCGAGTCCTGTTACTAACTCTTTACTTCAGAATAATTATGGCCACTTAGGTCGTACGAGTGGCTTTTATTTTCCTGCCTGCAGCTGCCATGGCCGTGCGTTCTCTTTAAAAAGCATTTCAGCCAGACTGACTTCAGGCATAGTCGAGAGCAAGAAGCGGTGCAGCGGTTTCATGGTGGCAGGAGCTGGCCCGAGAGGTACCGTGCCCCAGAGCCCTACCTCTTCAGTGTAATTTCCTCTCTGCTTTCCTCCTTGCTCTGGGCTAGGGTAGTACTTTTTCCTTGGTCAATAAGAGCCTCAAATTGTGATATATGCTATACTGGCTCAGCCGATCTAGCCAGGGAGTAGGTGGGGATAGCTAAGGCTCTTCCTGCCCCCTAGCCCTCCCATCTGTGCCATAGGAGGGGATTTATGTGGGCTGCCCATGGGCCTACAGGGAGAGCTCTTAGTGCCTGGCATGGCGCACCAACTCACCACCTAGTCCTTTGTAATTGACTGCTGATTGAAGTGCTACTCCACAGGCTGTCAGCCATCAGAAATAGCAGTGCTGGAATATTTTTCAAGTGACTGAAGTAATTAAGCAATTAATAAACGAGATTTACTGACTCTTTTTTTTTTCTGCAGGGCTGCTTTCATAATGAGCTAATCCACGGCAAAAGGAAGAAAACAAACAAGCACAGAGACAAAGACGAATCCCTGAACTTGCCAGAATTATTATTACCTGCAATTAGTTTTAGCTTGTAAATGGCAGGTAATGCAATCCTAGCTTATTCTGAGCAATAATTTGTATTTGCAAAGCATCTTTCACCTGAGGATCTTAAAGTGCTTTATAAAACTAAGACGGGACAGCTCTTCAGCAGTCAGAAATAGGAGTGGCCCTGTCAGCTTCATTGGTACTCTGCCAAGTTGCATGCGTTGAGGACTTGGCCCTGGCAACATGACCCTGAAGTTTTAACGCAGGTCAAAACTCCTACACTGAAGTCACCGAGGCCCAGATTCTCAACAGTATTTTGAACCGAGCTGCAGTATAACCATTATATTAAGTGAAGTCAAAGGGAGTTGAGTGCCTAAATGGGAATTAGATAGCTAAGTCCTTTTGAGCATCTGAGCTGGAGCGTTCTTCTCGTGCGTGGACTTTTGGACGAAGTCCTATTGGATAAAGCCTCACAGCGCAGGTGTCATCAACCTTGTTTCACCTGTGATGACAGAGAGAATATCAGACCGTTGTGGCTTGGTTCCTAATCCTCAGGATTACAAATGCCGGACTTCTTCACAAAACACAACTCCTCTTCTCTTCAGGGCATTCATCACTTAGTGAGCCAGGTGTGGAGTTGGGAATAGCATCCAGCTCTCCAGTCACCCAGTTACATGCTCTGTTCACGTGTATGTATAGGGCCAAATCCCATTGCACTTTTAAGTAGCTAGCTGGTCCTTAGCTGCGTAAATACTTTTAATTTGGCACTTATACAGATTTTAAATTCTATTTCCCCCCTGTGACAGGATAGGATCACCCAGGCATGTACAACACTAACTGGAGAAAACCAGAGGAGCACGGGTTTATTTAAACCAATAGTCTCCACGTGCAAAGGGCTTTTCTGCATCTTTGTTGGAGTAAAGAGTTGTGGGAAAGTTTCTGAGACCAATGAAAGAATGAATGAATGAGAGAACCACAAGAGGTTTCCAGGTGGGGACTGCTTGGTTCTCGGTCCTTATGTGGACAAAACTCCCACTGAAGTTGGACAAACTGCGTTTGTCGTTATATGTCACAAACCTAGCCCAAAGCAAGAACCTTGCTTGCCCTGCGCAGAAAAGCAGGCTGGGGGAACAGAGTCTGTGGACAGTGGAGGCTGTCCAGGCTCTTAAGATCTGGATGGCATTAACAGACTACTGGTAGTTTTGGAAAGCCACTGAAGTATCTGCTGTGCTTATAGTTAGCCGTGTTGTAACGTAAATCAAAGCTCTGCTATTTTCAGCACAAGGGTGGAAAGATACAAATTGGATATTTAATTGGATGCAACTAAATAGACTCCAGGCCAGACCCTGCTCCTAGTAACACCCAGGAATGAAAAGGTCCATGCTGTGTCTGAGACCAGAATTTGGCCCAATTTGGATAAAAATGGTGTCTTTCTATTCAATATTAAACACATTCAGATTGTGAAAGGCCAGGATCAAGTTAAAAATGGTAGTTTACTTGGTTTACTCCCAAGGTTTATGAACTAGAAAATGCAACAAAGTCCCTTCCCATCTGCTTCCAAATTCCGGCTCCAACTTCCCTTTGATTTCTGCTGGGGAGCAAAGGCATAGGCAGGGCAGTTCTAGTAGCATCATTTTGTCTCAGTGGGGAGAATCCCATCCCATGGCTTTGTGTGTTTGGGTTATGTAGTGAGATGAGCAGATTTTGTCATCATTAATTTATCAGGATCCTCCTTGGAAATCTGGGATACTCTAATTAAGCGAGTGGAATGGGCGGTGGGGGAGCCAGGCTTGTAGAGAGCCCCAAGAGCCAGGTAGTTTGGAGGTGCAGGAATCATCTGCACAAAGGGATCTGCTTTCCAGGGCTCTTGGGAGAGCCCTGTGTTTTGGACTATGAAATCCTAGATTGTTCCCATTCTGCTCAGAGTGCACTACCAAAGGAGGTTTACGCAGTGAAACTTGTAGTATTCATATGTCTTCCTGAGGAGGCTGAAAAAAAAGCAAGGTCCAGGATTCTTATAGTATCACCACTGTCCAGCCAACAAAAAAGTACAGGGACACCAGGCTTGTGTGTTGTGCTGACCTGTGACAAAGTTCCCGTTATAAAAGAACCAGGGGGAAATGCAAATATAGGACTATGTGAACATTCAAACTGACCCCGGATACGTCTCTGAAAGAGAGAACTTTCCATGGCCATTTTAAGGAGAGGAGGAAGGTAGAGGGGCCAAAAGGGGGTGGGGCGGGGGACTTCTTTATTTCAAAAGTAACCTCAGCTAAATCATCCCAGTATTTGAGAGTGGAGCAGCTGAGAAAAGTATGCGGTCAGACTGCAGATGGGAAAGGGTCATCACAAAAAGACTTGTAGACAGATGAGTGGAAGGAGGTATGAATGACAAGCTGTATTTTTGGCCTGTTTCTGAAAGGGTTAAGTCTCTTCTCATCTTAATGTCGCATCTTCCGTCTCAGCTGGTTGCAGAATCACAGGAAATGAGGGTTGGAAGGGACCTCAGGAGGTCACATCTAGTTCAACCCCAGCTCAGGGGAAGGACCTCACATCCCACCTGTCTGTCCATCTAGAGCAATGATAGTCAAGCGGGGTGCCATCAGGTCCTTTGAAGGATGCCACAGGTTCTGAGGAAATAAGAAGATAGATCCTGGCCCCTCTGCAAGGATGTCATCACCATAATAAATAAATTAGTTTTTGAAATGGGGTGCCACTCAATTCACCAAAGTTATGGAGGCTGCCTGGAATTCAAGCTGGGTGGAGTGCCTTAATCTTAAAAACTTTGAGAGCCACTGAGGTAGTCTATGGTGCAAATCTGCTCTGCCTTCTACCTCTTCATCTGGCCATATTTCAGGTGGGGCTGAGGCTGGTACCTGTGCTCTCAGAGTACCTGCTGGCTTGGTTTCATCCGGCAAGGTAGATGGAGGAGTGCTGAGTATGTGGATGGTGAAGGGGGTCGGGGTGAACTACCTACCTACCTGCATAGTACTGTGAGGACATAGGCAGTTCTGGCGGCTTTTGGTGCCTAGGAAACTTACCCGAAACATAGGGTATAGCTGATTCCAGGAATAGGCTTCACCTAAGTGCAGGTTTTAAGGATCCAAACTTGGTCTGAGACCTTCCAGAGTTCACAGGAGGAACTTGGCACCCAAGTTATTTTGTGGATCTGGTCACACGTTAGTTAATTCTCAGGCAACGCTTAGATTCAATGTTCCCATCTAGCCCATTTAAAAGGTAATTCCAAACCACAACTTGTATCCAGATGTAGCTTTTTCCAAATACAGGATATTTCCTCCTTTTGTAAAAGGGACAAGAATTTGGCTATATTCTTACAAAAAGCAGAGCTACACTCGATTGTATTACAAGACACAGACCAAGGCAGAATTTCTACTTGCAAATATTATGCAACTCAGTAGCATTGCACCTGTTTTGCTTCAAATGCTGAAGTTTTGGGGGTTTTTTTGTCTTCTGTCACAAGGTATGCTGTCATGCAAAATAAGTGATCTTTCCTACACGTGATATATGCAGTAACCCAGTCACTATAACAATACTAATTAAAAATGCATGATCATGTTAACATCTAATCAAGTTATGACATACTTTTAAAATGAATTGGAGAAACAACATTAAGTCCCCCAACAAAAATTTTGCAGGAGTTGGATAAAGCTGCTTTGAGAAGGGCATGTATAGTTCAGTCTGTACGGTCAGGTTTCCTGACCTGCAGCAATGCAGTGAAAGGCCTTGTGCATTCCCTTGAAAGAATGGTTTACATGGTGATCTATCCACAATGCAACCAAGAGGAAAAGTTCTTGCCACAAAGCTGCATTAACACCTTCCTGTCAACAGGAAATATGCCTGTTTAGCCACCCCTATAAAACTGTCACTACAAGAGTGAAAGGTTTAGCTCAGAATTTCCCAAACCCCTTAGTAGCTGCATCAGCTCGTATAACTGTTATCAATGTATGTAAGGTTTGTGCAAGTTAGCCTTGGATGGCCCCATACCAGCAAAGCATTTAAGCTCTTGCTTAAATTGGTGGGGTTGCTTGCATGCTTAAAATTAAGCGTATGTTTTGCTGGTTAGTTTTTTGAGTGGTGATAGGAACCTGTGTGCTTAAGGGTTTTTTCTCTCAACATGCACGCTGTACAGCAAAGTTTATATGACGGACCAAATTCCCTTTTTATTAACACTGCCATAACACCATTGCTGGATTGACTCTATGTTGTATGTCAGAGTAAATGAAAGCAGAATTTGGCCCTGAGTGCATTCATTACACTGTTATACTGTGATCAGAATATGATAGAAAATTATACTTTGCAAGGTTGTGTTTTCTGCACAGTTAGCTGGAAACCTAGCACTACATTTGGTGGCCAAATCCTTGTGTATGCTATATAATGGTATAAGAGGGCACAGCTGAGGTTTTGCACTGAAGTACGCTTTCAGCTCTTTGATGTGCGCATACAGGACAATAGAAATGTTGAACTGAAAGTTAGCGCATTAGGACGGCTGGAACATGATGGGCCAAATGATACTGAAGGAACCCACTGTAGATACACTGGTTTTAGCCAACTATTGCCTTATGACAAATCTCCATTCACAGGAAAGATTACTAAAGACTAACTAAGTTCATTTAATGAAATTTCATGTTGGAGAACCTGCACAATTTGGATTCCTTCCAAGACATGGACCTGAATCTGCCTTATTGGCTCTGATAGGTCATCTTCTCCCACTAAAGCGGACATCTGTCCTCATCCTCCAGGACCTCTTTGAAGCATTTAATATTGCTGACCATGAAATACTGCTGTCTTACCTAAGAGAGGTGGCTGGACTAATGCTTGCAATGTTCTGAGAGTCCTTCCTGGAAGGATGCACCCAATGGGTAGTGCTGGGAAACTGTCTTCACCTTCTGCAAAGTCCCTCAAAGATTAAACCTTTTTCCAGTCCTTGTCAACCTCTACATACAACTAGCTACAAGGTAAGCTACTCACGTGACAGACTCACATGGCAGCATTAGGTGGATGACACATGCTTTATGCATTCCTCTGTACTTTGTTGCTTGAAATATGTTTTTTTATTCGGGGGAAAGTCCTACAGAGTTGGAATTTTGCCTGAAAAATGGAGTAAGACCCTTGTAAGTTTAGATCGTGAATCAGCATATCGTTTGAGCACGGACTCTAGTACTTTGCTGAATAGGAATGGACTTAAAAGCTGTGCTTGGACTAAAGCATGTGTTTAAATGAACACATGAGCTGGAGCCTTGTAACTTAGATTGGGAGTTCATTAGGGCATATACTTTGTATAAGTGTGTTCTGTGCCATACTAAATACACTGCTGGCACTTAACAAATAATATATAATTTCCTAAAATTAAATGGTTGAGAAGTGGCTTTTTTTTGTCCTCATAATTTAAGGCATACAGTAAAAAGTCTGTTATTATACATGTGTCATCCACAGACTCTCTATTAGAGGTGAATATCAATATATTAATGGCTTTTCCTCCTTGTAATGTATAGCTAGTGTCTCCTGTTATCTGGGAAATTAGTGATCTTCTTTAGTACATGATTGTCAGTAATGCTGACCTCTCTGTCATAATCCTGCCTATATTCCCGATGCGTATGTCTTCTCTGTCGCAGAACAAACATGTGGCAAAATAAAGACAGATATAGCATTCCACAATTCATAGTAAAAAAAAAAAAATGCTGCTATTATTGTGACAGAACAGATGTAATACAGAAAGGATTGCTTACAGATACACTGTAAGTTAATCACATCTTTTCTAAAGTATATTGAAAAATTCCCGTTAATGTCTGAAATGAAATACTTATGATTACAGGAAATTAAATTACTTACAACATTTTTTGCAGCAGCCCTCTCTCTCTCTCTCTCTCTCTCCCCCTTTCTCTCAACACATACTCTGTTTCACACACACACATACACACACATAACTATTGTTAATTAAGACTGTCTCCATTATGGGGCTAATTAACAATTAGCATAAACATAATTAGCCAACGTTGACATTTAACTCATTACATTGTTTAAATAATTTTCGGAAATTGCCCTTAGTGGCATTCTGTCATACTGAAATAATGGCAGCACTTTGTCATGTAAATTAAATGACATTTGTGTTGTTTCCTCTCTAACTCATGCATGGAAGATTTTTTTAAAGCTACATACAGTTCAGAATCTAAGTGAATTTCTAAAACTCAAAATGCAATATATTTTCTTTGGCTTCTCTTGGATGAATGGCTCAGAATTTTTCCAGGGTATAAGTTCATTACACTTTCAAATCTCCACCATGAATTTACATGGAGATTTCTTGTCCCTGGAGTTGGCCCTTTTCCTTTGACAGTATGTTACTATTTGGTCACAACAGATGCTTGGTTAGGTCTGGGGGCTGGGGAGGACTGTCCAGTAGCTAGAACATTGGATTGAGACTCAGGTGACTTGACTGTAATTGTTGATCTGATTACAGACATGCCTGTGTGTCCTTGGACAAGATATTCTGTCTCAGTTGTACAATGGATATATTTGGTAGCCATGTTGGTCTGAGACAAAAAGAAATGCAAAAATCAAGAGCTCTTGGTTCAGAGATGATTCTCAGTTGGTCTAATAAAAGGTATCATCTCTGAACCAAGAGTTCTTGATTTTTTGCATTTCAGTTGTACAATGGCATTAATACCTTGTACAATGTCCTACCTTGCAGGACATTGTGAGGATGTCAGTTAATGATGCCAAGGGGTCATGTAGGTACTTAGATCGGTCTGTGTTTGGTGGTATGAAAAGGTAACATGGATTGTTGGTTGTTCTAGTACTTCACCTTCCCCAAACTACTGTTAGTTAAGCTAATGAATTACACGGTGCACACAGATCCTACATACTGTAATAGCTATACAGAACTAATGCATGTATGAACAATAATTAACTAATGGATTGTTACAGGAATCCCTGCAGGAACTGAGAATAAATGTTGCTCATAGTCTTCATCTACTTGCAGACGTTGGGAGGGCAGTAGCAAGCAAAATACAATGTACCAGGCAAATCATAGACAAGAGGCACCCACAGAAAAGTGTCCTCTCTACAGCGCTGCCACTGGATGAAACACTGACAGCCACATGAATAAAAATTAGGCAATCACAACTAGAGATGACCCAGGAGGGAGTTAGGATGCATGTCAAAACTTCCAATCTCCCTGCAGGCACGGGGCTTGATTGGCCAACATGAAGAAACTTGAACTGCCTCTGAACAGGAGTTGGTAAGAGTGAAGTTAATGTGCAACTATGGGGATACTCCATGATGCAAATACCATGTGCCACTGTAGAGGAAACTTTCAGACTACAGAACACATGCTGGCCTGCCCGTATATAGGGGGACCATGCATCAACGAAGATCCTGCTAAGTCTATAGATGCAGGAATGGTACACGCCTGTTTCTGGATGCACCCGCCGGGCCTCGATCATCCGGTCCCTCGCCGCTTGGCTCTGGATCTTGACGATGGTCTTCCGCTCCGTCCCAAAGGTAATAGGGCCACGAGCTCTCACCTCGGGCAGTCTTATCCCCTCCTAATCCCGCCTGCCACGACTTTGATGATTCTATCAGTGGTGGAGGGGTCCAACCATCCGGGTTCGGTTATCTCAGGCCGAGGGGTGATGATCTTCACGAGGCTCCAACCTCCCCTGTACCTCGCCCTCTACCCAGCCTCGACGGTGTGCTGATGTTTTTTTCCGTGGCCAGCCCTCCCTATGCGAGAACATATTCTTGGGCCTTGCTTGAGCCTGAGTTGTATGGTCAAGTCAAACCAGGCCCTCTAAATCCTTGGCCTGTCGTAGCCCTCTGCCTTACTTTACCCTGGTGTCCCGGGCAATAAAAATTAACCAATATAAAGAAAAGATGTTAGCAACAAACTGCTTGCTACCTCTCAATAATCCATTGCTTACTATCCTATGGTATCTAAGTTACAGCGTGCCCCCACCACCGCCTGCCCCTTCGTGCTACCTATTCTCTACCCTTAGTGTACCCTACGTGCATCCAACCCTTGACGTCCCCTCCACCTCGGAGAAGAAACCTTCCTTCGACGGGCTCTCCTGGGTCTTCCGTCCAGGACGAGTTGGTCTCAGCTAGCCCCTTGACCGTTCAGCTTTCTCCTGTGTGATCCATTGGAACCAGTCTCTGTCGCTGAGGACCCTCCTGGATGCTCACCTCGTGGCTTCAAAATAATATGCAGCCTGGATACCTCAGTCCTTCTAAGCCCGGTAACACCATCTGTATACTGATGCTTGTCTGGGCATTCTCCTGCCCTATGGGCAGCATTCTCCAGCTCCCCCTCCTCCTCAGTGGGTCCGGGAGCTACCTTCTCTTCGCTCTTCCTCCATCTCTCCTCCCCTTCCATCCTGCTGTCTCCCCTTCTTATCCTTCCGTGCCAGCTCTCCTCCCCCTTCTCTCCAGCTGCTGTCACTTTAAAAAAACCGCGGCTAACGAGTCGCGTGGGCCCCGCCGCCGCTTCCCGTCCCGCTGCGGTTCCCGCAGCAGGTAGGGCATTTTTGTTTGTTTTTCTTTCTCTTATGTTTTCCCTGGGGTGTGTTGTCCCCCAGAGTCCCTCCTTGACCCTTCAGGGTCCGAGTCCTCCCCTTGCCCCGGGACACTGGACTCAAATTTGAACATTGTGACAGGACATGAGAAGAAGTAAATCCATTTTACAGGTGGGTGAAAGGGGACAAAGAGTGGTCAAAGAGAGTATATTCAAATTTAAGGTGAGTATTTTCAACAACAAGTTCTTTTCCTTAAGGTCATGAATTTTGTGCACTCCCAACATGAGATATAAAAACAAACAAAGGTGTCGAAGACAGTGTTTGCTTAGAGTAAAGGAATAAGAATCTATATAATGAGCAGAGAATTGAAGTTTACTAAAGCTTAACAAAGGGGCTGTACTAGGATGACCTGAATTGCAGAGGGGTGGCTTGGGTTTCCATAACCACCTTGTTTGGCATAGCTCAAAAGTGCAAAAATGTTGTGTTCGGTAGATGTCTCTAGTGTACAGCACCATTTGCCAGCAGGATCATCCAGGAGACAATCTGGAATCCCAAATATTTCTACAGCTTATCCTATAATGGGTTAATTTCTAACTATGTGCATTATTGGGATATATACTAGTTTTTGTTTAATTCCATAAACTTAATCCGTTGCCAGATCATATTATAATATTGTACAAAAGTAGGGCTGGAAGGGACCTCATTATGTCATTTAGTTCAGCCCCCTGTTCAAGGCAGGATCATTCCCAATAAAGGAATCCTAGCCAAGTGTCTGTCTTAACTGCTTTTGGAGGTTTCCAAATTTCTTTGAACATTGTGACAGGACACGAGATGTTATGCAGAAGATATGGAGGAGACAGACAGACTAAGAACTTCATAGAATCACACGGAAGTGGGGCTGGAAGGGACCTCTGGAAGTCATCTAGTCCAGTGGTTTGGAAATATCAATGGCCAGTCCCAACCCGGTGCCCCTCGCTCCTGACCCACTGCCCCCCAGCCCCAGGCCACAGCCCCACAGTATGTGGGGCAGGGGTAGGGATGTGGGGCGGGAATGTGAGTGTGGGGAATGGGGAGCCCCCAGTAGCCCCTCGCAGGCTGGGATTCTGCCAGCCTGCAAGGGCAAACCCATGTTTCCCATGTTTTTCTCCTTTAAAGGAGAATCAATTTTTAAAGTTTGTTGATCCATTTTTAAAGTTTGTTCATGAACCTTTCATATATTCTTGTGACCCACTTCTGGGTCATGACCCACAGGTTAAGAAATGCTGAGCTAGTCCAATCCCCTGTCTGAGGCAGGATCATCCCTATCCAAACTATCCCATACAAACTGTTATCTAAACCAGGGGTGGGCAAAATATATCTGTGCAAGTCTCTCTAGCCAGGAACCTCCAGCTTTGGTCCCAGCAGGAGCACTGGCACACCCCAGCCAGAGTCCCTACACTTGGCTATAGCCAACACCCAACACTTCTGGGAAGGCATAAAAACATGCTGACAAGTGTAGCAGAAAGCGGGTGGGGCTGGGTGCAGGAGCAACCAGCAAGGCCCAGAAACATGGAAATACCCCTTGTAGAGCATAGGGTAGATCATCCTGGACCAGTGGCTGTCCCACCTCTTCTTGAGCACTTCCAGTGATGGAAAGCTTATAGCCCTGCCTGTCAGGTTCTGCAAGGTACCTTGTCACAGGAGCATAGGAAAGGAAAGGACTGTTTTAACAGTGATGAAGTTTTTCTGGCTATCCAATCTAAACTTACTTTGTTGCAACTTCAAGCCACTGGTCCTTGTCCTACTCTCTGCAGCAAGAGAGGAAAGGTGTTTTCCCTTTTCTCCATGGCAGCCCTTCAAATATTTGAAGACTTCTATCATGTCCCCTCTTTTGTGCCTTTTCTACAAGCTGAACAAGTCTAGCTCCTTCAGCCTCTCCTCATATGACTTGCCTTCCAAACCCTTGAGTGTTGCCCATCTCTGGACCCGTCTAACTCCTCCATGTCCTTTTTAAAATGTGGAGCCCAGAACTGCACACAGTACTCTGTATGGGGCCTAACCAGCACTGAGTACAGAGGCACTATCACCTCCCATGTCTTGCACCTAATGCTTCTAATTGATGCATCTCAAAACTGCATTGGCCTTTTGTGCAGGTGCATCACACTGCAGACTCATATTGAGTCTGTGGTCTACCAAGACTCCCAAGTCCTTTTCCATAGTGCTGCCATCTAGCCAGGTATCCCCCATTTTGTACTTGTGTTTTTCATTATTCCTCTTGAGGAATAATAACACCTGGCATTTTTGCATGTTGAAGGTCATCCTCTTAGCTCTAGCCCAACTTTCCAACCTGTTGAGGTCCTTCTTAATTGTGCTTGTATCCTCCAGCACGTTCACAATCCTTCCCAGTTTCATGTTGTCTGCAAATTTGCTGAAAAAGCTCTAAATCATTAATAAACATGTTGAACAGCTCCATAACTGTCTCTCTACAACTATGTGGTAACTATGTAGAGTAAGCATAGGCTGACAGAAAGGTTTTTCTGCTGGCACAGTTACATTACATACCTGAATGATATAAGCTAAATTGACAGAAGCCCTCTTTAGTCAACATAGTGTCCTCCAAACCAAGAGTTATGTTATGCCCTACAAGGGGTATGTGGTAGGGCAGTGCAAATAGGGAAGTATTCAATTTGGCTTGGGATTTGGCCTATCTGGAGGACAAGAATTTGATTTGGAGGTTCGGGTCACTGTCCTGAATTAATTTGGCTGAATCAGCTTTGGAAGATTCAGCGCTAATTCGGAGAGATTTGTTGATTTGGATCAGCCAGGGAGAGGCAGGCACAGGTGGGTGGCTCCTCCAGCTGTGCCTGCATCTCCCTGGGTGGGAGCAGCTGTGGGAGAAGCCCCCATGGCTGCCCTCCCTGGCCCCACCCCCCACCCGGTCCCAGCCTAGTCCCGGCACTTTAAAAAAAAAAAGAAAAAAGGCCCCGTACTCACTGGTGGCAGGAGCGGCATTGGGGCATCTGGGCACTTGTGGCAGAGTCCCCTGTGCAGCATGGGGTAGTGGTGGGCAACGGGGAACATTCCTCTCCCACTTGGCACCTGCACAGCAGCTGCCCTATGGTGTAGGTGCAGGGCGGCTTGGCAGGGCACTGCGCATTGTCTGGGAGCTGGGGCAGCTCCACGTGTCAGGTGGAGCCCAGCAGCACTCAGCCCCGGTGGCCCCAGCTCCCAGGCAGTGAATGATGCCCTGCCGAGCTGTGCTGCACCCACGCCATGGGACAGCTGCCGAGCGGGTGCCAAGTGGGGCGGGGGGCAATCCCTGCTGCCCTCCACTGCCACGCACTGCATAGGGGGGCTCTGTCACAAGAGCCCAGAGGCCCCAGTCACCGCTTCTGCAGCTGGTGAGTGCAGGGCTTTTTTTTTTTTTTAAAGGGCTGGGAGGCTGTGCTGGGTGGGGGATGGGGCCAGGCAGGGCAGCCATGGGGGCTTCTCCCATGGCTCCTCTGGCTGTGCCTGCCTCTGCCCCAGTGGGGGGAGCCATGGAGGTTCTGCCCTGCTGCCGCTTGCCCAGCTGGCGCAGGGAGGGATGTGATGCAGGAGCAGCTCGCTCTGGGCAGGAGCAGGGCATAGCTTCCACTCCCAGTGCTGCTGCTCCCACATCAGCACTGGGATTGGGGGCTCTGCTCTGCTGCCGCTTGCCAGCTGGCATGGGGGGGCATGGGATGTGGGCACGGCAGCACTGGGAGCGGAGGCTCTGCCCTGCTGCCACTCACCCCCTTCCGCCTGGAGTCAGCTGCGCCCGCATCCCGTCCCCCAAGCCCCGGCTGGGCAAGTGGCAGGTGGGCAGAGCCCCCGCTCTGAGCACTGCTGTGCCTGCATCCTGCATCCCCCCTGCCCTCCTCCCCGAGTAACGTACCCTCCACCCCGGCTGGGAAGCTTGTCCTAGCCCCAGCCCCAAT
>NW_017729033.1:15994758-16000210 GCF_001723915.1 Gavialis gangeticus
TAGAGGCTGCATCCTAGAAGAGACTTAGCAACACTGAATTAACATTTCGGTGCGGGTCAGATTTTAAGAGCTAGGCTCTTAAAGGGACATTTGCTTTCGTCATTTTTTGGAGTGTTGAACTCTGGTGTTGTCCCAGGGCTGAGGCTGCCGAATGGCTGATTGACAGCCCCAGCCTTGGGATCTCACCAAAGTCTCATGGCTTCCTTTGCTTGAAGAGATGCACCCCTGTAGATTGCCAGAGGAGTGTTTCTGGAAGTAGGGAATACATTGCCCATCTTTGTGCGAGATCAGCAGGGGGGACAACAGGTGACATGTGTTTTGCCCAGTGAAGTTGATCAGCTGTGCTGGGACACATCCTGGCATAGCTGATCCACTACATTTGGCAATGTCTAGTTCTAGCTGGAGGTTGCCCATGCAATGCTTGGGGTGAGACCGACCCCGCAGAAGGGTCACCAGAAAAACCAGCCTGGTGAGCGGGAAGGCGACAAAAATTAGCATGCTGAGCCCCTTCTTTCAAATTGAGACCAGGGCCACTCTTTTGTTTTTGAAACGGTGTCAAGAAGGAAGAAGGGGAAGTAGTGGTAGTGATGGTGGACTGTGTGTGTATTATATATAATGGCTATTTAGTGTAAAATGCACATAAAGGCCAAAAGCTGAGACAAGAACCCAGGGCTGCTTGTACACACCACAGGGGTTTAATTCGATTCAGTTCTCCCTAAATTGAAATGGTGGGTTTTTAAAAACATTGCTTCAATTTAGGGGGAATTAAACTGAACTAAAGCCCCATGGCATGTACACAAGGGTGCGGGCCCAATCCTTACCTGTCTCTTCAGCGGGGGGAGGGGTGAACTGCTGGCAGCTGAGCAGTCCCTGAGCTGCGTGGGGGCCCCCAGGTGGCACCCGCCCACTGGCACCCGATCTGGGCAGTCCTGGGGGGTGCCACAGCTGTGGAGGGAAGCACCACTCCCCTGCAGCCGCAGAAGGAAGCACCGGGCCCCCGCACAGCCGAAGCAGGCAGGCAGGCTCCAGAGAGAAAAAAAAAAAGATCAGGCTCGTAGCTTTTTTTTTTTTCTTCAGTGGAGCCCGCCTCTACGGGCTGTTGCCAGGGGCCACGAAGCTCTGAGCACGTCAGCTTCCAGTGCACCGTGCACTGTTGCACGTTGTTAGGTAGCAAACTAAAACACCTTGGAGGTGTTTTATCTTGCTACGTACCCAAATCATTTAAAGCAGAATACGCCACCAAGCGTGCAAACAGCAACGCCATTGAAGTGATACAAAAGGGCATTTAAGCCACTTTAAAGGCCAGTTTTGTGGTGTGTACAAAGGCCCCAGGATTCCAGCCTCCCAAGTGGGCACCCTAACCATTATGCTGCATGTTCCCTGAATCTTTAACTGCTTTCTTCACAGTAGTGCACTCTCAGCAGTCAGAGGTCTGGGAGCCTCTACCCAGACTAGATTTGAGGCTGATGGCTAGGGAACTTTCTTGGGATTGGGGGGCAGGTGGGAAGATGTGTATTCAGACCCCTTCAGATGAAGCAGGGCACAGAACCCAGGTGTTAAGTGTTGCATTGTCCCTGTGAGCTATATTTCCTGTACCTCTCTGAGGCTTTGACTGAATTATCTGCCCTTCCAGGTTTTGCTCACGCACCACCTGTCACAATTCACCATCTCATGAAGTGTCATATTGATATACACAGCCATCCTTCTGGTGGAGGCATTGGTCCCATTTGATTGACTGCATTAGGCCCAAGTCTGGTGTGAGCAAGCTGTGGAACTGCCTTGTTAGGTGTCCCATCATTCCCCTGTTCAGTGGTATTTCAGATAGCTACCAAGTGCCTCTCAAATTTCAGAAGTTTCAGATTCTAATCTCTAGATCTGTGCCACTTTCTATCAGTTTGGTTCCAGGTTGGTTCCCAAGACTATTTTCTGGTTCCAGTTCAGATGTGCCCAATTGGATGTAAACTTCACAAGAAGATTTGAACTTGTAAGATTGTTCACTGCTCCAAAGTTGCTGCCAAGCAACCTAGTGAAGTTTCTGCCATTTGGAGCTGAAATCTTGTGAGAACTGCTTTGAGGATATCCAGGCCTGTGAACTGAATCCAGACCTTATTCTTGATTTGAAACCCAAGCCCTGACTTTTACACTAAACCTGATGTGCATCTGGATCTGAACATTGCCTCCAGTTTTGATCAAGCTGTAATGAAAAATGGTGAGCATTTCAGTCTGCAGATCTGGTTTACTCTTACCATGTCCTACTTGATAGAGAAGTTTCTTCTTCTTTCATCTTGCATGAGTGTGGCGGAGCACCAGTGGGGTGCTCGTCACTGAGGGATTTTGCGAGCTTGGTGGGAGCTTGTTGGCTGAGCAGCAGGGAAAGCCCTCCCCAGGAACCATTTTAAGGAGGAAGGCGGGTGTCAGAGCATTCCCGCTGCTCTGCTACTGTAAGAACGGAACCAGGCAGCAGGCAGGTGCAGCCCGGTCCTGATGAGTGGCCATTTTAAGATTCAGGCCAGCAGGGCAGCTGTTGTTGCTTGGCACTGAGGAAAGAACATCTCTTGGCAGAGTTGCTGCTCTGGAGACAACATGGAGGTAAAGACAGGAGCTATGGGGTAGCTTGGAGGCTCAGGTAATGGGTATGACTTGAAACTGCACCTTGCCGGGGATGGGTGGTTATTGCCTCAGTGGCCTTAATAACCCCAGCCCCCACTTTAGAGTGGGTAATGCATCATTGGAAGGAGTTAGGACCAGGCATGCCCATGTGGGGGACCGGAGGCTGGTTGGGGCAAGACCCCACAGAGTGGGTTGTGGGGCCAGGCAAGGCTGTGACCACCTGAGCCCAGTGGGGTGTAAGACCCTGGGAAGAGAAGCAGAGTTGTGGGCCAGGCATGCTGATGAGGGGCACCTGAGCTGGTGGGGGTGTTTGGCCCCAGGTCCCAAAGAAGGAGGAGTATATGTCTCACGGGAGGCAAAGGTGCAGAGTTGGGTGCAAAAGAGGGCACCTGAAGGGCCACATCAGAGTAATAGAGAGTGGAGAGAGTGGAATGTGTGTGTGTGTGTGTGTGTGTGGGGGGGTGTCAAATGGAGGCCCTGCAAGTAGGGGGGCTTGAGTTAGGTCCAGGTAAGCCTTTGGGCACCTGAGGCCATAGGTGGGCCTGAGGCTGATTGGAGGGCATCAGAGGAGAAGCTGTGGAGAAATGAGAGGGTGAGTCAGCAGCCCTGTATGAAGAGCAACTGGGGGGAATTATCCAGCTACGAGATACTGCACAGACTCTGCCCCTATTTTGTGAACCACCCAGCACTTGTTTGGATGAGGGCAGAGGGAGATGCCCAAAAGGCCACCCACTTGCTGGCCGGGGAGTGAAGGGAATCAAGCCTGAGGACCCTTCGGGATAGTGCAGGGTGAGTGTGGCCCTGGGGAAAAGGAGGGGTTGTATGAGTGAGGCCCAGCAAGAGCAGTACGAGAGAGACTGCATGAGAGACAGTAAAGCGTGAGAGGTCTCAGTGAGAGGGAGGTGATATTAGTGTGGCCCGTAACAAGGCACGTCATGAGAGGCTTAATACTATAATGAGTTGGGCCCAGTCTCAGGCTGGAGCTTTACAGAGTTGTTAGAAAAATCTGCGAGGCATGTGACAGGTAAGGGGAGGTAGGAGCGTGAACTGAGGGCTCTAGACTCCAGGGCCCAGAAAGGGCAGCCTCCCACCTAAATAAGATCATAATTACTTTACGGCAAGGCATGGCAGGCGAGATAGGTGGGTGGCCGTGCCCAGAGGCAGTGGGAGACCAGCACCGTGGCTGGTTGCGGAGCTCCCACTTCACCACAATGAGATAGTCCAATATTGCCTCATACAAGGAGAAATGCTGAGCATGGTTTTCAATCTATGCCTGCAGGAAATTCTGAACACAAATGCTAAGCTGAGTCTCGTATATTAGCAATACAGGCAATGACTCCTCCATTACAACCCTGCATCAGTGGTGGCAGTAGCAGTATCTTCAGGCAGAACCACCATATTTGGAAACACTGTTTTTCTTCTCCCCCTTTGATGCTATGGAAGAAATGGGCTCAGACAACCCATTCCCTGGGAAAGCTCAGAACTCGGTTTTCATTTAAATGTGTAAAATTATCTGAGTTGTTTTACCCTCGATAAGCTTTACAAGTGTCTGTATATCTTTAGTTTTAACAGAGGGCAGTTCAATAGACAGTTTACGAAGTACTGGTCAGGGAGATAAATTACCTTGTACAGCCGCACAATCACCATTCACAATCTCTTCAGTGACATTATAGCCAATGATAGGATTTTTCAAGTTCATAGAAACTCGTCAAAACCCTTCCTAGTATTTTTTCCTCCTTCCAGCCCTTGCCAGTTCCAGCATGCTCTATGTCTGTGCTAGGCGACAGGAGCCTGGCTTGATGCTTCAGGGCCAGTGAGCCATTCCTCATTTCTGGCAGCTCTTCAGGATTCATGAATTGGAAATAGGAATGTTTTGGCTTGGTGCAGCGCTTTGACACTATTCACTCTCCAGATCTTATGTCTTGCCATAAATACAGCCCTGACTATGCCATTAACAAGTGAAGCTTTGCAGGGTTACTCTTTGGGTTATATAAGGGGCAAAGCTGAGTGTTTTATTTTTCATTTGCTGCCCTGCTGGGATTAAGTTTTCATTGCTAAGCATTCAAAGCTCCTCAATGCTTGACCCTGTTGTAGCTATAGAATCCAGCCCATTTTACTTCCTTCTCATGACTTATTGTTTTGCTTCTTTTTGAAATTTGCGGCTTTAAAATGTGGTGGGGAGGACTGACACCTCTGGCAGAAAACCTGTGGGATGGGAGCTGGGAGGAAATCTCTGTGAGGACTCCCTTGCGGGTTTTTTCCTTGGTCATTGAGCTGGGGCTGGGAATTGGCTTCATGCCTGTCTCCCAAGCTCCAAGGATCGCATGGAGTCTGTGCAGGTTCTGGGGCTCTGCAGCAGTTGAGACGCTTAGGCAGATACTCTGTGCTCCTATACCCCTTGTAGTCCCTGATGACAGCGCTAGGTCCTAACAGGGCTGCATCACTGAATTGCTAGGTGCAGCTGCCCTTCATATCATGGGACTGATCTGAAACAGGTAATGCAGCTCTATTTTGGGAGAACTCCAGAGGGGGATATTATATGCATTTTCCTGGTCCCTATTCTAGCCCACACACTTTTGGGCCGAGAGTCATATTAGAGTGGCTAGTTTATGCCATTGAAAGATCCAGGGCATTGGGGGAGATCTTAGAGGGTGATGTATATCTGGCACTTGTTAGTCAGGTGTGGGCAATTATTTCAGGCGGAGGGCCGCTTACTGAGTTTTGGCAAGCCATTGAGGGCCGCATGACGGGCAACCCGGGGCAGATAAATATTAGTTTTCTTAATTTTGTGGGGGCCCTGTGGGCTGGATAGAATGGCTTGGCGGGCCGCATCTGGCCCCCG
>NW_017729033.1:16005210-16017972 GCF_001723915.1 Gavialis gangeticus
GGGCAACCCGGGGCAGATAAATATTAGTTTTCTTAATTTTGTGGGGGCCCTGTGGGCTGGATAGAATGGCTTGGCGGGCCGCATCTGGCCCCCGGGCTGCATTTTGCCCACCCCTGTGTTAAGTAATCCTCTATCCTTACACAATTCCAGGCAGGTTTGCCATGGTAAAATGGTTGTAGCTGGTGCAAGATGTGAAATAGGAGTTATGCACACAATTGTTTTGTGCTAGTGTATTTTGGCAGTAAGAACAATCTTGGTGACATTTGTGGGGGGAAGGGGGGGGCGTTGTGCCAATGGCTGAATCTTCTCTTCTAGATCTAGACTGAGACAGAATACAATTGTGATTACCTTTAAATCAGTGATGAATCTTATAAGTAACGCCTTACAACAAATAAAAGCTTCTAGAAGATATTTGAGATGCTGGCCAGTATTTTCAGTTCTAGTATTGATGAGGCTTTTTTTGTCCTCACATATTTTCCTAGAGTATAATTTTATACTAAATACACAAATCTATATGTACATATCTCTCTGGACCTGGGATTTCTTGGCCTCTGGAGTTCTCGTCTGAGCCTCTAAAGGAGCCATATCTAAAGGCCTACAAGAGCCTTCTGACTTGAACTCACAATGGTCAGAGTCCAAGCTGGGGCCACAAGACACTAGATCGGACTGCTGGGACTGTTTAGGAAAGTTTTTACGTGGGGTGATCTTTGCTCGGGCATGCGGGGACAAAGTCGGGAAGGCCAAAGTTGAATTGGAGTCGCAGCTAACAAGGGATGTGAAGGAGAACAAGAAAGGTTTCTACAAGTATGTTGGTAGCAAGAGGAGGATCATGGAAAGTGTTGGGTCCCTTACTGAATGGGGGAGGCAACCTCATGACACAGGATGCAGAAAAGGCTGAAGTGCTCGATGCCTTTTCACCTCAGTCTTCAGGGGCAAGGTCAGCTCCCAGACTACTGCATTGGGCAGCAGTTTGGGGAGGAAGTGAGCAGCCCTCAGTGGTGAAAGAGCAGGTTAGGGACTATTTAGAAAAGCTGGATGTGGACAAGTCCATGGAGCCAGATGGGATGCACCCAAGGGTGCTGAGGGAGTTGGCTGATGTGATTGCAGAGCTGCTAGCCATCATCTTTGAAAACTCACAGTGATCAGGAGAGGTCTTGTATGACTGGAAAAGGGTAAACATAGCGCTTATTTTTAAGAAAGGGGAAGAGGAGGATCCAGGGAACTACAGACCAGTCAGCCTCACCTTGGTTCCTGGAAAACTCATGGAGCAGATCCTCAAGGAATCCATTTCTAAGCATTTTGAGGAGAAGAAGGTGATTAGGAACAGTCAGCATGGATTCACCAAGGGCAAGTCAAGTCTGACCAACCTGATTGCTTTCTATGATGAGATGTCTGGATCTATGGATGCGGGGAGGCCAGTGGATGTGGTGTACCTTGATTTTAGTAAGGCTTTTGATATGGTCTCCCACAACACTTCTCCCAGGCAAGCTAAGAAAGTATGGGCTGGATGGATGGACACTAAGGTTTACAGAAAACTGGCTGGAGCATCAGGGTCAGAGAGGAGTAATAAATGGCTTGATGACTAGCTGGCAGCTGGTATCAAGTGGAGCACCCAGAGGGTTGGTCCTGGGGTTGATTTTGTTTAATGTTCTCATCAGTGAACTGGAAGATGGCATAGAGGGCACCCTCAGCAAGTTTGCAGATAACACCAAGCTGATAGGGAGTAGTAGATATGCTGGAGGGTAGGACTAGGATTGAGAGTGACCTAGAACAAGTGGGCATTCCCTGTGCAGGGAGGCATTGCTGGCAGCCGCAGGGTGCCACACAGGGAGCAGGCAGGGGGGCATGCCTCACCCCACATCCACCCCGTAGCCTGTGGGCCCTGTTCGTGCTCCATGCCACAGCCTGTGGCCACTCCCACCGCAGCGGGGAGCGCAGCCTCACCCCGACTGCCCCTTCCTCTGCCTCTGCCTCTCTCTCTGTCAGTAAGGCTCCAGGCTGCACATGTGCAGATGGACCCAAGCATTATGGACAGACAGACATATTGCTGGAAGTGGTAAGGCTTTTATTATATTTGAATACTTCATTTGAATCTCTTCCCTGCTCAGATCTGAATATCTTGTTCCCACAAGCTCTTCTTTTTGTCATACTGCCATTTTTGGTATAGCATTGCTTAGCCTGGATTTGTTCTAATTATTTGATCATCCCTGCCTACTGGGCTTTACATATTAACCCAGGGTATTATATCATTATGATTCCCCAAGGGAACTGGGGACTGAGCACAGTGAGGAGTCATTTGGGTGGAGGTAACAAGAAAACCAAATCTGGACCTGATCTGGATATGGAGAGAGGTAAAGTGCAATAAATATATGGTGGATCTAGGACTAGAAGAGGGAGGTGATTTCAGTCGCATTTCACGGGAAGGGTCACCACGCTTGGGTGCATATGCAGTGTTAAGCCAACTGGTATCAAAATACTGGTTTAGCCCCTTATTTTTGTGAATTATTAATAGTAGGCATGTTTGCACTGTTGAAGGACTGCTAGAAGTCATAACAGTGAAGCCCACCACACTATGTCACAGAACAGATGTTATATTCCACATTATGGTGCTGGGTATGCACCATACATTTGCTGTCTGGCCATGCCAGACCAGGGAGCCAGATGTCCATTACACCGTGCCTAATGCTGTGCTAAGGCAGCTATATATAAGAAAGATTGGAGGATCTTCTGGATGGGGCATAAAAGTATAAAACAGGAGGCCTGGGGAGACCTACTTCAGCTCTACTGCTCTGCGACCTTGGGTAAGACAGTTTATCTCTCTGTGGGCATGTCTACACATGAGCATTTACTGTATATTAACCAAAATTACTACGCAGTACAGGTGTGCATCTACACGTGCATGCCCATACTGAGCAGTAAATATGGAGACTTATGCTGACTTGAGAGTAAACTTTATACCTTCATCATACAGGTATCAAATTTACACCCGATTAGTTACTGCAGAGCAATGCACGTGTAGACGCCTTCCTGCGCTGTAACACTGTGTGTGTGGACTGACTTGGGACTAACTTTAGTCCCAAGCCAGTCCACATACAGCGTTATTGCGCTTTAACACCTGCACATGTAGACACTGACCTAATCCCACTTACTGTGCAGTAATTTCCAGCCTAGAAAATTTAAGGTGGCGTAAATGCATGTTAGACATGCCCTGTGTGTCTGCTTTCCCTCCTGCTTGCTTGTTGTCTTGTGGGGAGGTACTGTTTTCTACCATGTGTGCGCGCAATGCCTAATACAACGGTGGCTTGAAAATATGTAACCCTGTGAGTGAAGATTTGGACATTAGCCACTGCCCAGATTCTAGTAATTGATGCTAAATAGAACAATAAGGCAGGGAAAAGAGCCCTTCTAGAAACAATCAATAAATTAAAGATGCTCTGGGATATAAATTCAGCAGTTAAACGAGATGCTAATGAAGATGGGAATTTAATGGTGAGTGCTCTCATTACATTGTTTTAAAAACTATTTGATGTAGATTTGGTACCGTTAAAAGGGAGACAGGATTGTGACAAACACTGTAGAGAACAAAAGTTCATTTAGCATATGGGCAAAACCGGCTGCTGTTTTCACAGGGCAGGTTTGCGCCCCCTTCTTGAGCTACCTGTGGTTGCAGATCTGGAGCGGGGGGGAGGATGGAGATGGGGGGCGGAGGGAAGTAGAGCAGTTAATTAAAGAGGAACTAATGACTGTTCTGCAGGGTCAATTTGCTTCCCTGAGCCTAAAAGGTACAGGATATTAACACATGTATCATTTTTCTGACATCAGAGGAGAATTGCAGCACTGGCTAACCATGTTCCTGGTTCTTAATTAACTAGAGGTGGGCTGAACAGGTCAGGTTGAGTGGGCTTTGGATTTCTCGAAAGAGGAGCTGTTCACAGTCCTGAGAACTGGGACTGAAAATCGAGGATGGGGCCTTCTCTGCCAAACCCAGTGCTGGCCAGCAGTGTTGGGTGGATCATTGCAATTCCTGTCTGGTAAAGTTAACTTGTAGCACTAGGCCAATGGTATAAGTGGCAACCTGCCTGCCTGAGTTGGTGCTTTATTGTTCCTGAAGGTTTGCATTGTCTTCCCCTGAGTATCTGGCAAGTGACACCTCCTTCAGAACAGGATAAAAATCTTGGGGTGCCATTTTAATGCTCAGGGGGCGCATCTACACATGCCCCTGATTGTGCAGTTGGTACTGCTAAAGCAAGGACTGAATGACTGCACAGTTCCCACCAGTACCGTGCAGTCCCGGTGGCGCACGGGTCATTTCTGACCCTACGGTGCAATGTAGGGCAGTAATGCAATGCTATGGCAATGTAGAGTCTCATATAGACACACCCAATGAGTCTGGATGTGGATATGGAAAGAGCTTGCTCAAAAGGCTTTGTATCACACTGATTTCTCATACGGCTTCTTTGCAGCCTGTGCCAGAAAGGCTTTCTTATGCCTTATGAGACAGAAAAATAACAAAGAGTTAATGCCAAGCTCTTAGAGAGCAAAGAATATAACATCCTACTGTGCGTCAATCCTGCCTATGATGCAGAGTTGCATTAGATGGTGGACAGGGCATTAAGCTCCTCCTCGTCTCCCCAGACTGCAGGGCTTGTCTCTGCCTAGCATTGTAGTGCAGGTCTACTTTCTGTGCCACCTAGCGCACCTTGACCCCAGAAGGGTCCAGCCAGCTGAAAGTGATGTCTCTTGAGCCCCTGAAGTAAGTCCACCAAGAAGCTGTGTGTTGCAGTCAGGTGGCATGCTCAAGCCAAGAGCAAAGATACTCCCAGCAGCAGGCCTCGCGCGCCGTCTGGCTTGTCCAGAGTTGGTAGGAGAGTTCATGTGCTAAAGCAACAGTCAGCCCTGCCCTCTACTCATGCCCCAGCCTTACTTCCCCTGGAAAGAAGTTATTCCTTGTTAATGTAGCTGCTTAACTTGAGCAAGACATTTTTCTCATGTCAGTCTGGAACATGGCGCAGGCAATTATTTTCCTTTATCTCACACTTATGTTTAAACCGTGTCTCTCCCGGCACATGCCCTGTTTTGATTAATATTAAACTTCTGGCTCATCTTTTTGAACTGGAGCAATTTCTTACAACAAATAGTCCGGAGAGCCAGATTTCTGAGTGATTAGTAGCAGGCTGAGGCTCCCTGGTGCTTGGAGAGCTTAACGATTCGTGGCCAGATACATTCACCATGGTTAGAGGGGTGGGCATGTCACAGCTGTGATTTCTCTGGGAAAACCTGTGATTGAGATTCTTTTAAATCAGGAGTCTCAGGGATTTTTTCCCCCCAGCCTCTTTGCAGACTGGCTGGTTCACTGCAGGAGGATATGATCTGGGACTCCCTATCTCTGGAGCATGCTAAAGAAATGACACACCATACCAGGGGGGCTGGCCTGCTGTTTTAAACCTTCTCCCCGTTCTGAGCACAGTGGAGAAATGCCAGGCAGCTTAGGCCTACTATCGTGGGAGGAGTGTGTGCTAAGTCACCCTCTCCTGAAGCACAGTGCAGGATGGTATATAAGAGACAGATCAGGTCAGCAGACACAAGGATTATGGCTCTCCCTTGGCTGGAAGGGGAAGGGGAGGTCCAAACTGGAAGGCCCGAAGGGAGGGAAATTGAAGATGTTCCACTATTTGGAAATCTCATGCCTTCGATGGAGGTCTTTTGAGGATCAGGGCCTGAGGTTTTAGGTAGTGACATGACCAAGTCCCCAGAGGGATTAAGTGGCAGTCCCAGAAACAGTCTGAATCTTCAGACCTTTACAGCAGTGCAGGGCCACAAGATCATACATGGCTAGATATAAGCCCATGCAGTTCGCAAGACCATCCATCTCTATGTGGCTACCCTGCACAAGCAGAAACCTGTGTAAAGAAAACAGGTACATTCAGTTACTAAGACCTGCTTTGGGTTTCACTTCTATTAGTTTTACTGGTTTGTCTCCATTGACTTTACTGGACTTATAACTTACACAGGTGAGAGATCAGCACTGAACTTCATTTGTATATGTAGATTTTTGTGTAGGAAAATGGATGAGATGGCCTCCAATACCAAAGAAAGAGCATGGTAAATGAAGCACAAACACCACTGAATTCTTATCACTCATTAGCTAACCCATGAAGCTAAGGCCACCATATAAACCATAATAAAATCATGCACTCACCCTAATACCACAGGACTCTGTAAGACTTTAAATTCATCCCAAGGACTGTGAAGAATCCCTATGGCTTAATTCATTTTCTTGTCTGACAGATACCCTCTGAAATCACATATAATATGTATAACGTGTGCATATGTGAGTGTTAGAAGTGGGGAAGATGGAGAAACGCAACAAACTGCTTTCCATACACTTCTGATTTTGTCCATTGTCCTGGTTTTATACTCCTATGATTTCAAGGTCTCCCAGGCACTGCCATTCGTCTGTGTGACAGAGACACCGTTGCTTGGTCCAGTTGTGGGCTGTTTTGGTTCAGGAGTGTGGCAAATAAGGGTGTAATCACACAACACGTGTACTCCAGAGTAATTTGACTTGACTCTTGTGCAAAAGTGGAGTGGACACATGACACGCCAATGTAAAGTTATCTTCAGAAAGTGGGGAATAACTGTACATCCCTGAAAGTTACACAGCTATACAGCCCCAGGCAGATGTTGCGCATAAGACATTATGAATCAGTTAATCATGCCTTAAGTAGTAAACCAGTCATATGTTCATGCAATTAATGGAAGGATAAAACAGAAGAAGCCACAAGATTATTGCAATATACGTGTAATAATTCTGTGGCTTGTTCCCATCACACCAGAAACTGAATGTGTGGCTAGTGAGTCTTGAAGTGATCCCATGCATTCCTAGCTTTGACACCACCAACAAGCTGGTTGGCGCTCCCCACCTTGACAGCATGTCAGAGGCTTGAAGGGCTCCTGCATGCTCCCAAAGCTGGGAGTGCCAGTCAGCTGACTGGCGCTCTCAGCTGCAGGCACACTGGGCACCCAGCTTAGTATTTGCCAGTCGAGGGGGAACCAGGGATCATGATTTCACCCTTCTGTTGGTACAGGGGGAGCCGGGATCATAATGTTCAACTAAAGATATAATGGAATCTGATCCATGATCCCAATAGTTGCGCCTCCTGCCATGCCATACGTGCATGGTGGGAGGCATGATGGTGGGATCAGGAATCGGATCCTAATTGCACCCTATTTGTAGTACAGGGGGAGCCTGGGGTCATGACTGAGTAAGATTCTGGGCTCCCCCTGCATCAGGTATGATTAGGATGTGATCCCTGGCTCCAAATTTGCACCGCCTGCCATGCATGTATGCTGTGGAAAGAGGTGTATTTTTGGGGAGCATGGATCCACTGCAAGATTGGATCCACATGCAGATTCCACTGCAAGTTATTTGAACACCTGTCAGTGGCCAACAGGTCGTATGTGTGCTGAAGCAGCCTACAGGTTGAGCATCTGCTCCAGTAGTTGATTTGAGCTGGGTGTAGCCATTAGGTCAGTGGAGGCCAGTGCCCCTGCTACCTAGTGGCTAGGAGCTGTAATAGTTCCTACAGCAAACTGCTAGATGGGGAGAGCTGGTCATGTGTGCGCGCCTTAGTATGGAATAAAATCTGGGATAATTACACTGTTGTAATTGTGCCATGAGTCCACACCTAAATTCAGTTTGGCACTGACACTCCAGCATGGGCAGCAGTTGTTGAGAGGGTACGCTCCTAACTGGATGGTGATTGATCCGTTCAGGACGCAGCCTGGATTAGAAGGACAATCATATTAATGGTCAGATTACATTGGATGATCAATGCCAGGAGCCCACTGGTGCCATTTCTCTAGGAATGGATTATAGTTTATTGGGATTGAAATCCCCTCTCAGTCTTCTTTTCTCCAGACTAAATAAGCCCTGTTCCTTCAGCCTCTCCTCATTAACTGCCCTCCAGAAACCATGCCATGATCTTTGAATTAGGACATAATCTAATAGCCCTTATGGCTGTGAGTCCTTCCAAAGAAAGTGTGTGTATGTATGTATGACTGGATTAACGAAGAGGAATCGTAAGCCAGAGCACGGGGGACCATTAGGGCAGGTGTTCACATATGTCTTTCTCCTTCGCTGAAGGAGAGACTGGATTACGTGCACCTCCCGGTGGCATAACAAGCAGGGTTTGCACCCTGGGCAAAGCCTAAGGGGAAGGGAGGATGTAGTTATGAGGGTTAGGAGTGTGCAGGTTCACAGGAGTCTTACCCCAAGCAGCCCCTGGCTGCTGCATGCTTGGCCAGCTCTGGGTCTTGATTGTAAAGCAGCAGCAGCATGTCTCTGCACCGGGTCCTGCTGCAAGAGTCATGCTGTGGGGCTGCTCTAACTGCAGGGGTGTAGACTGCATGGGTGTAGGGGATGATTTTTGGCACCCCTCCTAAGTCAGTACCTAAGGCTGGTGCCTCTCTTGCCCACCCCTAGTTATGCTGGTGGCGCCTCCATCCCTTCTTACTTCGTGCTGCCTTTGCTGACCTTTGCTTCCTTGCGCGTGTGGTAGCAACCTAGTGAAAACAACTGGCATCCTGATCTCTGAAGTGCCTGCGCCGGGTGCTTGGAAGATCAGACCTCCCCTCAGGTCCACTAGGCTGCTATTGCGTGCTCAGACTGGAGCACTGCAGTGAAGGGATTGGATGGGGAAGAGCAGAGGCAGAGGGGAGTGGGGGTATCAGGGGCTGGGCAGAAAAACAAATGAGAAAAGGGGCAAGGAGACAAGACTGGAGAGGGGAAAACTAACAAGGGGGTTCTTGTACTTTCAAATCTATTGTTTTGACTGTGTACCTATCTACTGTATTTTCACACATGCAATACACTCCAGAATAAAATGCATACCTTGTTTTTGAAAAGTAGAATGAAGGAGGAAAAAAAATTTCTTTGTATTAAGTAACTGAGTAGCAGCAGCAAGGGAGCTCAGTCTGAGAGCTGCTTCTTGTGGACTGCTTCAGACTTTTCTTTTACTTTTGCCTGGTAATTAGCAGAAACTGTTCTTACCATATTTATTCCATATAATACTCACTAAAATTTCCAGCACCTGTTTTTTGGAAACAGCTGCATGTTTTATGTGAGAAAATGCGATACTATTAACAGTGTCTTGGATACAGACAGACAGAAGTACAAAATTATGGTCCAGCAAGAAAACTCAACAACCGTGGGTCCAGTTCATGGTCTGGCTTCCCTATCAGGACTTGATTTCTAGTCCCTCATTAGTTTGAATGGTATTATTAACAGGCCTCAGGTCTTGGCAGATCAAAAGGAATATTTCTCCCAGTCCAAGAGAAAAAAGCTGCAAAGCATATGTCTCAATCAGAGATTAAGGAACAAAATTCTGCCTTAGTGCTGCTGTCTTATAATAGCCAGCAACAGACATTACACTTTTACTGGTATAATTGATCGGAAACTGGTTCATAACTGTTACCAAACAGAAGTTCGGCGCACACAGACTGGTTTAAAAATGATGGAACCTGGTCTAAGATTTGCTCCCCCTCTCCCCCCAGCAAAGCATGAACGTGTGCTTTGTTTGCTACTCATGTAAAATATGCTGCTTACGGAAAACCGTGTCACTTAGATCGAATCTGCCTCAGGCTTTTCGAATGTCTTTATCTAGCCAGTGAGAATTGGTTCTTGTCTTCAGTGGGAGCATGATCCCTTCTCATCTAGCTTTCCTTCCTGCCCTGCCTGTGTTTGAACATGTGGTTTTATTTCTTTCTTTATTTTTTAACAAATTAGTAAGACATTTGCAATGAAGGAAAGAGAGAAGCCCCAGGCTTTGCGTGGTCTGCTCACCAGTCCCTTGGGGTGTTTTCCTAAAGGTGATCACCACTGCCAAGATACTCCCATGTACAATCTCTGCTAAATCTTAACACTCTCCCTTTTGTGCTGCCATTGGGGCCTGGGCAAGTCCTACCTGTGAGAGCCCTCAAGGGGAGAACGGCAAAAACTGATTTCAGTTTCACTGGAATGATTTCTCTTTCTGGATGCAAGCTGAGACTCTTTTAACTCTGACCACTCGGGTTGAGATCAGTAGCTTGCAGTAGACTCTACCTTATCTGAAAACCAAACAGTAAATTTCTCATTTCCGCTTAGTGGTGAGGTGTTTAATTGCTGCTTAGTTTCGCCAGTCAAGTAATTCACATTGACGTGCTAAAAGCAGCCACTAGTAGTTAAGCTTCCATTCAGAGGGCTCCAGTGAACAATCCTGACATCTTATTGCAGGCACTGACTCTGCAGGCGGAGAGGATTCAAGTTTCTCCTCTCGAATGGGCAAGCAATCTATAGAAAATTAAGTCTGAAAAGCCATGAGAGGTTGTGAAAGGCAGTTTAAGGCAAGATGCCCTATTGGGTGAGAATTCTTTCTCTGCACAAATTCAGGTTGGAAAATTAAAACACTGAGCCCTGCCTGGTAATTTATAACGAACAGGACCACCGAAATGCAACGAGACTGGGACCAACAAGGAGTGTGCGGCGATTCACTTCATAAAAAAGCTTGTGAGATTTATATGGTTATTGATCTAATGCTGTCCCTAAGAAAGTAAATTTAGAGAAGGCTCAGTCTGGAGTGCGAGGGTATAATTGTGCTCGATGGGTCTGATTCTCCATTTGCTTGTACTGGCATCAGTCAGGAGCAATGCCACTCTGCTTGACTGAGTTACATTGGGGGTGGAGTGAGGCCACATGGGATCTAGCTTCTGTCCCTGGCCTTGCAACTTGTGCGATGGCTCGCATCAATGCACAGCGAATGTAAAAGACTACTTCTGGGGCACGCAAGAAGAATGCTGACCAGGTACCACTATATACCCACTTTGATCTCCACTGAGTGACTCTGGGGTAGCACCAAGGAAAAAGATTGACAGTGCAAATCCAACTGGTCAGGAAAATCAAGTTTTTGTCTCTTTTGTCTTGTCTGTTCCAGCCAGTCCCATGTGGGAGCTACAGGTAAGTCGAATGTACTGCACACATGCAGGCATTTCTATGCCTAAGGTACAGAGCCTGCACAACACAGAGGTGGGAATAAACAATTTATTTTCATGAGTTAGAAATGGCCAAATAATTCATGAGTGGCAGAGCACAGCAGAGTCATGAGTCAGTGACGCATGGCTGCACCAGAGGAGGGGAAGTAAATTGTTTATTGCAACTTCCTGATAGTGGTTGTGGTGGTAGGTGGGGAGAGTTATAGTTATACCACATTGGTGTCTCTCTGCTCGTGTTTATTCCATTCATCAGAGCTCTAGTAGCATTATGGGTTATTAATGAAGGCTTTTGTTGAAACACATCTATAGAAGGCAGGCATCACCCCTGAAGTTACGTTAAAGCAATTATGTGAGCAAATATTTTAAATATCTTATCAATTGATCAGTATTCTGCAAACCTATTGCTCCAACATCAGGGTGCTGATATATAAATTGGATTATACAAAGCCACTGGCTAGCAAGCACTCTTCCGTGGTCAGAAATAATGCAAAGAAACAAAAGTCAGATAAACTAGGTCCAGTTACAACACCTTGCTTCATGATCTGACACTTGTTGTACTTGTGATCTGAGGGACCATCAAAGGGAATGCTTCCCGGAGGTGAAGGCTGTCAATCTGAGAAGTATTGTCATGGGCATTGGAAAGCTGAATTCAGGAAATGGGCTGCTGATATTAAACATTATGATGAAGTGAAAAGAATAACTAGGTCTCAGACTGGTAGAGGACTTAAAGTTTGTTGCCTGTCCTCTCTAAGATGTCTAGTGCATTTTGGGGCAGGGTACGTATTAATACCATTACTAATAAGGGAAATGCGATGTGATGCACTCAACTTAGCTTGGCCCATTCAGGTATCTGAATACAGTGTGAGGCGTTGTGAACTGGAAGCGAGGTGGACTACTGATGATAAAGACCTGGCTGACAGTAGCAAGGTCTGTGCTCTGGGGTACGCTGGACCAGTTCCTGGCTCCAGCTCCAGATACTGAAGAACACTGCAGGCCACTTGTGCGCTGTGCAGGCTTGAGCTCCCATCTAGGGTGCATTTTGTTCAAAGACAGACTCATGCCTTCAAATGACAGAGCAGATAGTACATCCCCCTTTCCTCTTTATGTTTCCTAATACCAACCCGCCGTACTTCTGATTTATCTGGCTTGAGTCACAGGCAGTTCGCTTTCATGCAGATCTGTATCTGAGACAGACAGTGGGAGAGCAATGAGACTGTGGAACCTGGATTTGACAAGAACGAGACCCTGAGCGCCGCAGCTTCTTCAAATCACTGACGCTGAGGTCTAAAATACTTCCTCGTGTTCCTTGGAGCCCTTACTAACACAAATTGGAATCTGCAGCCACAAGTGAGTGCTTTAATTTTCCTCCCAACTCATTTCCACTTCCACTTATCTTCACTGCTGCAAACTCTGCTTTCTTTTTCACACATGTATTTGATTTGGGGGTCATTGCTGGCTCCTCCTTTACCTTCTCACACATCTGGCCTTCAAGTCTTGCTACAGCCACATCTTCCTTCATAACGCTAAAAAAAAATTGGGGCTTTTAAACAGCTCTTAAACAAAAGAGCTGGTTTGGAGAAGTTTGTTTAAAAGCAAAAACCTTTTTTTCTTTTGCTCTTTCTTCTAAAAACAGGGTGCATGTGATATATGAATAAGTGCGATGTAGTTCTCTCCTCTTTCCTGCCTCTTCATCTTCATCCTCCTCCACCAGCCAGAAGAAACAAGGGCATCTTG
>NW_017729033.1:16022972-16028974 GCF_001723915.1 Gavialis gangeticus
TGTATATTTTATTTTCCCTGATGCCTAAGCATGTGCTTCAATTCCTTCCCATCACGATGACAATATTCTGCCCCTTCTGACTTCCCTCACACTCACAGCTCCCCATGGATTCCCATAACAGTGGTTTTCAGCCTGTGGTCTGTGGACTCCTGCAGGTCCGCAGACTGTCTAAGGGGTCCATGAAAAATCACAGAAAATTAGGGCTGGAAGTGACCCTTCAGGAGGTCATCTAGTCCAATCCCCTGCTCAGTGCAGGACCATCCCCAACTAGATCATTGCAGCCAGGGCTTTGTCAAGCTGGCCATTAAAAACCTCTAAGGATGGAGTTTCCACCATCTCTTTGGTAACCTGTTCCAGTGCTTCACCACCCTCCTAGTAAGAAAGTTTTTCCTAATATCCAACCTAAACTTTGCTTGCTGCAACTTGAGATCATTGCTCCTTGTCCTGTCACCTGCCACCACTGAGAACAGTCTAGGTGACTATTGATCAAAGATGACTATGATCAATCAAAAGTATATGAATGTCCACACTTACAATTCAAAGGGGCTCACACCTCCATTCGCAATTTCCAAGGAGGTCTGCACCTCTATTCAAAATATTTAAGGGGTTTGCAAAATGAAAAAAAATGTTGAAAACCACAACTCTGCAGCACAACAGCTGTACAGCTAAGGTAAAAATGCCTATAAAATGTTGCAAGGTTGAGTTGGCATGCAGCTCACAGGAAAAGCCTGACTCCTATAAGCACATTCCTGGCTGCTTGAACGAGTTTGCCCTCTTGCAAAAGCCATTTCCCATAGCAGGCTTTGCTGAGGCTGGCCTTTTACATTTGGTAGAAACCAACAGCTGCAGCTCTAAAGGAACCAGTCTGAAGCAGGCTGTTGCTTTCTGTTTCCTGATTCTTCTCTTGGTGAGTATCTTTATCCTCCTTGTGCTGTGTGTGGCTGGTGGATTTAGTTTTAAGTTGACCCAGCTGCTACGGCCTCATGGCTACGCAGAAAGCTCCTCTGGGCAGGTGCTCTGTTTCTTTAGATTTTTTTTAGACTGAACAAACAAGGGGAATGACTTTCTACCGCCTTGCACCTAGTGTAATAACTTGGCCCCAATCTGCAGAGGGACCTGGGTGTGACGTTCAGTGTTGCCACGAGTCACTTTTAGGGGCCCAGTTCTGATAGTGACATTCCCGAACCTGAGTTTGGTGCTATGTTCACTGGGCAGACAATGGGGAGAGCCGGTGCCTGAAGGGTCTACAGGATCCAGCACACTGAGGAGGAGAATGCATAACCTGGCCAATACGAAATGCTGAAGGGTGAGTGTGTCTGACAGTTTCCTCTCCCTGCCTCTGGGACTTAGGTGCCTACCTTCAGCCCTGAGCGAGGTGCTGGTGAGAGGCTGGGATTTATCAGCTGATGCCCCTTTTACCTTGGGGTGTCTAAGTCATCCTTTTGTGAACTGGCAGCTGGCTCACTCTTCTCTCTTAAGCTGTGACCTGTTGCCCATCTTATTGTACAAGAACATGTAATTGTGTTGCTGCTGCCCACCTTACTGTACAATAGCCCATTGGTTAGAGCACTCTCCCAGGAAGTGGAGACCAAGTTCAGCTCCCTCCTCAGCTTGAAGGGGTCCCTGCTTCCAAGGCAGTTTGTGCATGTTATCCCATGGCTCTTTAATGTAACATTCATGCACTGTTGCTAGAGCAAGGACCAGAACCCAGAACTTCCTCTCTCTCCATAGCCTTGCCTTCATCACTGGGTTAGATTTCCTCCTCTTTGCTGTCTCTCTGACCCCATGAATCTTGCATCCTTGTTTGCATTGTGCAACAGTGCTCAACTTTGGCCCTGTGGGCCAGATGATTGATGGGCAAATTAGGCCTGGCATGAGTAGGGTGCCTCCCTTCCAAAAGAGATGGAGACAGTGACATGATGATTTTTTGTTCAACAGCATAGTTTCATAGTTTCATAGATTTAGGGTCGGAAGGGACCTAGTAGATCTTCTAGCCCGACCCCCCGCCAGGGCGGGAGAACAACAAAACCCCAAAACAAGAAACGGGACTCAAATGAGTCCAGCCAGGTAGGCATCCAGCCTCTTCTTAAAGACCCCCAGGGTAGGGGCCAGCACCACTTCCCTTGGAAGTTGGTTCCAGCTCCTAGCCGCCCTAACTGTGAAGTAGTTTTTGCGGATGTCCAATCTATACCTCCTCTCCATCAACTTGTGCCCATTACTCCTTGTTATGCCAGCGGGCGCTAGGGGAAACAGCGTCTCCCCCAAACCCTTCTGGTCCCCCCTAGTGAGTTTATAGACGGTCACCAGGTCCCCCCTCAGCCTTCTCTTGTGGAGGCTGAATAGGTTCAGGTCCCGCAGTCTCTCACTGTAGGGTCTGCCCTGTTGTCCCCGGATCATGCGGGTGGCCCTCCTCTGGACCCTCTCCATGTTGTCCACATCCCTCTTGAAATGGGGCGCACAGAACTGGACACAATACTCCAGCTGTGGCCTGACCAGCGTCGCGTAGAGGGGGAGGATCACCTCCTTGGCTCTACTCGAGATGCACCTGTGGATGCACGACAAGGTCCGGTTAGCCCTGCCAACCATGACCTCGCATTGTCGGCCCATGTTCATCTTGGAGTCAATAATGACTCCAAGATCTCTTTCTGCCTCCGTGCTCTCGAGTAGGGAGTTCCCCATTGTGTAAGTGTGCTGCTGGTTCCTACTGCCCAAGTGCAGCACCCTGCACTTGTCCGTATTAAAACGCATCCTGTTCCTGTTAGCCCACCCCTGTAACCTATCCAGATCCCTCTGCAATCTCTCCCTCCCTGCTAGCGTGCTCACCTCCCCCCAAATTTTGGTGTCATCAGCGAATTTAAACAGGTTACTTTCCACCCCATCATCCAGATCGCTGATGAAGAAATTGAACAGCGCAGGCCCCAGGACCGAGCCCTGGGGGACTCCGCTACCCACCTCCCCCCAGGTCGAATATGACCCATCCACCACCACCCTCTGAGTGCGACCCCTCAGCCAATCTGCAATCCATCTGACTGTGTAGGCATCTATGCCACAGTCGCCTAGTTTTTTAACTAGGATGGGGTGAGAGACGGTGTCAAAGGCCTTGCTGAAGTCCAGAAAGACTACATCCACCGCGACACCTGCATCCATGGCCTTTGTGACCTGATCGTAGAAGGCAATCAGGTTGGTCTGACATGATCTCCCCCTAATAAATCCATGCTGATTGCCCCTGAGCATCATTTCTGATGCCGGCCCCTCACAAATGTGCTCCTTGATGATCTTCTCAAAGAGTTTCCCCAGGATTGAGGTAAGACTGACGGGCCTATAGTTGCCCGGGTCCTCCCTCTTCCCCTTCTTGAAGATGGGGACCACATTTGCTACCTTCCAATCATCTGGCACCTGGCCCAAGCACCACGATCGCTCATAGAGCCGTGCCAGGGGCCCTGCAATAACCCCAGCAGTGTTTCTTCCTCCAGTTCCCATTTGGAGTAGGCTGTACTGGAAGCTGAGGAGACCTGGCTTTGAATCCCCTCAGCTGATAAATTCGTTCCCTCCTGCCATACCCAGAGCAACAGAGTTGCACTGCATTGGGTTACCCCATGTAATTTGAACAGGGAGGAACAATTGTTTGAGGCTGTCTGCAAACATCTGTTTGGCAGATGTTTCTGTGTCAGTTCTACTCTGGTCATGTGTCCGGGTGTTTCTTCGCAGCCATGAGAAACTTTAAAAAATGAAACCTGAGGGTATGGATTCCAGGAGCTAATGCCTCATGAATTAGCCTATGAGCTATGCCTAAACTTGACCCTGCTTTTACTTGTAGTATGTAGTTATAAACTGGTGAGAAAACAGGTTGGCAGTACTTTATACCTATTCTGCCTCCTAGTAAAAGACTGCAGAGTTGCAAGGAAATGGCAAATCAGCCCCAATAAATATGCTGACATCTAGAGCAGAATTTGTCCAAAGATTTTCAGCTCTGAATAAGTAACCAGCAGATTTTTTTTTAAAGGAAAGGATATGGCAACTGGCTGAAATCAAAGGGAACTCTTTTGTACTTCATCCGTTGCTTGCATTCTTCTGAGCTCAACTTGCATACAGAAAACCATGAACTCAGGAATCAATATCATGTACTCTGCACAAAAGACGTACCGCCACCCTCAATCTGAACACAGCGGAATATAAATTCAATCAATGCCTTTATACGGAAGAGGAGCTGGAATCCAGCACGTCTTCTTTTTCAGGCAAATAGTCAAGGTAAGAGGGCATTTCCCTGAGATCAAACTGAGAGTACTAGAGTTTTCTGTGTATTTAACCTATAACTTTTATAAGACACATGGAATTAAGTGGGATGTGCTAGCTCTAGTCTATTTAACTGTTTTTTACTTCTTTCTTCTACATTGCCTTTACTTATCTTTACATTTTTTTCTCTGTCCATGCTGGAATAACTTGAAAGAAAACGGGCAATGTATTACTTTAGTCAAGAAAATAGTATGACCAAAGGACATTTAAACATGTGACTAATAACCCTTTCAGGAAATTTGACTCCAGTTGTGTAGCATGTTTTCTAAAAGGCTTTGAAGAATTAAACAAGCTGAAATATAAAAGGCAGGTGTAGAAATAGCTTAAGTGCTAGAGGCTAGAGAAAAGAGAGGTTTTCAGATGACCTATAGGAGAATCAGCTCTAGGACTGGTGCTGAGGGTACATAACACCCATTGCCTTCATTTGGGATTAGTTCCTGAGAGCTGCTGTGGGCTCCTGGTGCTACCATTTGGCAGATTCTCACTACTAGCGCAGAAAAGTCTGTAAGTAGCATGGAGTAATATGTGCAGTGCTCAGGGGAGTGGGCAGATCTCTGAAGTCAAGGTGAACTGAACATTGGTGTGAGGGACCTTTTGCATGAGATGATACCTTGACTTCACTGGGAACTGCAGGTTGGGCCAGGGCCAGGGCCAAGGCCAGGGCAGAGCCACGATCTGCAGCCTGCATGCTCCAAGCAGGGGTGTGCAGGCAGTGGATCACAGCTCTGCCCTGGCTCGGGACCGGGCTGTCACTGCTGCAACAAGCTGGTGCAGAGCCACAATCTGCTGCCTGTGCACCCCTGCTTGGAGCATGGAGGCTGCAGATCATGGCTGTGCCCTGGCCCTGACCAAGCTTCCCCCATCGCAAGATCCCAGCAGCTCTGGAGCAGGGCCCTGCCCTGCCCTCCTATGTGCCCTGCCAGTGCAGCTGGGGCCAGTCTCCATGGTAACCCCAGCCTGGCACTATCACAGACTAGTTGCAGCTGGGGTCTCCATGGAGACCAGCCCCAGCCATGTGGGCAGGGGCTGCTGGGAAATGTAGTCCAGCTGCTGGCCAGATCTGTCATTTTGCCCACCCCTGCGCTAATGCCATGTTACCCAATGAGTCTACCGTTGAATGGGTACACTGTCCCTGTGTAGTATTCCTGTCTGTAGAGTGTCACAGTTTGCACGGGAAGGGTAGAAAGAGTGACTGATACAGACCCCAGGGGTCAGAGAACATTTTAACTTGCCAGCTGGTCACTGAACACCTGGTAGTCCTCATTTGACTTGGATACAGTGTTCTTGGTGTCCTCGTTTCCTTCCCTTGATTGGGGCTCAGTGCTGCTCTCCTGAGTAGGCCTGTAAAGTCTTGACCTGACTTGGGCTAATTTAGCTTTTAATTTTTAAAATAGCGTGTGCTATTGACTGGTTTCTTAGCCTGCAGTATCTGTGTGTGTGTGCGCACATATACATAAATGCAATTGTGTGTGTGTGCGCATCTAAACTTAGGTATAGACATTGCATATAAGAAAGTACTAACAAATATAACCAAGGATGCAGAGCCAAGAACTCAGAATTAGGAAATGCCAGAAGGAACCCTACCTGCGTATCCTTAATTTGGCTTTCTTATGCATATGCTTTATAACAGTCTTTAATTGCAGGATCACAGACTCTTCTACTTATCCCCCCATCTTTACCTCCCCTGTTCTGTTTCTTCAAGCTGTTTG
>NW_017729033.1:16033974-16037491 GCF_001723915.1 Gavialis gangeticus
GTGCATCTAAACTTAGGTATAGACATTGCATATAAGAAAGTACTAACAAATATAACCAAGGATGCAGAGCCAAGAACTCAGAATTAGGAAATGCCAGAAGGAACCCTACCTGCGTATCCTTAATTTGGCTTTCTTATGCATATGCTTTATAACAGTCTTTAATTGCAGGATCACAGACTCTTCTACTTATCCCCCCATCTTTACCTCCCCTGTTCTGTTTCTTCAAGCTGTTTGCATCCCAGACTGGTCACTTCTGACCTTGGGCTTGCTAATGCCTGCCCCAGTCTCCCTGCTTATTTACTTAGGCATCTCACCCCCCTCTCCTTGCCCAGCAAGCGATAATTAAATTCCTTGAGATTCCCTGTCCCTGTCTCCCTGCTACTCACCTACCCCCTGTCTTTCCTGGATCATCATCTCGTCTCTTCCTCTCTTTCCCCATTCCCAAGCCCTGTTCCTATGAATTTCCTCATCTTCACTGGCTTCAAGTCCCACCTGCATCTTTCTGAGCTCCAATTCCAAACTCAGTCTCATTGTGCTGCTAGCTCCTTTGCCCAGGCTCCTTGCTCAACCACTTCATTCTTCCCCTTCATCTTAGCTCCTTGTCAGATCACTCTTTTTCTCTGCTCTCAGCTCTTTTGCCCACTTTACCCAGACCCAGTCACCATCATGGCTCCTTATTTTGTTTGCCATCTTCTTCACCACCTAACTAGGCTCCCATATTTTTCTTTCCATTTCCCAGTCCCATTTTCCTTGCCCAATCAGTCCTAGTTTGCCCCAGGCTCCTGGCCTCCTTGCTCAGCCCGTCCTGGTTTTCCCACCCCCCCTTTCAGGCCTGGCTCTTGTCCTTTTTCAGATTGGTCAGCTTCCTTCTCCATGTATGTGGGGTCAGAGGGCTAATTCTGTTCAAAGAAGACGTGGCCAGGATTTAACATGGACCAAACATGTTGCTTTTAAAAATGGCATTTCTGACAAATAGCCTAAAAATCTGGTATGGAACAGTTCAGCTCCATTTGATTAAAGTTTGTCAAAATAATAGGGGAGAGAAAAAGGAGACTTTGCAGCGGGGTGTGTGGGGTATGTTCCTTAGCATTGATATTGCAAAGTGCTATGAGCACTGCTTATATGTCACCTGAATCCTTTCAATAGCTACTTCATACCTAACAAAGGCCTTACAAGTGGTCACTTCTGATGATAGCCCTGTTGCTAAAAACCTAAGCTGTCAAAAAAGCATCTTTATTCTTTCACCTATATCAAGGTGCTGAAAGCTTTTCTACTTGCCCATTCCCTAACTGCACATCTTAGCCATGCCACGTACAGAGACTTCAGCAGGTCACAGTGGATCCCAGAGTAAAGATATCAATAAGTAAGGTGGCCAGATTATTGTTGTTAAGGGAATCTGGGATGTGGGGCTCCAGTGCGCATGCATACACCCCCCACCTCCAACCTGGCGTGTGCACATGCACATACATGCAACCCCCCATCTCCTGACCCTGCAGCTCCCAGGAGCCCTGATAGCGCAGCGGGGTGGGCAGAGGCCTGGGGTCAGGTTTCATCCCCCATACACAGATGCTGGACCTGGATGGAAGTGGCTCCTTCCCCTGGTGACAGCAGCCACCTGGGCCTTGGCTGCAGCCGCAGTGGCAATAGTGGGCGGCCATCCCTCCCAGGCGGGAGGAGCAGTGCCCAGCCCAGACCCTGCCTCCAGCTGTTGCTCAGCAAGAGCTGGGTCGGATATAGTGGTGGCAGCAGCTGAATCTGGGATTTTGCTTCAGTTTACACCAACCAGCCAGGATGCTGGATGGCCTGCAAAATCTGGGACTGTCCCAGCCAATCCCGGACGTATGGTCACGCTGTCAATAAGAGCAGCTTGGCTCTTTTACTTCCCTGTTGCAAAGTTTACAATATAGCTTTTGGACCTTTTGGAAATACCTTGTAAATCGACTGGAGCATAAGATTGACCCTCCCCACCCACTCCAGAGCGTCTGTCTAACCACGTGTTGTAGGCTCAGTGCAATGTCTCTCTCATTTGGAAAGCATCCTTCCTTGCCTGCATGCTGGCACATCTTCTGTTTCTGGCTGCAGTGCTATGGGACTGAATGGGGACGGGTTCCTCAGTGCTGGTCGACAGTGACAGGACCCATCCGGTTGTGTCTTGACTATTTTGTGTCCCGTTGCCAGCGTGAAGCAGCCCTTCTATCATTGTAGCTGACCAGGAGAGGATTGCCCCATTGTAACGGGGCTCTCTGACGGATGACAGTCAATACAATTGCTCCAATGTTTTTGTTTCGGCAGAGGTGGTAGGGGGAAGACAAAGGTGCATGGCACACTGACAAACTGCTATGAGGTCGGTGGGGGGACCAGCCTACACAGCTGTCTTGCAGTCCAAAGAGCACAAAACTGGTTTACAACAGAAACCGCCATCCTGAGCTGTTCTGTGTGCTCCTTGGTTGGGTTCAGGCTATTGTTTCCTCTGATCCATGGGCCAGAACCATGCTGGAGAAGGAGCAGTTTGGCACTTCATCCTCAGGGGCTGGTGTGTAAGCCCTACTGCCGTTCATCAGACTCAGCCAGGTAAGGTAAGCCAGTAGGTAAGCCCTACTGCCGTTCATCAGTAAATCCAGGTGCTTTCTTGGGGCGTAGGCCCACAGGCAGGGACTGAGTTTGGCGCCGTGACCTAGGTGATGCTTTTATATTTGAGAGCAGAAGGTGTTTGTGGGTTAGATCCTGTTCCAGTGAACAACAGGGCTGCTTGCAGACTAAGGAGCTGTTGAAGAGGTTTACAGGTGACAGACAGGCCCCAGGATGGGAAGGGGTTGCTTGTGTCGGACAGGATGAACTGGAAGGAGCTTCTCTGGTGTCTCAACAGCTTCCCCTCTCCTCAGAAGTAACTTGAAGAGCTAAGCACCAAAATGTGTGTCCCACACTTTGTGAGCAGCCTGGAGGAGGGAGTCTCTTTCTCCCCCTGGAAGGATGCTCTTTGGGGGTGAGGCTAACTCTACTTCTTGGCACTGGAAAATGAAGGAGGGGGGAGCTAATTACTGGGTAGAGGATCAGAAATCTTTATCCTCACTTCTCTCCTCCTTGTGGTCAGATGGTGATACGAGGGGATATACCTTTTCACACAGGGGTAGCTATAAGCACCGTGCTCCACTGACATTTTCCTGTTCAAGACAACCCCCTACCCGGCCACCTGTATCAGGACAGTGGCCCCTTCTCACCATCGCTAATATAGTTCACTTATAATTGAACTTGAAGGAATTAGCAGATTGCAGCAATGTGAGGCTCTGGATTCTTTAGTTCGATATTGTATCTCCGTTTTCTTTGAATGGTCCTATTTGCATGCATCATGATTATAATTGGTTTGGTAATTAGTGCCTATTAGGAGCAGAGGACCTGCTTTTTTGGGTTTTTTTTTCCTGGGGGTTTGAGAGCATCTTGCACTAACTTTTGTTGCAGTTGTTGGATGCTCAGTGCCACTGAAAACCAAGCCCCCCCCCCAGTGGCACTGGAAACCAAA
>NW_017729033.1:16042491-16050975 GCF_001723915.1 Gavialis gangeticus
TTGTATCTCCGTTTTCTTTGAATGGTCCTATTTGCATGCATCATGATTATAATTGGTTTGGTAATTAGTGCCTATTAGGAGCAGAGGACCTGCTTTTTTGGGTTTTTTTTTCCTGGGGGTTTGAGAGCATCTTGCACTAACTTTTGTTGCAGTTGTTGGATGCTCAGTGCCACTGAAAACCAAGCCCCCCCCCCCCAGTGCCACTGGAAACCAAATGGGGGGATATGTTAAGCTTGCATCTGAAATGTACAGTGCCTAACACAACAGTATCCTACTTCCAGCACTCGGGCTCAAATGGGTGACATTTATCTTCCCTCTGTAATCTTTTCTGAACTGTATCCTGCCTTCCTCCTGGAAAAGAGGCGATCAATGGAATATTTTAGTTCACATGACCTTTGGGAATACGGGATGCTGCTCTAATGTTAAAGCAGGAAAACATTAAAGATTTAAATAACCGTAAAGCACCCCTTCTCCCCCAAAACATTATTCTAATAAAATAGCGGTGGGTTACCTTATATATTTGTTTCTCCACAAGGACTGCAAGTTCATTTGTTTGTTGTACGTTGCCTGTGCAGAACACTGTGGCTCTATGAGGTTAAAGAGATCCTCTGAGAAAGATCCTATTGATTTTAATTACCGAGAAACAGCCCACAGGGACAAAAGGACTTTGGCTGTTTATTTAGCCATCGCTGTGCTGCAGTATTGTGTAAGGAGAGATCAAATCAGTTGCCCTCATTATTACAATAATAATAAGGCAGAAAAGGTGCTTTAGGGCCTGAGGATTTTTTTTTTAAGGCAATAACCTCCACCACTCCTCCCACTAATAAAAGGTAGAGTTGAGAAACACGGAGCAATTACTAGTAGTCAATATTAATTCAATTAAATTCTTGTTATTTATATCATGAAAATGGATTGTTTAATATTTTAGAAATATGCTAAACCCAAAGAGTGGGCACATCTGTTTTATTAGAGATTGATTTTTATTGCTGTTAAATGAATACTGAATAGGTTTTATTTCCCTTAGCTAATGCTAATTTGTTATTCAGGATAAAAACAGCAGCCTAACCAGCTACCCAATGGTACAATAAGTGTTTATAGGAGTGATTGGGTTGACAATACACCTATTCAGGTGTTAAAGAGGAAAGATCTCAGGGGATCAGTAAGCATTACTGGGTTGGCTTCTGTTCTCATTTACCTTGGAGGACTCCACTGATTATTTCAAATATACAATGGTGTAGTCCTGGCATGGTAGTTACTTAATCTTTTAAGGCCAGATTTTTTTGCTGACATAACATCAGTGACATAACATCACAGCTGAGAATGTGGCCTTTATGACACATTTCCTGTATTTATTTATTTATCTTTAATTTCATGATCGTTGCCTATCTTCATCTATAAATATACAGGAGGCCAAAATCCATATCTGAGCTGACTCTCAGCACACACACACGCCTGGGAAGAGGCACCAGAGAGTGTAAGTTCTGATGGCATCAATCTGTGATGCACCTCCTCTTGAGAGGACTGAATAATCCCTGGAACAGGGCTGTATGTAGTGGCCTTTGTCATATCATTCAGCCTTTACTTTTAAAGATGTGTACCGTGCCCTTTCATCTTGTAGGCCTCACTCTGCTGTCCATGGAGGCCATCTCAGGGGGCTGTTTAGTAAACTTCTCAAGAAATGATGCTTCACCTCCCAAGTTTAATTCAGCACAACACCAAGCATGTATCATGGGATCATCTAATATAAAGAATATTGGCTTCCGCTTATAGAGCTTCCATGAACATCCATCAGAGTCACAAGTGTCTTGCCGTTAAGGGTTAAAAGAAAAGGAGGTATTAAGAATCATGGTAAGGCATACTGATGTGAAAACTATATATATGTGTGGTAGTTGTGTTACTTGGTTGTTTTAATAAGGTAGATGGCTGATTATCAGAGTATGTTAGTGGTGTTTTACCTTCTTTTTTTAATCAGTATATCATCTGTAGTGTTATGTTGGTAAATTACTATAGGAATCAGTGTTTTGTCCAGCCTTACATAATATCTCTGATAGAGAGCTGGGAGGTTAAAACAAAACCCCAGCATGTTAATTGAATGTACAAATGATACATAATTGGAAAGAACTTCAATTACTAGTAAGGACAGAGAAATAATGCAAAGGAATTGAGAGAGATTAAAAAGGTGAGCAGCCAGGATCAAAATGAGATGTAGCTTGGGGAATGTGAGTGGCTACATTTGTCTGCCCTGCTGTCCTGTTGGATTCCACTGACTTCTGCCTCTTCCTCCCACTTCCCTGCCACACCTTGGTGGAAAACTGATATTTGGGAGGATGGACATTTCTTGGCTCAGAGTCAGTCCTTCAGAGTCGCTGATCTTCTGCAGAGCTCCACCTCCCCTATACCCTGCCCCTTTCCTCTCTGGTTGATGGTAGCTATTCCCCAAGGATGGTGAGGAGGGACTACACCATGAAGTCACTTCACAGGCTCTTATCCAGTTCTTCAACCCTCAGTGTCTAGATTTCTTTCTCCATTGGTCTAAGCTCTCTGTGATTCTCTGTGATAGTCAAGTTAACCAAGGATTAATTCAAGTAACTCATTGAGGTATCTTCACACCCTTATCCCAGGCCTTATTGCCTTAATTTCTTTGCCTGTCCCCTAGGAGCCAGGTATAGTCTTGTGCTTAACTGTAAATCAGATCTTCAGGGAATTCCCCCCCCCCCCCCCGGTATCTTTTCTTGCCCAGAGAAAATAAATAAAAAAGGAGAGTTTCTTATCCCTGGCTCTCAATTCCTTCCTTTCTTTCATAAAACAAATTAAAGGGGGATCACTTTGGTTTCTCGTCAGTTCTCAAGGGTGTGCTAGGCTGCAGCCCCCTGGTTTATGGCTGTTTTTTTTCCTCCTCATTGGCATACCACGTGCAATCCCTTCCTGGTTCTGGCTGCCTCAGTTTCTCCCCAGGCCCTCACTCCTCCAAATAGGCCTGCTGTCTCTCTCACTTTCTTCTCAGCTGGTCTCCATCAACCATTCGCACAGGTGTATTTCCCACTGGGTCCCTGCTCTGGGGTTCCATGGGGATGACCCACACTGCCCATCTGTCTGCATTTACTTATCTTTCAGAGACAGTGTGGGTGATCCTTGCTCATGGTCAAGCTTCCCTCTAAGTTGTGTGTATGCATGGCTGTGCACAAGAAAAAATCTTGCCATGCAGAAACTTTTTAATGCTGTGCACCCACCCCAACCTAGCTGGGGGTGGGCAGGCACACTGAAATACCCATGTACTCCCAGCCAGGATCGCAGCCATAGGTAGGTAAGTTTCACTGGGCTTGCGGAGGGGGTGCAGATCAAGACCCCCCCCACATTGCAGGAGGGAGTGAGGTAGGTAGGGGCAGAGCACTGCTCTGCTCCCTGCTGCACTGTGGGGATTGTCCCATGACCCATCTCGGCTAGGGGCCCATTCACAGTGAATGGGGCCCCAGCCAGTCTGGGGCAGTTGGAGCCCAGTGGTTCATCCAGGGGTGTATGCAGGAAGCTGCGGCTCCTGCTGCTGTGGGCACCATGGGGGAGGGGGAGCACATTCCCCCCCGCCCCCCGGCTCCCTCACGCTGTGGCCCTGAATGAGCCACTGGGTTTCAATTGCCCCATGACCCAGTCTGGAGCTCAGAGGCCCCTCCAGACACACTGCTCATGCAGCCATGTGGGGGCATGGCACGTGGCCTGGCCCGGCCCCTGATCTTTGTGCAGGGCAAGGGCGGGTGGGATCAAGGTGCAGTCAACCTGTTGCTACCATCAGGCCCTTCTGCACAGGCAACCTGGTGGTGATTGCCCCCCAGTAGCTCCTTTGTGTAACAACTCTGCAGGTTGGAACACCAGTTGCAGGAGTACTACAACTGTAAAACATACTACTTTTTTTTCCAACCTAGAACCAGGATCCAGAAGGAAGAATAGCTAATTATGTGACAGGTGAAAACACCAGCACCCACATGTAATTTTGGAAACATAACAGATTCCCTTATTAGAGACAGAATGATCTGGGGGCCATCTGAACCTAAGATGAGGGAGAGGTTGTGGAGAGGATTATGAAAGCATCTTCATGCCCCTTGGTAAATCCATGGTGTGTCCACACCTTAAGTACCATGCCCATTTCTGGTCCCCATGCCTCCAAAAGGATATAGAAGAGCTAGAAAAAAGCAGAGGTGTGGAGGGGCTTCCCGATGAGGAAAGACTAACAAGGCCAGGTCTGTTCAGCTTAGAAAAGAGATGGTTGAGGGAGGACATGCGAAGGATTTACAAAAAATGAAATGGTGAAGGTAAAGTCAATAGGAATTTATTATTGACTAGCTCTCATCAGCGAAATGAAACTACCAGATAGTAAGTTTAAAACAAGCACAGTGGTTCTTTTTCACCCAGCGTGTTATTAAAGTGGGGAACTCATTGCCACCAGATGCAGTGGAAACTGAAGAGTTCAGCCAGATTCATGAAGAGATTGAACATGTTCTTGGAGAAAAGGGGCATCAGTAGCTATCAGTGTTCCCTTTAAGCTGCTTGTGGACCAAAGCGGCATGCTCCAGGACCAAAGTGGCACACTCGTGGACCACTACACCTTAGAGGGAACATTGCTTGTGGCTCGTCCTGGTCCCGATGGCTTATGAGGATCCATTGTGGGTCCAAGGGGTTGTTTCTTCTTGGATCTTCCTTGCTAGCCGTCTCCTGCAATGGTCCTCTGGGGGACGCTGACCACTGAGCATCTCTTCGGCATCCTTCTTTATGCAGCCCGCTTCTCTTCCTGGACCAGTTGGGGTCATCTTCCTGGGGACGTGTCCTCATGCTCCCAGGGTCTGCCTAATGCCCTGCCTTTCCCCAGACCTTCTTTCTCTATGCACCGAGGATGCGCTGCTCACCTGGACCCATTCTGGTAAGTCCCCTCCCGGCATGTCTGGTCCCATGGGAGCATAGCAGGGGCTTGGACACAACTCCTGCTACAGGGAATAAGAATCCAAAAGATGGATAGTAGTGTTGCCTCAAAAAGAAATAGAAAACTAAGTGTCTGCACCCTTCTCCACCTCTTGCCCCCAATCATATGATGGGTTTAAAAATCCTGATAGTTAAAAGACAAAACAATATGGGTGTACTAATTAGCTTGCACAGTTTTGAGAGTTTTAGCTTCCCCATTTTCCAGTTTTTTCAGCACCAATGAGAGCTAGAAACACACAGCTCTGGTGAGACTATGAGCAGCAAGCAGACTTGCAGTGGGATTGGGTGGAGAACGGATGCAATTTTGAATACTGTATACTGTGATGAGAGGCTTCCTTTTCTGGAATTTTGTTCCAAACGTATGCCCTGGGTGGAGAATTTCCATACAGCCTCTGAGGAGGCAGAAATCACCCCAGCCTCTTTATCAGTAAAGTCAAGAGTCCAAAGGCTCTTTCAATATTGGCTTTATCTATCACCTGTTAGTGTGTTGCCTCCTCTCTGGTTTCTGGCCTTTTCTCTTGAACATTGTGGTTTAGCTTTATTGTGACCATTGGCTGAAGATTTCTGGGCCTGTCTCCCACCTGAGATCAGGCTCTGGGCCTTCTGTCTTCCCTCAATTGCAAGTAAACTTTCCTCTGTTCTTTCCATTCTCTGCTTGAATACCATCCCCATCCTGTAATGGAGTCCCCATTTTTTTAGGGGTAGATTTGCTGCCATCTTTCTAGTGGTTTAGGGTTGAAGTGACCGGCTCCCCTTTCTGTCTGCTTTCTCATTAATCAGGCCTGATGGAGGGCTAGGCTTGTTGGTCCTTGCACACAGCTGATATGTGGAATGTTTTTTTTGCATTTGCAAGGAGACCTCATGCTGTACAATCACTCTGCATGTGACCCTTAGAGTAGTGTCATTGGCAGGCCACACTTCATCAAATGTATTGACAAATCTGAGGTGGCTTGGGGAAGAGGAGCATGTATTGGTAGGTTGGAGAAGACTGGCTTTGGAAAAGAGTTTAGAAGAACAAAATACCTATAAACTGGCAAGACAAGTACAAAACCCAGGATACGTCCAGTCTATAAGCAGCTAAAGAGTGTAAAGGTCAAGGAGAGAGTGGACTTGTTTATCTAAGGAACTGCATATGATGTGGTGACTGAAGCTGGTATAGGTATACCCAAGATGCTTTATGAGCTATCCATCTATGGCAACACCTAGCAGCATGGGCTGACTGCCCAAGTATTTATCCCACTTCTTGGTTAGATTTTGCAGCCTCTGCTGAGCCCCATGTAAATGTATATTAGGAGTAAGATCAGTGAACTGTTTGCTATTCGGGACTGTTCAAGAATGCTTCTGGAGAGCCAATTTCAACTGCTAGTCTGCACGCAAACTGTGTTGCATGTACTCTTTTGTCTATTCTATATTTGCAGTGTGTGACTGGCCAGCTAACTTGCATCGACTTGTCTCTGTCCTTTCAAAGGGGTAACCTTTATAAGTGATTTTTCCCTTCTGGATGAAGCAAATTCTGTTACCTCCAGATGAGCGTGTTATGGGTGTTATTACTTCTACCACCAGAGGCTGCACTAAAGCAGGTCATGTTTCCTGTTCATTTCCCCATGTGTTGGCCCAGAGTTGGCCATTGTATCTATATTATCAGTGACTGGAATAATGTGGTTTTGCAGCCCTGACGGTGAACATTAGTCTGAGCAGAATTTTACCAATACAGGGATCTTTAAAGAGTCAACAAAAAGACAGCCAGGGAGATTGTGGACATCTCTTTAAAAGTTGAATGTTAGCAAATATATTTCATAACATTATCCACATCTCCACCCAAAGGGAAGGATCCTCCAAGAATATGCACTGACCATTGTCTCCACCTGGATGTGGTCAGTGTATAATTAATTATTTGTGTTAGTGGTGGTATATAGTGTAACAACACTTTTCCCAAGGCAGAATTGAAGTGTAATCAAATTTATTACTGTAATAGAGCAGTGCCTAAGGGCTCCAAATGAGAGCATAGTTTCCATTGTGCTAGGCACTGCATGAACACACAGCAAGTGATGTTTGGTCAGTGCTTTATGTGGCTGGATTTATTTAAATGGAGCTTTTAAATGTTATTACCTGTTGATGAAAATTGGAAAATATTTTTATTAAGGTATTTTTATGACAATGAGTTCTGATTAAAATAGCTCTGACTGTCTAGGAGTAGAAAGTTTCTCACTCACATAGTGCCACTAGGATGTTTTTTAAAATGGGTGCCTAATTTTGGGATTTCTAAGACTGTGTTTTATAGTTTCATAGTGCTTAGGGTCAGAAGGGACCTAAACAGTTCAGGAGGTCCGACCCCCATGTTATTTATTTATTTATTTATTTATTTTCCAAAGCATGTAAGTAATTAGGGAGCAGATTTAATTGATTTTTCAGTCAGACTTGTGCTCCTGTGTAACTGAGGGCAGGATTTAAAAAAATGCTTATGTTCACTTTAGGCAGCTAAATTAAATACATAGCCTGATTTTTCAGAGGAGTTGACTTCAACAGCTGCTGGACGTTCAGTGAGAAGCTAACTGGACCATTCGGCTTGGTTCAGATTCAATTTGTGCCTTTGGGCAGTCATTTAATTTCTCTGTATCTCAGATCCATCCCTGTATGGTGGGGATGTTAGTGCAACTTACTTTCCCCCATACCTTATTGGCCCTGTTTATTTGGATTTTTAGCTCATTAGAGGAAATGATTTCCTATTAGGGGCCTGCTTGGTGTGAAATAACTCCATCCTAGCCCCCTCTTTTTGGGTTGTCTGTTTCCCCCTCTCTCTTTCTCTGCCCCTGTGTCTACCAACCCAGGTGCTAGGCAGCCACCTGGTTGCCTAGGGGATCCCCTAGGGAAGGGGAAGTTCCCTCTTCCCATGGCCAGGTCTATTGCTAAACTTCCCGCCTTTGACCTGGGGGGGCGGTCCTAAGGGAGTGGTCCCTCCTCGGGCGGGGGGAGGGGGCAGTGACATTTTTAAAACTCACTGGCCAGCATCAGCGACACTCAGAAAATGCCTGAGGTTGGTTGGGTCCAGGTGGTGAGGTCCGAAAGGTTATAAAGAGGGTCACTCAATGAGCAAGGGAGCAGACATGTTTTGGAACACAGCCAGCAAGCCCTGCAACCTCCAAAGCAAACTCAGTCTCTGGATGAACTTGTGAGTCACTTACCTGACATGTAGCTAGGAATCTAGAATCTAGCGCTTTAGCAACATATCAACAGGATAACAATCTGCTTGTGTTTGTTCAGGGTTACTCTTCTGATACTTCTCTGACTTGCACCCTTCCCCACTACTCTCATTACCTAATAAAGCTATCCATTATAGCAAGCCTTGTTGTACATGTTTGAGAGGGACTGGACAGACCTTTTTGCTCCCTTTGCTTGGCTGACTAAGAGAGGCTACTGTTAATGCTCCAGGCTATCAGAAACAACCCAGAATCCCATGGTGGGTTAAGTACCCACAGGGTGTACAAGGTCTGTGTACCTCGGGGGGGGGGGGGGCGG
>NW_017729033.1:16051231-16051821 GCF_001723915.1 Gavialis gangeticus
ACAAAAACCAGACCCTGGGTGGTGGCAGTGGTTACCCCAGGCTTGTGGGTGTGCTCCAGGAAAGGGGTTGGCCAGACGTAGGCAGCCCAGGGGAGACACCCAAAGTGGGGTTACATTTGGGCACAGTGAGGTGGGTGGCTCAGCATAGTAGCACCCCCTACCGTCCCGCCACACAGTGCCTTCACCCATTCTTTCACCAACAATGCTCTCTTCTCATCTTTCTCCAACACTCTGTAGTCCTTCCCTTTGACTCAGTCTCCTTCTACCCTTCCCTTTCCTTCAATTGCTCAATCTTGTTTCCCTCATTTTATATTTCTGGCCTTACGCTGACTTCATAGAATCATAGAAGTAGGGTCAGAAAGGACCTTGTAGATCTTCAAGTCTGACCCCCCTCCTGGGCGGGAGAAAAGACTGGACTCAAATGAGTCCAGCCAGGTAGTCATCAAGCCTCTTCTTAAAGATCCCCAGGGTAGGAGCCAGCACCACTTCCCTAGGAAGTTGGTTCCAGCTCCTAGCCACCCTAACTGTGAAGTAGTTCTTGTGGATGTCTAATCTAAATCTACTCTCTAATAATTTGTGTCCATTGTTCC
>NW_017729033.1:16056821-16062969 GCF_001723915.1 Gavialis gangeticus
TTACCACTTCAGTTTCTCTATAACTTCTTTTCTCTACCTTGACTTCAGAATACTTAGGCACACCCTTTATCCAGCTCTTTCAATTATTTTTCTGCAAACTGTCCTGCTTTACCGAAATACATTATTTGTATAATGTAGAAGCAGCCTGTGCAACTTCTTGCTACCAGTCCTTTTTTGCCTTAGATAATGGACCCGGCTAGGTTCAGAGGGAAAAATTATACCATGTCTTTATAAAAGCTGGATATTGGTTAATATTCTTGCTCTTTTTTCCCAGACTCTGTATGTTTGTGTGGCCCAAGGCTGTGGGAGGAAAGGCAACCTAACCTAACTTTGCGCATGTTAGCTGTGAAACAGGAAGCTGCATATCTACATTAGCAGAGCACTGCAGCCAGAGTAATTAGCTCTACTGAGAAGAACAGGACTAACTAGCTCAAGCACAGCAGCACCACACAAACATGGCTATGTAGCTTCTGATTTCCAAGGCAGAATGTATTTGGTGTCTTTGCAAGGTGCTGCCATTGGATAGTTAAACCCAATGTTGCGTTTATCTGCTGCATTAGTAAGAGTGTTGCCAGCAGGCTGAGGGAAGTGATTATTCTTCTCAATTCAGCACTGGTGAGGCCACATTTTGGAGTATTGTGTCCAGTTTTGGGTCCCCCACTATGGAAAGGATGTGGACAGATTGGCGAGAGTCCAGTGGAGGGCAGCAAAAATGGTTAGGGGGCTGGGGAACATGACTGCTGGCCTGGAAGAGGTTGACCAGAGAGGTTGTGGAATCTCTATCCTTGGAGGTTTTTAAGACCTGGCTGGACAGATCCTTGGCTGGGATGATATAGTTGGGGATGGTCCTGCTTTGAGCAAGGGGTTGGACTGGATGACCTCCTGAGGTCCCTTCCAGCCCTAATTTTCTGTGATTCTATAGTGTTCCTTCTTTGTTTGCTGTCTGCCAGGACTCACCCTGGACAGGCCAACCCATAGTCAGATTTTGCAGCCTGCACTGAGCCCTGTGTAAATCTGTATTAGCAGTTAGATCAGTGAACTGTTTGCTATTCAGAACTGTTCAAGAATGCTATGGATTTTGTACAATAAAGTATAAGCAGAAGCCAAACTGTTTTGCCCTTCCATACACAATACTTGAACTGTGGATGGACAGACAGAAAAACCTAAGCATTATTAAGCTATGCTCATTACCCTCTTGTCAGAATTTCAATGACACATATATCATCACACTAGTTTTTACTTGCCTGCAAAGTGTAACTGTATTGTTGCTAAGTGTAAGTTTCTTGTATTATCTAATTCTTACATGGATAACTGGCACAAAATTTGAGTGTAAATTTTAGTATTTTGTTAAAGGCAAACTGGCAAAAATTACCTGATGTTCACAGTTCAGAATTGTTTATATTAGAACTAAATAAAAACATCTGATGCTATCTATCAGTCTGTTCTTATATGTTAATAGCTTTTTTAGCTACATGAACCAGTGGTTTAATTTCAAAGATGTGTGTGTCTTGCTCTCTCTGGGTTTAAAATTCAGTTTCTGCAGTGTGAATTAGATTTTTCTCCCATAAAGTCACAAATTTTCAGCAGCAAAGTCATTAAGCAAATGTTCACCATTTACTTTGTGTGTGTTTTACAGTGATAACCACTTAAAGTTTGGTTCATTTCCCACTGTCTTAAGTTTAGTAACTTTCAATAACTCACAAGTTCAGGTCATCCTACAATCCTTACTTTTCACTTCGGTCAGATACCATGTCTAACTGAATGAAATTGACCTGTTTAAGGCCTCTTCACTCCAACTAAATTATTTGATCATAGCCGCAGACATCTGTTTGGGGCAGTAATTGGTTGTTTATAAGAGCAGAGAAGAGCCACCAGCAGTAGCAAGACAATAAAGGCAAGGGACAAGCATTGAGGGCATGTAGACAGGTCCTGACAGACCACTGTCTGCTTGAGATAAGCAATGCAGATTAGTTATATGCACTCTATCTCACCACCGGGGCCTAATAATCCCCTTTAGGACTCATTCACAGTTGTGTAGCAGACAGAAAACTAATACAGGAGAGAATTTGGTCCTGCTGCCTTGCCACAAATCTCAGACACAGTTTCTGGAATCTGGTAGATTTTACCGTACAATTAGTTTTAAATGTCAATTTCATGGCAGCTCATGAGATGGAAAATAGAAGAATAGTAGGTAAAGATACCCATTGCAAACTAGATTATTTAAGAGTGAGAGATGGGTATTCAAGATGTGGCTGTCACTACTGCTTCCTTGCTTGACAGCAACAGCTTGAGCACTAAGGTAAAAGGTAACAAATGACAAAAATTTAACTTGAAGGGCTGAATCACTGCAAAAATGACATGTAATTTATGTGGTTTTTTTGTGTATGGCAGAAAGACAATGTAGATTTTAATTGATTTGCAAAACCTTGTTGCAGTTATTACTGGCCACGATATGGCCATGCTTCAGGAATAACATGCAGCTACAACAAGCATGTAAAGGAGTGTGGAATGCACTGGGTTTACCATGTTAGAGCTCATATGTGCTCTTATTTGTTATCAAACCAAGACACATGACAGATTCTGTTGGTGTCACTGTTCTGGTCATAAAGGGGAGATGCTGGAATTTAAGAGACGTCAGGAATTTGATGCACAGATTTTGGCCATATATCATATTGTATTTAGCTTATCATTTGCATATTTCATGTATGTGTGCATACAAGCATTTCTATACATACATTACATCTATCTATCTATCTATCACTATTTCATGTATTTTATATATAAAAGAGTCATGTATGTGCACACATAAATATATATATATATATATATATACGCACAATATGTGTATATAGACATACATATCACATACATGGCTAGCCAATTTATCATATGGATGATAAATACATTTAGCATGGACCACTGACCACATCATCTGCATGCTGCTGACTCATCCATCCTCATATAAAGGTCATTATATCACATCGCACATTCTGCACGTGCTGCATTTTTTAAGAAAAAAAATATTTGGGGAGTATTTAGGGTATTTGAAAATATATTAACACTTTCTTCATACCATCCTAGCTGCATTTTTAGTGCTTATAGAAAAATAACACCCCAAACATATTGAGGCCACAGGTGCATGGTACTGTACAAAGGAATAGTAAGAGAGAGTTCTGAATTAAATTCTGAATTAAGACTAGCTGCAACAAATAGTTATAAAAACATGGAGGAAATGGGAAAATAGTTAATAGAGTAGTTAATGTGGGCTTCCATTGCCTCTATTTGATGCGGCCCATGCATGAGTTTAAATCCCTATAGGCCTTTGATAGGAAATCAGATTAAGACCTTTTAAAAACCTTTAAAACAGACAAAAAAAGCAAGGGGAAAAGCTTTTCTATAAACAGTAGGGAAATATTTTAAGTATTAATTATTGCTGAACTTTCCAGGACTAGCAGCTTTTCAAGATTGCTAGCTACTAGGTCTTAAACCAAACCTTGGTGAGGACTGAATATTGCCAGTTCTGTGGCCAAAGATGGTTTATTTTGTGGAGGAATTTTCACATTTCAGAGAGAAGATAAGTATTTTCTTGATAACTTAAACAATAAAAGCAGCTGTTTAGACCCGCTCAGATGTTTGGAGTGTAAGGAATAGTTCTGTAAGAAATGGATTCCTGTTTATTGTGTGGATGAAGTGTTACTAATGCTTCACAATGGTGGAATGTATTACATGTATGTCCTCACCACACAACTGGTGATGTATAAGGAATACACAATACAGTAGAACCTGGATTCTTTGAAGGGTTGGCAAAGTAGTTGGGGGTTAGGGTGGGGTGGGGTATGTATAGTTTAAGCCAGTGGTTTTCAGCCTCTGGTCCGTGGACCCCTGGGTGGTCCATGAAATGTTACTATAATTAATCAAAAGTATGTGAATACCCACACTTACAATTCAGAGGGGTCTGCACCTCCACTTGAACATTTTTTAGGGGTCCACAAATGAAAAAAGTTTGAAAACTACTAGTTTAAGCAAATAGCTATGCAGAACTGATGAGGTTCTCCAGCTGTTTGCTGCCGCTTTTTATTTCCAAGGGCACCACTGTACAGGACTGCTCCTTTGAAGTAAAAGCTGCAGCAAACAGTTCATCAACCTTACTTTGTCAGCCTGCTGTGAACTAAATGAGTTGCGAACCACCTAGATACCGATGATCCTGGCTCTACAATAGTGATGTTTAGAAGTTTTTATTGGCAGGCATTAGTGCTGACAAGCAAATGATGACAAGAGTTATTCCATAACGTGTTTCCCATTTCAGATAGTTCAGTTAAACTTTCTGAAGTACTAGTATATTCATGTTTTATGCAGTGTTGTGAAAGCCTATAGCAGGCATCAGAAACAAAAGAATTATCATTTCAAACAGCTTTCTCTAAAAATCCTCTTCCCCCTCAAGGTGACATTTTTGTCATTTTATTTGTATTTTCAATTTACAGTTTGCATTGAAAGTTTTCAAATTAACGACCATAAACCAGCCAAAGAATCTATGGTGCATTATTCCATTAATCGCAAACTACTGCACCTTGCTGCTAATGACATCTTTTCTTTGATGTCCAATTTATTCTCTTTATTAGCTGAGATAAACTTTCATGAGCCAAAACTCCTTTTGTGTCTTCAGCATGTTCGCCTCCTTCTATTCTTACTCCCTCAGTATCCAGCGTTGAATTAGCAACATACTGAAAAACAGGCAATTCACCATTCTGAGTCTCTTTCTGGCAATAAACTAAGAGCACCTACTTGCAGTTAATTATTTGGTGCTTATTATTTAGCTCTCAGAGGTATATGGTTTCCTATAGGTATTAGCAGAGTTCCTCCAAAAGATTTCTCATTGCTTCTCTTCGGAATTTTTTTAATGTATCCTTTCTTCCCCTCTGTCTTGCCTTTAGAGTCATGGGGTGTGTCCACACATGCAAGCACGTGCGCTTGCAACAGCTCAAATAGAAGCGGTGCAAATTTGAGCTGGGGCTTTTTGCTTCAGTGCATGTGCTTGGACATTACTTTGTTGTGGAGCAAATTGTGCCACTTGGGGCAAAATAACCCTGCCTGGCTCCTCCCGGATCTGCAGCCAGGGGAAGCTAGAGCCCAGGGCCAGCACCTGTGCTGTCCTCAGCAGTATAAAAAGACGCCCTGGCAAGTAGCTCAGGGCTACTTGCTCTCAGGAGCTTCTGGGGCTCAGCCAGTTGGTACCTGGGGACACTACCACTTGTGCCAGCTGGACTTCTGAAGCAGCCCTGAGAGTTCCCTGCACCCTCTGCCTACTGCAGCAGTCTGGCAGTGCGGGCTGCTGCCTGGCTGTGACCTGCTGTGAACTTGCCAGACCCAAATGGGGAATGCACAGCTAGTAGAGGCATCTGCCCCTCTGCATTAGCTGCCAGTGGACTGTGGTTGCAGGGTTGGCCTTTGTGTGGCACTACTGCCATTTGTGCCCCGTGCCCAGCCATCTGGGCAGCTATCACCCAGAAGATGTTCCAGATGTGGTGGTCTGTTTGAACTGTCAAAGCATGTTCTCCTGGCCCCATTTGGCAAGGAGGTCAGCCACAGCCAGATGGGTCCAAGATGCTAGCTCTGAGCAAGCAGGGTCCTGCCACTGGCCTCCCTAGCAGGAATTCTGGTGTTCCCTACTGGAAAACTGAAAAATCCCTGATAAAAAAAATTCCCAAAGTTACTCTCTAAAATACCCCCAAATCCATGTTCCTCCACAAGTAAAAGAAAAGACCACTATAAAGAGAGAGAGAGAATGAGACAGAGACAGTGCTTAGTTGGAAAAAGTTTTACTGATATATCTACAGCGTTAAAGCAAGTCTCTTATCATAATAATAAAGTGAACTCTAAATACAAGTTTCATCAATTCATGAATAGATATTTTGCTGCCCTCCCACAGGGCGATGGCCCCCACACAAGGGGTTTGGCCCGCCAACAGAGGGTTCAACCCCAACACAAGGGCTACGCCCCCCAAACAGGGGGTTCATCCCCCACACAAAGGGTTCAGGCCCCCAACAGGGGATTTGGCCCCCACACAAGGGGTACAGCCCCCCAATGGGGGCCAAATGGCTCCGCAGGTGCTACCACCCCTCTGCAAGGCCCACATGCCCCACCCCAGCCC
>NW_017729033.1:16063617-16078900 GCF_001723915.1 Gavialis gangeticus
CAGGGAGTCAGGGGCCTTGGGGGGTTGGTGGGGGGAGGGGCCAGCCGTGGCAGGTGTCGGGGGCTTTGGGGGGGCTGGCAGAGGGAGGAGCTGGCTGCAGCAGGGGTTGGGGAGGCTGGGGGAGTGGGCGGAACTGTTGGGGTCCCCCCATGGTCCCCTCCCCCCTCCTCCAGCCCCCCTGACCCCTTACTCACCAGCACCAGAGTCCTGGTGTTGAAACAGATGCTGCAAGTTTGCAGCACAGGGAACATTTTTTTGTTCCCGCACATGCCTGTAGCCCTGCCTCAAAGGGGTTTGAGGTAGAGCAAGAGACACATGCGTGCTCATGTGGATGCGCCCATAGTATTTTCTTATGTGGAATATAGACTGTATTCAGAGTTTGGCAGGGAAAGGGGAGGGGTTTCATTTGCTTGCTTTAAGTGTAGACTCTGTCCCTGGCAGAGTAACATTGGCATCATACACATTTCTTTTCCCCTCATTAACTTTTGCATAACAGGAATTACTGACCTAATTCTCAAAATCATCTTCAGCATTCAAGTGTGACCCTTCCCTTTCTGGTCTCCTGATTAAGATGCCAGATCAATTTTAGCCCCAGAGAACTTTTGCAAGCATTTTATTTGGTCATCATGGGTAAAAGTGTCTCATGGTTTCCACCATCACATTAATGTTTCGGACTGTGAATATAACTCTCTCTCTATGTATCTCCAGGAAACCAGCATCTCTGGCATGAATCTCACGTGCAATCTGGAGCCTGATTCAAAAGGCCCATAAAATTTTCATGGGACATGTGTGACTCGCATGCAGAAGCATATTATTGGTTTTTTTTTCTTAATTATTGGGCCTTCCTATCTCCCCAACAAGGGGTGGGATTCTCAGCTATAGTAAATCAGTTTAGTTCCATTGAAACTAGTGGGTCTTTGCCAATTTACAGTAGCTGAGCATCTGGCCTAAGTTTTTTCTCCTAGAATTTTTTTTTTATTCTGCATTGCCAAGTGGAGACTTATTGTGCAAGTAGACAATAAAGCACAGTGATACTTTGGACTCCATCTACATGTCCTGTATTTGTTATCTAATTGCCAATAGACCAAACTGCAAAGGGACTGTATTTTTCAGCCAAACGACCTGTAAGTAGCAGGAAATCATATGGTCTCTTCTCTTTGGTCAAGACAAGACATCCACATTTTACATAATGAGAGAAATCAACTGTTTTTTATCAGTGCCTTTTGTGCAATTGCAAATATTTAAGCCTTAGCTGCTGCTTGAATTTAACAACTGCATTGCAACTCACAATACATCAGGGAAAAGCAGGTTGCTTTTTTATAACTGCAATGAATGCACTTATTTATAACTGCATTGTGCTAAGCTTTACACTCAAATGTGCATGCAAGGATCCTTGGAAGGTTCTATGGGAGCGATACATATGCCTCCAAGAATGGATTTGATCCTATGATTTTTTGATCCATACCCTGTGGTATGGATAACTTGCCCATTTTGATGAGACAATCAGCTAATAATATTAAGATCTGAAGGGGTGGACCCAGAGGAGGTTCATTTGTGTGGTTGCTCCCCCTTTTCAGATCACGCTGCTGGAGGCAGTGTCAGGGACCTTTTTTTTTAAGACCCAGCATCAGGTAAGAATTCTACCCCCGTTCTCTACCATGCTCAGCAGCATGTCTCCTTCCCTCCCCTTGCATCCCACCCTCTCCTGCCTACTGCTGCTGCTGTCTCCAGCTGCCCCCAGGATGGAAGGGAGCTCCAGAGCCGCTCTAGCCAGGCTGCAAGGGAAGTTTGGCTCAGCCCAGGACAGCAGCAGCACTAGGTGGGTTCCCCCTCCCTGTCCCTTGGGTGTTGCCTGACAACCTGGTAGCAGGCTCAGAGAAGGGTGGGGAGAGCTTGAGACAATGGGGATAGCAGAAACACTGGGCAGGGGAGAGGGCGAATGGGAGGGTGGGGAAGGTGCTGCAGAGCCTGTGGGGCAATGGAGAGGGTGGTGAGGTTTTGCAGGAAAGATTCTTCTTTGATTTAAAAAAAAACAACCTCCCCAGCTGCTACTATGGTGGGGTGATCTGCTTGTCCTAGTAGTGGGTGGGGAAAGCTGGGAGTGGGGGTGCAGCCACCTCCGCAGTGCCTGTTGCTGCTCCCACACCTCTCTTTACAAAATCCAGGATCCACCCAAGAAGATCTGTTTTCCTGAGTCTCTTTTCATGAGGATGGTGGATAGGTTTGTTCCAAGATGTTTTACCTCGCTGTTTCCTAGATGAGTCACAGTTACTCTCACCATGCCCAAGTCACTAGTGCTACTTGCTGGAATTACCTGCGTGAGAAAAATTAAGCATGTTCTCACCTGTTTTTCAGTATTTGGGCTACATTTCTCCACAGCATCTTGTCAGATTTGGCCTCAATTTTTTATCTGGGGGGCATTTCACATGTCTACCTGCAAACACAATGTGGACATGAGTCTCATGTCCAAATGAGGCCTCACTGAAATTTTGTACCTTGTCACTCCACTGATTTGCTGTAGTGCAGTAACCGAGTGGTGAATTAGGTGTCCTGTTCTTATAGGATTACTATGAAGTAATTGACCTGATAGTGCAAGTCCTTTCTGCTTCTTTCTGAACATGTATGCCAGGCCTGGAATTATAGTCTTCGCAGACAGGGAGTTTCTGAGGCATAGCAGAGAAACACATCTCGAGTCTTAACTAACTAATGAATTAAAAATAATTTTTCGCATCTTCAGTTTTATTACTTTGATGCTCCAGCCCATTCAAACAAAGTTTTTTTTACCCACCAGACTTCCATTTACTTAGAATCACTGCAGGCCCAATGATTCTGGTTGCCTTGCTATGGATTCATACAGACTTCTCTCTGAGGCTAATGCAAATATAAGCATCTTAGGGTTTGCATGCAGAGCTATCCTTAATTCAGCTTAATATTCCATCTTGTTTGTCTAATTATTTAAGCATGAGTTTATAATAGCATAGATTTGCCAGATCAGCAGGTCCACTCCAAATCAAAAATATAGTAATTGATATCAAACCACCCAACCTGATCAACACCATCTGATAGCATCTGTTTTAATCTGTGCTTTTGTGTTGTGAATCAAATCTTCAGATTGAACCAAACTGTTTTAAGGAGTCATGCTATCACCAGTTGGCTTTAGCAGCCTTTGTGAACTTTTACAAGATCTCTAGAGATAGAAGGCAGTGTTCATTTTTTCAGGTGTATTTACTTCTGAAAGACCCAAGAAATTGGTCTTAACTAAATTCAGATATGCTGTGCCTGGTCACAGTGTACCTGACAGGTAAACATAGATTATTCTATTCCAGCCGATTCTTCTACTGCCTTTCCAGGAAGGAGTCCCTAAGCCTCTACCAATAGTCTATTTCGTGAGATGTCTAGTATATGTCAATTGTTTGGTTTATTGGTTGGTTGTTTTTTGCTCTCATCCCCTTCTTGGGGGGAAAAATGTGTATGCACGATAGAGTTTTGCTTTGATAGGAATTTTTAAATGTCCACAGTCTGCGTTTGTTAGAGAAATTGGTGCTCAGGACAGAAAGTAGCAAGGTTTATGGTGCTCTGTAGTTCCCATAAGAATTCATTTTACAGTCTTTTGGGTTAGGGACAGAAGTTACACATAAACTGGTTTAAGTCATCAGAAATGTGTAACAGAACAGAAGCTTTGTGCATATTAACCAGTTTCAAAATGGCTGAAATTGTTTTACAGTAAACCTGGTTGAATGTAGTATCAGACTTAATTGATTTGGGTCAAACCAGTTTATGAAACTTCTGTCCCAGACCCCTTCCTGGTTCAAGTTAAATCACAGTCCCCCAGCATCCCAGCATGCTTCCCAGCACTGGGCTGTGCTGTACCATGTGCTCCAGCAGAGAAGGGGACAGGGAGGAGAGGCAACGACTGCCCCTCCCCAGACAAACAGCAGCTAGGGTCTGGGACCAAGGAGGAGGGTTAAACACCCCTTTTCCAGCTCAAACTTGCTGCTGGCTACAACTGTGGACTACAAATCCCAGAGACACCTGGGACCAGGAAGAGTAAGTGATGAGCAACCCTGCAGAGTCCTCCTGCTGTAATTGTGGACTGCAAATCCCAGAGCCCTTGGGGACCGCAGGAAGAGGAAGTGAACACACAGCCCATGCTGGCTACATGCCAGAGAGCTATGCTCTAAGCACCCTGGCCTGAGCCACTACAGGTATGTGGCTGCATTTCCTGAATCAAAAGTGAATGTCTGTCCAGTTGTTTCTCAGTTTAATCTCTGCATTTTAGGCTAACCTGCAAAGACTGAATCGATTCAGCCTCAGGCTTTTTGACTGTCTGTCCTTGAGCCTTCTTGGTGATCAGTAAGGCTTCTCTCCTGTGCTGATGAACTTAATCCTTATTTCAGAAAGTTGCATTGTGCAGGAGGAGCAAAGGTATTGACCCTGGTCTTCATCCCAAAATTTTAGGCAGTATTTTAGATAATGTGACCATTGATTGCTGCAAAGATAAGGACTAAAAATCTTGAACTTGATTTTGAGATTCTATGGGAAACCAAGGTAGAGAGGCAGAGGACAGGTGCTCATGGTGCTACTGAGGAGACAATAGTATTCTGTTTCAGCTGGAGTTTCAAGAGGTCTGATGGCTTCAAGCCTACTGCATTGCTCTATTCCAGAGAAGAGGTGATAAAACCGTGTGAATAATAGAAATCAGGTCATCATTTGCTAAGATGGGAAAATGTCTCCTTGGGACAATTACTCCTGGATGCTGCTGTGTGGTTTGACAGTGTCTGTGTTCTAGAATTCGTTATGGTCATCTCATTATTTTGTTTCCCCTGTGCATTTAATTGCGTACACCTCTCATTACTCATCTTGTAGTGACACTGTAAGGTCTTAGGGGCATTTTATGTTTGTACAATGCCAGGAGAGGTGTTACAGCAGTATAGTTAATACATGATAATAATAGTGATGGTCAATGAAGTACTCACCGGATGGATGTTTTAGATTCATTTGGCTAACAGTCCAGCTAGGTGTTAAATGCCTTTATACATAAGTTTGGTCCCACTTGATTTGCCTGCCTACCCAAGTATATTAAGGTATGTAATAATGCCTAGGAAGATTTGAGAAGGACATCTGAACAAAGCAACAAACATCTATGCATGGCATGCGGGAGACTGTTTTAGAGCACGGAGTTCCCAAATATGAAGTACGTGCAACTTTGGCTACATTGTCATTACCTCTAGATCGGCTAATTAATTGCACTTTTTCATTTAATCATTGGCAATCCCTCACAGTAGAGGATGATCAAAAATATAAAAGACACAGTGTATTTAATATAGTGTAGTCTAGTACTTCACACTTTTACAGTGTTATTCACCAGAATATCGTAAAGCACTCCATAGACCTTAGTTTTCATCCCATCTTTGGGAGTTAGGTAACTTTGTCTTATCAGTTCACTTCTCTTTCTTGATTCCTCCTAAGTGACTTCAATAAGGTCACACTGCAAGTATGAGGCAGAAGTGGGAATAGGGTCCAGCACTTCTAATTTCCAATCTAGTGCTTTAACAGCCAGATAACATTTTCTGGCCTGAGAAGTAACACTCAGCTTCCCAGCTCCCTATTCTAACCACTGGAAAGCACACCCTGCTCTAAAGCCTTCTCCATCTATAATTTCCAGGGACTATTTCTTCTGTAAAGGAAGGTGGGAAGCAGCAGATGCCTATTTTTATTTTGCAGTATTTACACAGTGCACTGATCTGTCACTTAGAAAACCCGAATGCATCTGTATTGAAATCTTGTTCTGAATATTCCATTTTCTCCTCTAATTTAGATGAGTATATATTTTCACAGATATAATACTCACCAATTAAGGAGATTTGCTTTTCTACATACAGTAGCAAACGTTAATTGTGTAATAATAGAATTAAATTAATGGAGTTAATTGTTCACCAGATTCCAAAGGGAGCCAAATTAATAGACTGGCTGTACTTTACCACATGGGCATTTTATTGCTAGATGAGCAATTTGGAGGAGACCTTCTCTCCTTATAAAGGCTAGTATGTGTTTTTTTGTAGTATTATGAAGCACAGAAGGAAAGTCAGCAGTTAACCAAGTACCCAAAGGCCCTCATTTTTGTTGGATAATTCTGTAGCCCACAGCTGCGTTTTTGGGGAACGCACAGTGATAGATATTCACAATTCAACCCCGTTTAGGGGGAACATTGAAGCAACATGAGTAAGAGGTATTATGTTGTAGTGCCACCCAGGGGAGGTATTCTGACTGAGGGCAAGACTACTCCCTATCCCCAGTAAATTGCACAGGGATGCACCAGGACATGCCCTGCCCACCTGCTTCTGCTGACATGTGCCAAACCCTGAAATGCACCAGGAAAGTTGCTCTGGCGGCATCCTGTTGTCATTGTTCTTAGGACCTCATTCTCTCGTGTGCTTGAAAGTGACCCTGGAGAGGCATTTCTGGAGCATGTGAATAGATGGAGTGTACTTAGTGTTGAGGTGCCCTGTGGTGTGGTCTAGGTGTAGCATGAGAGACTCAGGAAGTTTATATATTCATTTCCATGTCATATCCAGCAAAGAAATAATAGTCACAACCTTGTGCTTACATGGTGCCTTTATTTCAAGAGTTTTAAAATGTATTACAAGCCTTTCAAGACCAGATTTTTATCCTTATTCTTATTTTGCAGATGGGAAAACTAAGTCAGTGGCAGAGCTAGGACCAGCCAACTAGTTACTTTCAGTTCTCATGTTCTTACCATTACCAGGCTTTCTCATGGAGGGAGAGAACTGTGTGCTGAATTAAACAGGCCTAGACCCCTATGTATCCCTGAATCAGGATTAAAGAGATCATATTTATTCTTCTTCAATTTCAATGCAGCCTATAAGCACCAATTAGGATCAGGGCCTCCTTGTGCCAGGCACTGGACAAACCAGTGAAGAGCAAAGCCTGCTGCTGAGAGCTCATGGTCTACATAGACAAGACAAAGGGTATGAGGGAAATGGGGAGAGAGAAGTTGCTCAAGCTCTCATTGCTTTTCAGTGGCAGAGCCAGGAATAGGACCTACATTTCCTGTCTTTTACTTCAGCACCCTAGGTGCTAGATCACACTATTTTCCATAATTACGAGGCATGCCCATTTGGTAAACCCTCCCCATAGCTGATCTGCCAAGAAGGATCAACTCTCATCATTATTAAAAATTGCACTGCTTTTGGGGCCTGCTCTGGATCCCATTGGAGACAACAGAAGGTTGCCATTTACTCTAGTGATCTTTGGATCCAGCCCTCAACGCGCCTCTGCTGGGCAGCATCAAGCTCTGAGAGGTTCGATGAAAGCACGTGCCATCATACAAGATGAAAGGCCAAATGCTGTGCTGAACAGGAGTCTGTGCAGCGCTCTCTGACTGGGCTCCAAAATCTGAAATATTCACATTAAAATTGCCGCCTGGGTTTCCCTTAAGCATCCAACGCAAAACTCATTTTATAACTGGCCCCGTTTACCTCCTCTCTGTGGGTGTTATCTATAACCCTTAGTTCTGCCCTCCAGTTTGAGCAGCTTGCTTTTAAACTCTTAGAGAGTGGGTTGCCAGAGGACCCGGGAAGAATATTCATTTGTTTTACAACCAAAGCTGCCCTTATCTTCAGATACTCAAATGTGAAAGTATATTTGTCTACCTCTGATGAAATATAATATTGATGTCACCTCCAAGAAATATAGTGCAATGTGTTGCTTTTCCTTCTGTTTTGCACTTTGTGTAAACATGCAAACATTTGGCTGACACCCCAGTATGATGGCAGCCAATAGACGAAACACTTACCCTCACTGTTGTTGTGTAACCATGGGCAATTTATCTAAGTCTCACCTCTCTTAAAACACTTTTATCAAAATTGGCGGTCAAACAGCACTGAACCATGGTGGCCTCAATCTTAAATGCTGTGGTACAGATTTTAATTTGGGAAAGATTAATGCGCTCTCAAGTGTTAATGCTACAGCTTTCTGTTATCTACATTGATGGGTGTCAGCTAATTTCTGCCGAAGGATTGTAAAGCAAACTGTGCATGTTGATGTTTCAGAAGCCTAAGCTGCAGAATGGCTAGATAATAGAGAGGGGAATGAAACTATTTTCTCAAATTTCTTTTAAATTAGAAAATGTTTCCCCTGTCTTTCTAAAGCTGAGCTGCCGAGTCAATTCCACTCAAGCTGATTCTTGAAGATACAGGGAATATTTCATTTAAAGGAGCAGTAAAAGTGTCAAAAGATACTTTATCAAGGTTGCTTTTAGATTGAAGATAACAGCCCATCTTATAACAAATATAGACCCCCATAGGAAGCTTTGTAATTTCTAGCACTGTAAAAGCTTTTGCAGTCTCTGCTTCCATTATCTCTCTTGGATGTTGTGGTGAGGTTTTTGTTTCTGTTTCTTGCCTACCCACGGACGATGTGTGTTAAATCCCTGTAAGCTTTCTATGTAATAAAATAACAAAAGCAATTATGAGCTGACTTTTTAAATTCTCAGCTTTGTACATTTTATAAAGGGCTGTATAGCTGGTGTTTGGGTTCATTCTTTGACTAGGACCAGACTTTTTTTTAAACTTTTTTTTTTTTATACGTGTGAGGAAAACATCAAGAGATGATGCAAAAAAACTAGGAAATTCTATTGGTTTAGACTAATTTACTCAGGCAGGGGGAGAAAATGCAATTAAGCTTATAAAACTTGCTCCAGCAATGATACGGGTCAAGGGCTAATAGGGAATTTCATGAACAACAGTCACTCATCCAACTACAATTAGCAGTCTTGGTGAGGTCTTCTAGAAGAGGCAATTATTCTGAGTGTTATAAAGAGGTCCTGTTATTATTTAAAAATGACTCCTAAGGAAACAAAGTAACATAGTAATGTAGGAAATGGTGATATTTTAAATGGGTTGCAGCTGATACACATTTGGTGTCTCTGTTTCATACACATACCCACCTTGCCTTTTAGATTGGGACATCTGTGACGTCACCTTCCTCTCTGTAAAGTGCAGACCTTGTCTAATTAGGAGTAACTGGTAAGGCTGGTATAACTGGATGAAGTTACTTAAAAGTGCTTCTCCATGTCCCTGTCCCTGTTTTCTTTGTGCATTTTGGGCAGCACGTTATTTTTAACCTGTTTCACTGCTCTCCCCAGACAGGTAGAGATCAGTCTGAAGACCCAGATTCTACACCCTTCTGTAACCCACTTACATCTGTAACAGAAGCACTAAGGTAGTGCAGTTGGGCAAATACTACTTGTCTTTCCATGGGGAGACACCTCTGGGGCAGCACAGGGCACTAACAAGTGCATGGCTGCAGAGCACTTTAAAACTGCCCAATCACGCAACAAATTAACCCTCATTTAATGAGGGTTCAGATGAAGGTGCTCCAAAATGGAGCACCTTTATTAACTTCTGCATCAGCCCAGCCCCGTCCCCCATGCTGTCTTCAGGATGGGAAAGGGGAGAAGTCAAGAGAGGGAGCTCTGGTCTGGGGTTTCCCAGCCTGCACTGGGAGGGGGTGTATGTTAGAGTCCACCATCTCGGGGGGTGTGGGCTTCAATCCACTGCCTGCCCCGCTCCCCCCAAAGGCTGAGCAAACCCCAGACTGGCTCTCCCTCCCCTGCCTTCTCCCCACTCCCATCCTGAAGACCAGCACTGGAGCTGTGGGGGGCGGGGGGAAATAAGGAGAGAGGCTGCAGACACACAGTCTCTCATTGCTGGAACAGGTCCAAAGTAGAGCTTGATTTTCCCTCCACCCCCACCCCAACAGTGAACATTTGTTAGGTTGAGGGGTTTGTTGTAACTCAAGGTGCGTTCTGTGAAGCGCCATGAGGTATAGTGGGGAGCTGCACCTCTGTCAGTGTCCACAGTGGCCCTTGCTAGCTCCAGGTGAGCCAGCCTGTACTCTGCTCCCTGATAAGACGTACCTTGTTTTTGGTAAGGAAGGATGACCAAAAAAACAAAAAGAATTTTTTCAGAGTCAAGTTGCTGAAGACGGGATGCCATGGATAGATATGTAGGATTTTGGAAAGAGCTAAAACCAGTCTGCACAGTTGTCTACAGGAGAAGAGAGATCAGGAATATCTAGCAGACAGCACAATTTCTGTACAAAGGATAGCTTTTATTAGTGGAACACCAAGAACATTAAAATGGAGGGAGGGTCATTAACACCAGTGGAATGAAGAACTATTAGGAGGAGTCAGGTAGGTTATAGTGAACCACGAAGTCACTTGACTCCCTCAGCCCTGACATAGAAATGCCACTGATGTTTTAAACTGGTATGGGGCAGGAATCAAAGCAGGGTGTGAATGTACCATTGCCCTCCCCCTCCCCTTACACCCTGTCCTGCTCTCCCTGAATCTACGTGTTCTGGACTCTGATCCTTCCTCCATACAGCTGCTGGGGTGAAGAGAAGGAAAGGAAACAGACACCATCATGCTTTTATTCTAGGTAGAAAAATCGACTTCCTAGCATAAGCCATACACCCTAATAGTTCATAGTTTCTAGGGTCGGAAGGGACCTGAGTAGATCATCTAGCCCGCCCCCCTGCCATGGCAGGAAAGAGTACTGGGGTCAAACGACCCCAGCAAGGTGTTCATCTAACCTCCTCTTAAAGACCCCCAGGGTAGGGGCCAGCACCACTTCTCTTGGAAGTTGGTTCCAGACCCTAGCCGCCCTGACCGTGAAGTAGCGCCTCCTGATATCTAGCCTAAAATTTAGAAGGAACATTTTTTTAGGGAAAGGTGCATGTGGCATGTGAGTAAATATGGTAAATAAAAGTGGGTACAGTATTGTCACTGTAAAAGTTTGGATTTTTGGTGCCTAAATAGGCCTCTGAATTCATAATTTTAGGATCTCTCAAGTTTGAATATTCTAGTCCAAACTTTTAAGCCCTCTGGCGACTCTTGTCAGGACAGGGCCAGATTCCATTTTGGGTATAATGGGTAAATCCAGAAAAATACTATTAACAGTCAGTGAAAATCATTCTGCTTATCCACTGCTATAACCAAGAAAAAAGCATGGTTCTCTTTAAATAGAAAAATATTATTAATAACATAGAAACAAGAGTGATTGGCATTATTTCTGAAATGACCAGTTGCACATAATTCAGCCCCTCCAGCTTCTGAGTAAACATGGGCTACACACATCTCTGAAAAAATACATGCACAGGTCATGAAAAGACACGAATTCTGTCAAGAAAGCACTTTCCTTTTGAGTGACCATGGTTGTTATTTGGAAGACAAGCTTCTGTTATGTAGTGTTCCAGTTGTTTTAAATATCCTGAAATAGCTTGTCATAAAATTGTGATTGAATTTAAACTCAATGCATGTGGTTATGGAGACAGCTGTTAATTGTTCATGAAATTAATTGAATGGTGAAAATCTAGTTTAGTTTTCATCGTTTTTATTCTGGGGGTCTATAATTGCTGCTTTTGTAAGTGGTATCTTAGTAATATGTTATTTTTAATTAAAAAAAAACCCTTCATGTATCCCTTGCTAGCTTATATTTCAGAGTTGAACATTCACAGTTTTAAAAAGGGGATTCTAGTAACTCTTTTATATCAAAGTAAAATGCTTGTTTTTCATACAGGAATTACTCAGTGTAACATAATTGGGCTCAGTGAAATGAATTCGGCATCTCTCAGAGAACAAAATCATTGAGCCTACAGACTAAATTTAACAGCCTAATAGAAATATGCAGGTGAAGGTACAATTAATTTTAATTACTAGACTATACATTGTTAGTTGCACAGCCATGAGTAAAATTAAAATGGCAATCACAATTAGAAAATTGCAACCTCATTGTGCAACAAATTAGTCACAAATTAAAAGTCCAGGAACTATTATACATCTACCTTATTGCTTTATGACCATTATTGCCCTGATATGGATTTTATTTCTTTAATGTCTTGTCCACCTCTTTACACCTTATCTTTGTTTAGGATCTCTGGCTCCTTCCCAGATTGTGAATCTGTAACAAGAAGCAATATAGGCTAGAGGGATATGACTTCCCCATTTTCTGTTGGCATATACACAGACAAGGGCCTAATCCTACTCCCACAAAGCAGGCCAAGGTTAGCCCACAGTCATTTCAGTGAAGTTGCCATAGAGATAATAGCTGAGGTTGATGTGTATATCACCCTGTCAGGAAATGTCAGGTTCATCTACAGGGAGTCCTCATTGGTGCAAACCTACACCCACACTTTCTCCTGTCCCCCATTCTGTATGAAAATTATCCCAATGGGTGCCTGAGGCCAGGACCTATTCCACCTACTACATGCGTAAGTGGACGTAGGTGCCTAACTATGAACCTGCTCAGTCTGGCTCATGTTGCTGAAAAACAGTTAATGCAAAAGTCGGGTGGGTGAGCAAGTCCTCCTCTTCGCTATTCTTTTGTAATTCAGTCTTAGAGGTAAGATGACTGTGATACAAAATTAACCAATTTTCAGGACTTGAACAGGGTGAAATGGAATCACACTGAGGCACCAAAACCCAGTTACGTGCCTAATGGGTGGACTAGAATCTGGTCCATGGTCCACAGACTGAAGATTTCAACCACGGCTGAAGCTGTACCCATGCAACCTTCCAGATGAAATTGCTGATTTGTATTGGTGTAGCTTGTGGTTTTGTCTGAGGGCTTCGGACCGGTGTAGCTTTGGTGGTGGTTGGCCACTGAAGGGAGTAATGGGAGTCAAATCCCAACTTTGGACAAAACTATAGATTCCCCGAGACCCACTTAAGTTTCATCTGCATGGCATAGTGCAGAAGTGTGCAAAGATACTGGAGCTAGCTCCAAACAAGTGACTTTGGGTCCTTAGGTAGGATAGCCCTGTCAGCATAGTCTTCTTGGTGATCCAACATGCCATGTAGTTTCTCAAGGTCAGGTCCTGTATTTCCTTCTGGCTCATACAGCCTGCATGAGATTTTCCCAGCAGAGTGCTTCTGTAGATTATAAAGACTGTAAGTTGCCTTGCTCCTAACCAAGTCTCTCTGGGGTGCATACCCACTGGGGGTGTGGGTAAGCATCTCTGTGCTGTGGTGATTCCTGGCTGTCAGAAGGACCCTTGGGGAGGGATGAAGCATGAAAGCATTATTTAGAAAAGCAGATCTCACCCTTTTCAATATTATGGCCCCATGAAACCAGCATCCCATCTGTCTGGGAACGCTCCTTCTATTAAGCTGTTTGGGAAAGATAGGGTGACACTTGCTTCCGGACCTCTACAGTACTGGAATACATAGTGACTATGGCCATTTATAGACATTACTTAGGTTTAATCTGGACTGCAGCCATCACTATATGCGTGTGAATGTCTGTAGTCTGAATTAAAATTGGCTCCAGTCCAAAGTAACTAATCCTCACTGAATGAGGATTAAATTTAACGTAAACTATGGTAGTCTGATCTAGGCAATTTAAACTGTATTAATTAACATGTATATATGGCAGGTGCCTAGGGCTTGCTGCTGGTTGTGCCCACCACCAGGTGTAGCAAGTGAGCTCAATTCTGTGGCCTGATTGTGAGTGGTGGGCAGTGTCCAGCACCCCCTGCTGTCTCTACTGCAGAAGTGCAGAAATACACGAAAACCTCCCTGATGGCCCATGATCATCGATCAGCCCTTCATTTGAATTGAAATTTGATTTGAACAGTGTGATGAGAATCAGTTAACATGGTTTAGAAAACAGTGAGCATGTCTACAAACAGCCTTTATAACTAACTAGATAGCTGCTGGCAGCTCCAGAACTGGGGATCCACAGGTTGGTATAAAGCCACCTCTCATCACCCTGTTCAGCTACATTGACTGCACTTGGGCTGCAGCTGAAGCTTGGGGCAGATGCATCCTTTTATCAACCCCTACTTTATCTTCCTTTTGCATGTCAATTCTGAGTTTTTCCCAGTGACTCCAGTTGTGGTGAGGATGTCCAAGCTGGTGCAATACTCATGCCATGGGCTTAGAAGAGAGAAATACAGCAAAATAAGTACTTAAGAATGTACAAAAAGACATAGTATAATTTCCATGACCATTCAGTCCCTGAGCTAATGTGAATTGTAGTGGTGGGAGCATTTGTCATGAGGATACTTGTCACTTGGGGACCTGGACTGAGGCCAGGAAACTCGTTTCAAATAGGCCATTGAACAGCCATCAGGTAGTAATGACATTTAGTCACTTCCAACTGGGGTAGATTTTAATTAGAGACCAAAGTGAAAGTCTTTATATCCCATTACTCATAACTTCCAGTTTTAGTCCTAGGTAATCCTGCGAGCTGATTGGCCACGGCAGGGCACGTCTACATGAGATACTAAATGCGCAGTACACTAATTCTACTGTACATTAGTGTGTCATGGCAAAAGTTGTGCTATTGCACTAATGCGCAGTAGAATTAGTCTATTGTGCATTAGCGTCAGTAAAAAGGTGTGTGCCCGTGCTCCTGCGCAGTAGCATTGGTTACTGTGCATTTAGTTAGTATTGGTTATTACAGGTACTAAACTGAATGCGCAGTAACCACGGCGCATTAATACACATGTAGACGTGACAGCAGTGATGTAATAATGCTGGAGGGTGATACTTTCAAGCAGGGCGTTAGAGTGGAGCTGCAGGGACACAGCTGTTTCAGGGGCCCAGCAGGAAGTGGTTACCCATCTGTATAGAGATTTCTAGGTAACGTAATTCTGTATTCTTTGATTAGAACTAGATAAGAAGTACATGGAATGGTTTACTGAAACCGTCTGTTTTGTGACTTCAGTATTGCAGGCTACAAACTTCCCAGCCTTTTTGCAAGGTCCAGTTTGGAGCTACTATTAGATCTACTTTCCCTGCTCATTCTCTAGGAGTGTATTTTTCCTAGACAAACATCATCTGCAAACACTAGCTTCTCTGAGCATTAAAATTGTTGTCTCCTTACCTGATACCATGAGGGGACAGGGATTGTCATTTACTGTATATTGTAGTGCTAGGAGCAATCCAGGTTGAGTCTTGAAAATGCTGTAGCAATATAAATAACAATCCTTTAATAGATGGATAGATCACTAGATTGCATAAGGGCCCTATCAGTAAGCGCATCATATCTCAGAACCTGTTAAACAGAAAAATTTCTAGATGATCTAATAAGGATTTTTTCCCCCTCTTTACTCTGAGAGTTCACTCAGGTATAGACCTCTGTGAAAATATACAGCAGAAAAATAAAACATGGATAATGTACAATGTTCAAACCTGGGAGCTTACGTGTTTATTAGAGAAGTGTGTGTGTGTGTGTGTGTGTGTGTGTGTGTGTGT
>NW_017729033.1:16079147-16088770 GCF_001723915.1 Gavialis gangeticus
TGTGTGTGTGTAATGCTTTTAAGAGATCTTCTGCTGGTACCCCTGAGTGATATCAATTTGGCATGATGTGTCTTTCCTCAGAAAACTATACTCTTCCTATCTGTATAATAGTAGTTAACACTTCTATGTCATTACTCACTTATCAAAAGGTGTCATGAGCTTCATTTGACAGAGAAGGACACTGAGGTACCTGAAACTGGAATGATGTATTGCTGGTTGCAGAGTAGGCTAAGGCAGGAGCAAACCTAAAATTCTGGTGTCCTGATTCTTATTCTTGGGTGCATGTACATCAGATGCTACTGCGCAGTGGATACTGAGCATGTATTTAGTACCCGTATAATCAAGTACTGAATAAATATACAGTAAATGGAATTACTGCACAGTAGCCCCGGTGAACACCTTTTTAGTGATGCTACTGTGCAGTAGGCTAATAATACTGTGTAGTAGTGTATTAGCATTGTTGGTGCTGTGACACGCTGCTACGCAGTATTATTCGGCTAGTGCGTAGTTAGCATCTCATGTAGACGTGCCCCCTGAGCCCTGTCTGCTGGCACACACCATCATGAACTTCATGATCTAGTCTTTTTCCACATCTATTATACTCCTATTTGTTGTTCAGGTGCCAGAAGCACTCAGCACTTGGATTGTTCTCTCCTTCATATTATTCACAAGTCGATACTTCAATGAGTTCATTTATAGTAAATGGCCAGTCAGTCCAAGGTAAAATGGTGATGTGAGAAATTACTTGCTTTATTTTCCACTCAGCTCTGCGCTAAGAAATTGGTGCTACCCCTGGGTCTGGAAGCTCCTGGTGCTGCAATGCATGGAAGAACTGAAATACAAATATCTTGTGATCTGGGTCAGTGGCTTTGCATTAATATTTGCAGTTAGTAATAAGTTGGTATGGCCTCATGGGAAAGCTGCATAAATGGAAATGTCTTCTTGTAGACGTGTCTTCAAGAAACTGAGGTCTGCAATTGACAGAGCAATTGGCGAGGTGTCTTTTAGCTTTACTGTTATAGCCCTGGAACTCTGTGTGACTTCTGAAGTCCTTGGTGTTTGGGGGTAGGGGATACTGGATTCAAAACTTCCTCTTATATCGTGAGGAATCCAATGGCGGTGTTCAGCCATTTGATTTAAGCCACACATTTAAAAATAACTCTCAGAACACAGCCCAGAAGACTGTCCTAGAAACTGAACGGTACCTTTCAGCCTAACCCTACGTACCACACATGGCTTGATTTTTTTTTTTTTTCCCTCCCTAGTAAAGAACTATTTGCAAATCTGCATAGTAAATTATTTTCTTTCATATAGTCTAATGGGATTCAATAGATAACAAAAGTCTGAGCATGTAGCTTTGAAATTAACTAAACAACGTAACAGCTACTAAAAAACCCTCACCCTAGGAAACCTTCATCTCTGATTTTATTTTATATTGTTATAGAGCTCACGCTTCAGTGACTTCCTTTCATCTAGTCATTGGACTGAAGAAATAACACAGAAAGGGAAGCCTCTTGAGTATATGATGTATATGGTAAATGGTCATTTCAAGGACCGTGCACTATGGGTCTCAAACAGAGTTTAATTTAATTGGTTGAAATTAAAAAAAACATTCATGCCTCATGAAATTATAACCTTTACCCCACATGTGTCAGCTACATCTGACACTAGCCTTGTTGTTTAGAGATGAAATCCCTCCCCTATTTAAATGGAAGCTCCTAAGGGACTGAAATAAGCCTTATAGAGCAGGGGAGGCAGGTGGCTCTTCTGTGATTGGGTCCTTACTCCATTCCTGGTTAACTTTCAGCAGCATTTCTCTTTCATGGCTGGCTGGCTGTTTGTTAGTTTATCACCAACGCCTCAAACTTAAGGTTTGTTTAAATATAATGAAAAAAAGGGGCATGTAAAACTGGGTGCTGTGGAATATGACTTGGGGTAATTAAATATGAGTGTAGAGAGTGCTGTATTCCTATATTTTCCCACAGAGCACGCCAGAGACCCACATTCTAGTTCTCATTCTGGGAGCGAATTGCTGTGTGATGTTGGGCAACTTGCTTCAATTCTCTATGCATAGTTTGTTTCCAACCTTTGTCTCATAAGCTCCCCGGGGTAAGCATTGTCTTCTTCTGTGTCCTTGTGCAACACCTGGAAGCAAGGACCCTGATTCCTATTGCAGACCGGCAGTGTTACTGCAATACAAATAATCACAGTAAGGATGTTTTTAACCCTAGAATCATAGAAAATTAGGGTGGGAAGGGACCTCAGGAGGTCATCTAGTCCAACCCCCTGCTCAAAGCAGGAATGCCTCCAGTTAGATCATCCCAGCCAAAGCTTTGTCTAGCCGGGTCTTAAAAACCTCCAAGGATGGAAATTTCCCCCACCTCTCTGGGTAACCTGTTCCAATGCTTTATTACCCTCTTAGTGAGAGAGTTTTTCCTAATATCTAACCTAAACTTCTCTTGCTGCAACTGAAGACCATTGGTCCTTGTTCTGTAATCTACCACCCCTGGGCATTTATACACATACCTTTATCTGCTCCCACGTGCCAGAAATCCAGCACATTGGAGCAGACTTGATTAATCAAGCCTGCGGAGCAATCAAACTGACATGCCTGGCACTGCATCGCATGCATTTGTATAAATGGCAAAATGCTCATCAGCGCTCAGAAAATGGCGGCAGTGCACTTTGAAACTAAAACACCTTTGATGTTTTTTAGTTCAAAAGTGTACCACTGTCATTTTCTCAGTGCTGATGCAAATTTCACCATTAATACAAATGTATGTGACACAGCGCTGGGTGCTTTGCCCCCAACGCTGCGTTGCATCCATGTGCCCACTGAGACAAGTCTAACTCCATCCTCTTTGTTAACCCCTCTTCAGGTAGTTGAAGGCTGCTATTAAATCCCCCCTCAGTCTTCTCTTCTGCAGACCAAAAAAGTCCAGTTCCCTCAGCCTCTTCTTTGAAGTCATGTGCTTTAGCTCCCTAACCATTTTTATTGCCCACTGCTGAACTCCTTTTAATTTGTCTACATCCTTTCTGTAGTGGGTGGCCCAAAACTGGACCAAGTACCCCAGATGTGGGCTCACCAGTGCAGAATAGAAGGCAATAATCACTTCCTTTAATCTGCTGGCAATGTTCCTACCAATGCAGCCCAGTATGTCATTAGCCTTCTTGGCAACAAGGACACACTGTTGGTTCATATTCAGCTTTTTGTCCACTGTAACCCCCAGGTCATTTTCTGCAGAGCTGCTGGTTAGCCAGTCAGTCCCCAGCCTGTACCGGTGCATGGGACTATTTCATCCTAAGTTCGTGTTCACACTGAATTCCTAGTGCCTCCTCCAAATCCTTCTGTCCTGCAACCTAACTCCTCCATGTTCCGTACAGATTGTGCCATTGGTTGGCTTTGCTAAGGGCTGAAGTCATTTTCACCAGAGAATGGGCACAACATAGGAAGAACAGGTGGTTTCCTAGTATAGGCAATCCCCACTTAATGCAGTTTTGCTTAGCGCTATTTTGCTATAGCACTTATTTTAAATACATACCTGATTCCACTTAGCGCTCAGTGAACTTCGCTATAGTGCTGAGTGGGCATATGGCGGGGTGTGGAGAAGCGGTGGTGGTGGTGGTGATGAGCAGCAGCAAGTGGGCGCGCGGGGGTGAGTGCGGGGCCCACATTGATGCCCTGGGGCCAGGGCTGGCGGGGGCTTAGGGAGGGGCAGCAGGAGTGCGGGGCCTGGACTGGCAAGTGGTGCTGGAGCGGCTGGCCACCTGCAGGCAGTCCGGGGGTGGGGAGAAGTGGTAGTGATGAGAAGCAGCAAGTGGGCGTACAGGCATGACAGTGGGGCCCATGCCAGTGGTGGCAGCGGCGGCAGGGGCAGTGGCAAGAACTGGCAGTAATCAATTATATTTATTTACATTAAATCCTATGGGGAAATGGGTTTTGCTTAGCATGGTTCCACTTAATGCTTGATTTTTCCAGAACCAATTAACAGCACTAAGCAGGGGTTGCCTGTATACTGTGCTACAGTAGTGCCTGGCAAGGAGTGTCAAGTGATGCAAAAAGCAAGTTTAATCGGTATTTCACTTTTTTTCCCTACCAACCCAGGTGCCAGTCAGTAGCACTTCTGATAGTAGCAACAGGATGTGGACACTTGTCCAACACTGTGTCCCTCTCCTCAAAAGAATGAAACTGAAATAAAGAGTTTTCAGAGATGGTGAAGGAAACAAATTGGTGTATGGGATATGGACAGAGTTTGAAAAAATTTGAACGTTTTACTTTAGAGAAGAGATGAATAAGGAAGGACTAAATAAAGGTGTGTAAAATAATCACTGGGGCAGAGAAGGTAAAGTGGGAAATTTTATTTGCCCTTTCTCATGCTAGATGGTAAGTTGCCATTCAATGAAATTGAAAACCAGCAACTTCAAAATGGATAAAAGGAAATGCATATAACATGCAGTTACCTGGTGGGCCTTAATACTGTAGGATGTGTATCCTACAAATTTAGCAGGATTGAGGGAAAAACTTGGAAATTCCTAGAGGTAACAAGACTGTCCCAAATTATAGTAATTTTAGAGTAAGGGTTTTGCAAGAGAGAAATGCATGCTTCAGTGAAAAAATCGCTTCCTAACTATTAAGCAATAGGATGAAACTTTTTTTGGCGCAGACTGTTCCATAACTGCCTGCTGTAGGATTCTTTGTACCGTTTTTGAACCAGATGGTAGGAGCCACTCCTGGTGACTGGATTGTGGGCTAAAAGATTAATGGGTCTGATCTAGCATGGCAGTTTCTACATTTGAAAGCCCTTTTACATTTCAGTCTGAAGGTATCTTCAATGTTCTGTGAGTATGGCACAACATCTGTAACGTGCTGACTGAACACCTGGAGAGACTCACAAATACGTATTGACATGATTTAAAAATGTCGGGTTTGTTGTGGGTGCCAGCATGTCTGCAAAGTCCATCTGACTTCAGTGAGACCTGGTATCTGGACAGCATTAAAATTGGCCACTTGGTCTCTCTCTTTGGCTGTGGGAGCAAAGAAGTATCAGGAAACTTCTCTACCTCTGTTCGCTGGCTAGATAAAGCGAACCTTATTATAAAAGTAATACATAAATTCCAGAGTTGTTTGAATTCTGGTCCATGAGAATGGCAGCTTTGCCAGGTCAATGAAAACTGTGTGCTTTGATAAAGTAATCACCCCATTTTTGGTATATGTTGTCCAAAACGTACAGAATTGATTATCCAGGCATCATCTGATGTCAACAGCTTTGGCAAATAGCTGTAGTCACAGTATCTCTCATATGTTTCATAAGTGCATTCTGAGGAACTTCTAAGCATATACAGTGCTGTAAAAGAGAAGGAAAATGTGATCTTTACCTATTAACTGTCTTTCCTGGAGGTCATTACTTTCAGTGCAGTCACTCTCTTGAAGACCAGCCAAAGAGATCTGAAAATCAAAAACTGAAAGGCAAGGTATTTTCCTTGTTGGATGAAGTCAGTATATACAAAACCCAGCTTTGTATACATAACATGTCTGGATCTTCAGCTGATGTAAATCAATGTAGCTCTATTAACTTCAGTAGTAGATTGAAATTGATTTACATCGACTGAAAATATGGCCCACAGTGGTTTAAGATAGATCAGATTAGCTCCATCTTGGCCACGTCTACACGAGATGCTGACTGTGCAGTTGTTACTGTGCAGTCATTTAGTACTTGTTTATACTTTTGGTTGCCCAGAAGGTGGATGAATGGGGTGCGCTAAGGGTGGAAACGGGGAGGGAAGGACCACAGATCTTTTCTGAACATTTGAGAGTAGGGCTACTTCCTTATGAAAGACTATGAATGAATTCTCATGTGACTTGGCTTCAGGCTAAGATGGACTCTGCTTGGCTGAACTAAATGGGACAATCATTACTTATATCAGGGCAACAGATCTCAGAGAATGAGCTGACAATAGGGACAGAGAGGATTTTCTACCTAGGGATCCAGAGTTGCAAAGCAGGGTGAAAGAGAAAAGAGAAGTATTATGAAGTAGAGTTGGTTCTTCTACTAGATTTGATACAAACAGAATTGGGACATAGAGGACTGTAGAGGTCTTCATACCCTTAAGGATAAATTCAGCCCTAAAGAAGGCACAACTCACACTGAACTGATGGGAAATAGTAGCTGTTTCCACCAGAGTTCTTGGTCTTGTGGCTTTTCTCTTCTGGGATTTGACTAGGCACCCTGAAGTTTGGCCAAATATCTGAATCATACTGTTTTTGGTGTACAGGTCAGACTCCCATACTAAAACTTCATCCAAGGCTAGAAATCTCCCAAGTGCCACTTATCTATGATTAAGTGTTGTTAAGCAGTTGCATCAAAATTTATTATTTTTTGGTTGAGTCTTGTCTGCAAGCCACGGAGAATGTAGAGGAGACTGAACCCTATTCCTAAAGTCACTCAATCTAATGGCCAAATTCTGATACCTTTGCTCACAATGAGACACTATTATTACTCAAGGCAGCCATAGCTTTCAGTGGAACCATTGTTTATGTTGAGTAAGAGCATTGTAACCTGGTCCTAAGTGGAAATTTAGGCATGTGTGTAATACATAGAGCAAATCTTGTGCTTAGTGTTACCTATGAGAAAACTTGGCCAAAGCATTTAATTATCTACTGGTGTAAGCGCTTAAAAAAGAAAGTGGGGAGAGGGCAAGGTTTTTCATTAGCACCGCATCCACACTGAGTAACAATTTGTTGGGGAAACCTGTACTCCTTAAGAAGGATGCAATGTTACAGACCTGATCCAAAGCCAACGTTATGGACCTGATCCAAAGCCCATGGAAGCTGACTTTGTAATGATTTCAGCTGGCTTTGGAGCAGACCTGGCTATTTCTGGTCTTAAACAAGCTCAGATGAGGGAGAATTTCTTTAAACAATATTTTCCCCCTGCCCCAGCACATGTGCATCCTTTTTATTCTCGAAGAGTGTTGGCTGGAGACTTCTAATCCTGTTCAGAGGTGCATAGGCCAAGTAGAGTAAATGGAACAGAACTGGTTACACAACAACTTCATCAGTGTAATTCCCCCTTTGGAAAAAAAAAAAAGAAAAAAAGAAAAAAACCCCAAAAAACAAAAACCAAGAAACCCTTGTGTGAGCCCTTCCAGCTGATAAAGGAATGAAATGCTCTGATGGAACATTTGAAGACGTGGGGCTTTTAGCATCTCCTGGGAGAGGGGTAGTGCTATCTGCAGACTGGATCAATCTGCTTCTGCAGCGTGATGGCGAAAGAATGCATACACGATAACAAAGCGACACGCCGAGGGAAGAGCCTTTACTTCCTTGAGCATAGATAAGATGGCTTTTTAAAAAGCGAGCAGGCACAGAGCAACTATAGCCTCACCCAGCCTTAGTTTTAATCCTCTTGCTGAAGATTGGTAGAAGATTTGGCAGGGAGGGAGACTGGGTAAGTCTCTTCTTGTTATCAGAGAGTAGGACAATGCTATTACAAGTAAGGCAGCAAGAGAATTCTTGCTTGATAATAGAGTTAAGGGGAGCTAAGGGATAAACTCTTTCATTTATTGGGGGTGGGGATGATATGGCGTTTGGGGCTAACTTTCATGAAACTTGTTATTCTCTCCCTGACTTGCCTGTCATCAGGCATTTTGTGTGCAGCACTGCAAATGGCATGACTACACGCAGCTCTTTTCAGAAGGACACAGAGGGCTGGCTGCATTTACTTGCTTAGATGCACTAGACGCCTGCTTCTATCCCGTTCTGAGAAATGACTGTCACGCAACAATTTTCTGTAGCTGCTGCTTCTTGTACAAGTTGTACGTTGCACCACATTAAGAGGCTGTACTGGCCATGCCATGGACAGCAGCAAAATAAAGATCGCTTCATGCCTACAGATGCCACAGCCATGACTTGGCATAGAATTTGTGATCTTTAGCACCAAAACCACAGGCCTCTACCACTTCAGCTAAAGGAGACATCTTTGAGTACCAGGTAGAAGGCTGCAATAGTCACTGATGGCAGCCACCAGAGGGAAACATGGTTGTATGCATTATGGAAATATAAGAAGTGTTCCTTTATTATTTAGGCAAGCTACTACTGAGTGTTCAGGGGGCATATCAGTCCCAGTATTATTAAGGAAGCCATTTTATAACTGCTATGAAGCAAACACTATAGACATTGACAGAAACAGAACCGATGACCTTCATCTCCAAAAAAACCCCCATTCCTCTGCTGTTTGAACATAGGCTGAAGTTTTCAACCTGGTAGCAGGCTGTTATAGTCATGGGTCAGCTGTGAGTACCTACTAGATTCACGCATTACATGTGATGTCCTTAGGAAGAGTCCCCAGTCATGGAGAGGTTTCTCCTGGTAATTATTTGTCTCAAATGTCTCTGATAAACACTATAGGGGAGGGGAATGGGATACTGTTGCTGACAGCCTCTTAAGTTTGATGCTCTCTGGGCATGTCTACACATTCATTAATGCGCAGTAGTTACTGTGCATTTCTTTTAGTACTTGCTTAATAGAGTAGCACTGGTGCATGTTTTTTTTTTTGTGTTGCTTACTGCTCAGGAGTCCAATAACATTGTGCAGTAGCATATTAGCACAGTTTTTGACCGGCACACTGCTGTGCAGTGTTATGGGGCTACTGCACAGTAAGTGTCTTGTGTAGGCGTGCCCTCGATGTACGTTATGTTGTCAGATATCTAAAAATACCCACAAATATTTTACTTATAGTACCCCTTCTAGTTGTAGAGGCATTAAAGGTGACCATGAAAACACTGTCTGTTCCCTAAGGAACCAGCTCTACTTTGCTTCCTCTTGCTTGTGTCCCATGTCTTCATGTTCTGGACAGCCAAGCAGATCAGTTATCTCTCCAAAATTTCCTCTGTCTTCCTTGATCGCACAGAAACATAGAATTGGAAATGATGGCAACGGTTATCTAGTCCACCTGCCAATGATGTGCACTGAGTCTAGTGGCCAGCTGCAATGTTTGCCCCGCTGCAGCTGTTCCTTTTGTACATACTTGGAGCTTTGAAGAATCAAGCACAGTAAGAGAGGGAGGCAGAGAGATTTCAGTGCCTCTTGCTTTATGCATGATATCAGAGAAGTGAGAGGGGGCCCTCATTTCAGCTCCTTGTCTGTGCAGTTGTCTCTAAAATCTGTCCAAGTCGGTGATTCCAGGTTCACACTCCTCATGCCTACATTTCTCTCTGCTCTGTGGGGTGCATTGTCAGAACACTTCAATGCGAGAAGCAACAATTCCCACCCTGACCAGCACCGTGGATGTAAAACCGTAGTTTTGGTAACCCTCCCACTGAGATCAATAGGAGTCTCAAGCTTATTATCTAGCAGCCTGAATAGCTGTGGATAGGAAGAGAGTGCTTGAAGGGGAAAGGAGAGCAATGAAGAAGGTGACAATGCTGTCAGAATACCTTGGTGGGCTACTGGATCCATACACCAAGCATGAGGAAAGGAGGGAGAAGCAACCATCCTCTCATAATATGGCACAGCATGCATGGAGGGTTGCACTGTGCTCTATGGTGTACTGCAGGTGATGAGGTGGGTGTTCATTCCTCTCTTTCCCTCCCTTGATAGGACACCTGTATAAAGCCTGATAACC
>NW_017729033.1:16093770-16099963 GCF_001723915.1 Gavialis gangeticus
CCAGGTGATGAGGTGGGTGTTCATTCCCCTCTTTCCCTCCCTTGATAGGACACCTGTATAAAGCCTGATAACCCAGACCTCATGCTGTTTTCCACAGCCCTTCTCTTACAGGACATAAACCTGATGCTTCCCAAGGGGGAAAAGAAGTTGGGCAAGGAGAGCAGAAGGAGCATTTTATTTCTGGGCCCAGTTAGAGAAGGGAAAATAGCTATTTTTAGTCCTCTGGACTCCTCCAAAATACAATTCCATGCAGAGGGGGAATTAACATCTCACTGAATCAGGTGCACGGAGTCATTGTGTGTTTCCCTTTAAAGCAAGCACTAGTGGTTTTTTCAAGAGAAAAAGAAAATGGGTCTGAGGCATGAGAGCAGGTTCTGGAGAGATCATTTCCTCTGAAGTGTTTTCAGTAAAACGCCCTCCTCCATCCCCCCCGCCCCCCATCCTCTCCTCCCCCCTACCTCTACACGCAACTATTTAATTTTGCTCTGGCATGAAATAATAGAGTGCTGTGTATCTATTACAGATGTAAAGAGATTTAGACTGCCACAGGTTTCAGTAGCACATTCAAAGCCCTAACAAAGCTGGGTATAATAGACTCTCCCTGCCATTATCCATTCAGCAAGTGTAATAAATGACTCGGCCGCAGCCTGCCATATACCACCCGGCCCAGATAACAGCTGAAAGGAGAAAATTAAATTTTGCTTTTGTTGAAACATTATGATTTATGTATTTGTAATATAGGCTGCGGTGGGCAATTGAAAAAAAAAGATTGCTGAATATACTTCAGGGTTACTGATTGTACCACAGGCCACTTAGAGTGCTAGAAATGCTGTTCTTCTCTCTCTGTTCTTTAATAATAATAAAATCATACAAATTCCCATTAACCTTTTCGTTCGTGCTAATTTTTTTTTTTACTTAAAGTCTTACGCCTTGACCATTTACCTTCAGCTCCGTGAAAAATAACAGAGCTATGGTTTATGGAGACAGGGCACGGTGTACGTATGCATTAAAAATGATGGATGTAGGTCAAAAAATCTATATATCATTTTTAGTATTTTTATAATAATTTTTTTAAATGGGGTGGTGGGTACCCTTTCCTCTCTTCCTCCCTTTCGCTGCCGTCTATAGACCCAGTGACAAGATATTCTGATATCCTCATCCACGCAATATCTAGACCTATAAAAATAATTAACTTCTCCCACCTTAGAAATATAGAGACAGAAACAGGAGTGCTTCACCCTGTAATTTATAATATTGCAGCACCATCCCTTAATGTTGTAATCAGGCCTGCAAAGTCTTATCATGTTGTAGAATATAATGAAGTTACTTATTCATTTCAGCATCGCATTTCATCTTAGTTTGTCTCCACATTACTTTCTTGTCCCTCCTCTTTTTCTGGAACACTAGAAAGAGAAAATATTATTATTATTATCATTATTATTATTATATTCTGGGACTAAGTAAGCTAATAGATCCAACCAGGATTTTGAATGCTCATCACTTCTTTTAAAAGCATAAACTAAATGTACGACAGAAAAGAGAAGCACACCAGTGAGTACTGTGAAGAGTTTGCCCACAGTTTATTTGCCAGGAGTTCCTGGGAGTGGAAACACAGGTAACTTTTATATTTATTTAATTTTTTTCTGTCTGTTGGGAATGTCACTTTATCAGCACCCCTAGCTGGAGCCAATAGCCTGTTTTTGTTTATGTGCACCACCCCCATCTATCTATCTATCTATCTATCTATCTATCTATCTATCTATCTATCTATCCCTCAGAGATGAGTAGCAATGGGCTGTCACAGATGTAAAATGTGAAATGTTTCCAAGTGTAACAAGCCTGGAAATATTTCAGAAAGGTACAGTTTCAGTGGCTGGACATGCATGCACCCCCTGTCACACTCCTCAGTTTGAGTGTGTCAAAATTGCTGCAGCCACATGCACTTGAGTCAGGGAGAAGTACAGGGGACTTCTAAGACCTGCAGTTTCTGCTTCAACCATGGGGCGGAGGGGAGTGGAGAGGACTGTCAGTGTGTTTCTGCTGCTTCTGGAGCATTTTAAAGGGTGTGTGCCTGCACTGCTTGCCTTTTGAAGCACTTCAGAGGCAATTGAAAACACTTCAAATGTGACATCCATCAGCACCCAGATTGATTTAACCAAGTCTGGGGGAACTTGACTTGATGAGATGACTGGCTCTGTGGATGTGGGGAGATATGGTGTACCTTGATTTTAGCAAGGCTTTTGATATGGTGTCCCACAACATCCTCCAAGGCAAGCTAAAGAAGTATGGGCTGGATGAATGGACTGTAAGATGGATAAAAAACTGGCTGTAGCAATGGGCTCAGAGGGTACTAATCAATGGCTTGATGTCTAGTTGGCAGCTGGTATCAAGTGGAGTGCCCCAGAGGTCAGTCCTGGGGCTGGTTTTGTTCAATATCTTCATCAATGACCTGGAAGATGGCATAGAGGGCACCCTCAGCAAGTTTGCCGATGACACCAAGCTGGGGGGAGTAGTAGATATGCTGGAGGGTAGGACTAGGTTTCAGAATGATCTAGAAAAATTGGAGGCTTGGGCCCAGAGAAATCTCATGAGGTTCAGCAAGGACAAGTGCAAAGTCCTGCACTTAGGACAGAACAATCCCATGCACTGGTACAGGCTGGGGGCTGGCTGGCTGGGCAGCAGCTCTGCAGAAAAGGACCTGGGGGTTACAGTGGACAATAAGCTGCATATGAGTCAACACTGTGTCCCTGGTGCCAAGAAGGCTAATGGTATACTGGGCTGCATTGGTAGGTGTGTAGATAGTACATCAAGGGAAGTGATTATTCCCTTCTTTCCAGCACTGGTGAGGCCACATCTGCAGTACTGTGTTTAGTTTTGGACCCCCCACTACAGAAAGGATGTGGACAAATTGGAGAGAATCCAGTGGAGGGCAACAAAAATGCTTAGGGGGCTGGGGGACATGATTTCTGAGGAGAGGCCGAGGGAACTGGACTTATTTAGTCTAGAGAAGGGAAGACTGAGAGGGGATTTAATAGCAGCTTTCAACTACCTGAAGGGGCATTCAAAAGAGGTTGGAGCTAGATTGTTCTCCAAGGTAGCAGATAACAGATCAAGGAGCAATGGTTTTAAGTTGCATCAAGGGCAGTTTAAATTAGATACTAGGAAGATTTTTCTCATTAGGAGGTAACCCAGAGAGGTGGTGGAATCTCCATCCTTGGGGGTTTTTTAAGGCTCGGCTCAACAAAGACCTGGCTGGGATGATCTAGTTAGGGTGGTCCTGCTTTGAGGTCCTTTTTGACCCTAATTTTCTGTGCTTCCAACTCGGTCCTAAAGGTGGTTTGTGTTTCATATGCACCTGTGCATGTATGTTTGCTGCTAGTATTTTTGTGTCAACATCTGGCGATGCTGCCCTAGTGAGTGGAAAATGTAAGGGTGACTTATAGGCCTTAGGCAATGAGTCTCAGCCAGGGTCCTGTGGGGTGCTGCAAGATCCATTTAAACGTGCTACATAGTGTTGACACTGTGTATAGGTGTGCAAATACCTACACATGATTCACAAGACAAACACAGAGATTTCAAATAGGAACCCATAGCACTGAAAACATGCTGACCTGTTGTGGTTTTTCTGAGTTCTTTCGAACAGAGGAATTGCTTTATTATTGTTCTTTAGTCAAAAAACGGGTGAAAGCTAAGAGCTGCCATTTTCCAGGGGGTGTCTTGAGTCCAATGAGGTTGAAAACCACTGGTCTAGGGTACAGGTACTCATCTTGTGGTGGTAAACTAAGATCATGGGTATCTTTTTTTTTCTCATTTGGCTAGATAGGAGTTGATTCCTAGAATTGTTTTCTGCTATGATGTGGGTCATGGCATGAACAAAGTTAAGACTTGCTAGTTTAGCAGTATGTTATTCCATGCAGGGAGCCAATCAATATTTTAACTCATTCATTTTTTAACCTGATTCAGTGATGTTTATTACTTTCACTGCTTAAATAAAATATACTCCCCACTACTAAAATTCAAGTCAGTGCCCTCCTTCACTCCTGCAGGCATAACTCTACTAGTTGGGCTATTCCTATCTCCCTCCAAATCCATATTGCAAATTCTCTTTCCCACAGTCCATCAGTCTTTCCTCTCTACCCTCTCATGTAAAACTTATTTATCCATCTTAATACCATACAGGTGCAACGCTAGCTGGTTTTCCTATTGGGAACTTGTTCTTCCTGCTATCAGTGATGGTGACAGATGTGTTGTTCATGTCCTCCAGCTAGTGGGTTGGTTCATGTCCTCCGGCTAGTGGGTTGCTCAGGCAGGGATTATGCCCCATAACGTGTTTGTCTGGGTACTGTGGTTTTCTTTGGTTTCTGATATTGGTAGGTCTTCATGAGGTGGGTATAATTTCAGTGGTGATAGGTAGGCAGGGAAGCAGCACCTAGCTCCTTTCCAGCTTTTTAAATTCTGTCCTGGAGCTGATTGGGTGTTAGCAGTGGTACCAAACAACCTGTAGTGGCAATGGGACTTCCAGACAGTGTAGCAGGTGCTTGATCTCAACTCTGGGCATCTTGCTGCTTGGGGTGCTGGACGTACCTACCTGGTACGCTCCAGGTGTGCTCCATTTAGTACTTGCAGACTGTTCCTCTCTTAGCAAATGCCATTGCTGGGGGTGCATCCTGCACCTCCAGATTCACAGTTCCTTGTAGCCTCTGCCCAGAAATACACATATCTACTGCCTCTTTTTCAGGACCACTGCTACAGGCTTTGCAATGGAAAACATGGGGAGAAACAAAACATTCTGGATCCCTGCCTGGCCCTTTTTTCAGTTGTAGTTGGTGAGCAATGCAGCTGGGACATTAGTCAGCATAGATCTACTAAAGGAACAAAGGGCACTGGGCATAAGAAATCATCTCATAAGCTTTTAGGGATGGAGCCAACAGAAGATAAGATGGAGGGAGGGAGAAACTAGGGAATGGGAGATGCTGGAGATGGAGGCTGTATGAGGAGAAGGGGAAAGTTACATCGTAACATCCTATTGGGAAAAAATAGTATCCTCATGCCATTACGATGTGATCACTTTGGCACTTTCATCTTGGGCGGTTGCCTCAATTCTTCTTGGAGTTCTGCTCTGGTGTGGTAATGGTATCTTGGGGTAATATATCTGTACCCAATGAAAGATGCATTGGGACAAGCTGCACTGCAATATTTCAAGACCACTAATAAATCCTGGTCTCTCTGAGGCAAGTTGTCTTGAGCATATTTGAAACAGCTGGTGATATCTACTCCCCAAAGCGCATCCACAGGAATGTAGGATAGTCAAGATACAAATACATCAAGCCTAGATGTGTGGAATTAGACACTTAAGTAAGTATCATGATTTTGAGATTTTGAACACCTGAGGCTCTGGTTGGTCTGTGTACTTTGGAAGTCCTGTTTAGAGTGGCTGCTTTAAGGCTAGCTCATCTCTTGATCAGGTATTCTGCAAATGTACTCTGACAGATATTTTGTAAAGCAACATTTACTTTCCTTATCGACCCCACCTGCCCCCAAATGCATATATACAGCAGAGTCCTCCTGCTTATATTTAATGCTGAAACATTTGTAAGTACTGTATATCCTATGATCTATTGGACTAATGAAAAAGAAGGTTTATCACTGCAGTCCAGTGTAAATCTATGGATAACCTTAGTGTACAGTCAATTTATTCCTTTAACAGGTTTATTCCTTTATCAGGTGTTTGTGGAAGGTTTCACCATAAGCACAGCAGAGAAATAATTTGCCGTGGGGCAGATTTATTTGTTTCACGGCGTTATTATTTTAACAGTCTGATAATCACTATGAGTATGTTTCACCATTTGGTATTTGTGTGTGTGTATTGGTGTGTGTGTATGTTTATTCATTCACTGAACAGGTTCATTCCCTTATCAGCTATTCATTTTAAAGAGTTTTATTACATATGCAGAGTGTGTAGGGTACCAGAGTGCAGTAATTTTATTAAGAGATTTATTTTGTGTCAGATATTCATTTAACTGGGTTCACTGTAACACAATCATATACTCTCACCTGGCCAATTTTCTTTGTATCTTGCTGTTTGTTATAAACAATACTTTCCCTGCACTGCAACCTGCAGTTCCTCTTTTGCTCTTTGCAGTAGATTCCCGCTCCTGCCCTCTTTCATTTATTTCTTCATAATTTTTTTTCG
>NW_017729033.1:16110079-16124674 GCF_001723915.1 Gavialis gangeticus
CTGCCCTCTTTCATTTATTTCTTCATAATTTTTTTTCGACCCAGAGAAAGAAATTCTGGTCCCAGCCACTGAGTTTTTAATAGGCGGGCTGGAAGATTTTCATCAGGTTTTAAAAATCTCTTTTGAATGCCATTCTGGGAATGCGCCACGCTGATGACTGGCTTGAGGAAAGGGAGGGAAGAAGGGAAAGCATAAGCATAAGCATAGGCAGCGGCTGATTTGTGAATTGTTTTAGCTTCAACTTCTTGCTACTTGCTAGGTGATGGTTTGGGGGGTGCAAGGTGATCCAAGAAGGAGTAATAAAAAAATCCCACGTGAATAAATAGTACATTATATGCTATAACACATTATGTGTTAACTGAGTCTAACACAAGGGATTAGAGCAGGAAAAAGTCCTTTTAGATGACAGAGGCCTGCACAAGGGGAGTATATTGAAGTCAGTGGGTGTTCTGCCATCATCTCTGGAAACCAGTCATGTCTCCCTCTGAGAAAGGCCCACTGAATATTAAACCAACTAATAGATCTCAGTACGAGGAGCAGAAGATGCTGGGAGGCCTCCATGAGTGCAAGCACAACGATAGACTATCAAAGGGTGTTGCAAACGCTGTCTGCTCCTCCTCATTTCCCCCACAGTGACCCTAGGTTCTCCCTAGCACTGACTTGTAGAATATACTTATCGTGCAAAGATGGCTTGAATCATGGCAAAAACCCTTCTAGGGGCCTGCCACATGAAGCAGTGGAAATGGTTTTTAGTAGCCTTGTGGGCTGCTGAAATTAAACTGTCACGTCATACACTTGGTGCCCTGCCAGTGAAGGTCTAGTATAAAGGCCTAGCAATACTCAAAGTATTTGTTATGGACCATGTTGGTTATGAATTTTAGCAAGCTGTTCATGAAAGGATCCTGCTTTCCGTTAACTGGAATTTTTTCATTGCGACACAAGTAGGGGGGGCATTTGCCTGGTTTTATAGAGGACAGTCCAGTTTTGTGGTCCTCTGTCCTCTACTGGACGCCTTTATGTCCTCTATTTTTCCTGGAGTATGATGTGTATCAGTGTCCTTGTGCTAAACAATGGTGGTGGGGGTGCTTTAACTAAAGCTTGGTGAAAAAGCTTTAGCTAAACTCCATCCTCCCCATTGCTGACACTGCTGTGGCTGCCTGTGGGAGCTCTCGCTGCTGCCACCGCCACTGCTGCCTGCGGGAGCTTGCCATGTCCAGCCTTGGGAGGCGAGGGGCACACAGTCCTCTATTCTTGAGGTACCTTGATGGCTGCTCTTGACATAAGTATAAAATAGCGTGAATCAGTCATGCTGAGTCTGCATACATGAGCTGGGCCAGGACGGCGTGGTGGTGCGGTTGCACCCCTCTGATTTCTGCTACAGGAATAGGAAGGAGAGAGGAACCAGCTCCTCTTTCGGGCAGTGGTGTGTGAGGGGGAAGTGGCTGTGAGGGAGCTGGCACTGCCCCCCGGGCTCTCTCCAATCCTGTGCCGACCAGGCCCATTGCAGCCGCAGCGGTGGTTCGGGGCAGAGGTGTGGCCCAACTGTGGCAGACCGGGGTGGGGGTGCAGTGGAATAATATGTTGATCATTGGAGGGCAGCATCGATGGTGTTTCCTGCAAAGGGCCTGGCCGCTGCAGTCCAGCTGCTGCTGCCGTGGTGTGGGTGCAGCTGGCTGCTGCAGCTGGGCGATGGGTTCTCTGTACACTGGTTTCAGCAGCTCCTGCAGCACGGGCTCCCCAGGGGCACCAGCCTGGCCCCTGGGACTCTCCTCCCCAAGATACACTCCCCATCCTCTAGCCATAGCAGCTGGGGCCCGCAACTGCATCAGGGCAGCAGCAGCTGGAGTGTAGAGAGCCTAATCTGTGGCAGGTAACACTGCTGGAGGGCAGCACCCCACCCAGCTCTGGCCATAGTGCAGAAGCCTGAAGACTCTGGGTGGGAGAGAAGAGGCCTACCAGAGCCCAAGCCTGAACATTTTTTTTAAGTGAGACCTACTTATTTAGGCAGGTGTTTAGCATCCTGAGCCTTTTCGGGAAGTTGTTGTAATTATTATTATTATATTTTGCCTGTTTTATTTATTTTTGAGGGGAAGCGCAGCATATAAATAAATAGGTTGATACTTGCACATAATGAAGAATATGTCATCATACATAATAGTGAACTGAATTTGGTGCCAAAGAACCAGGGGGCAGATTTTTAAAGAGATTTAGGTAGCTTTGATTGCAATAGGATTTGGGTGCCTAAATACCCTTAGGACTATGGCTTCTCCTCTGAAGTCAGTGGAAAAGCCTGAGTGACTTCAGTGGGCATTGAATCACACTCTTAAGTTGTAAATCAGTGTTTGTAGTATCTGACCAGCATTATAAACCTAAATGGAAACTTTCTTGGGGATACACTAACTAACTTTTACTAGTTATTTGTAAAGCTTCTTGCCCAGTGAGGACATTATTCTGAATTGGACTGGAATATGCTTCTTTATATATTTGCATGTAAAGAAGTATATTCCACTGTCTCATTTTATTCCCAGGGAGTTTGGAGGCTCCTTTTTATATTTTTTTCTCCCCTAAGTTTTTATCTTGAGTTTTAATGTTTCATCTCATCAGGCTCCATCAGCTGGAGGGAACTTAGCGAAGTCAACTTTCTATTTCTTTGCCTTGAAAATTTTCAAGCAGGGAGGGAACTTATTTAACGGTGCAGTATTTCATTCTAATAGAGGAGCAATATAACTCCAACTGTGTTATCAATACAGGATCAAAACTATTGATGAAGACACAAAGGTAAATCAACATTTGTCTATAAATGGTATAGTCCATTTACCAGATGCAATTATGCAATTTAAACATTCAAGCAGAGCACGTCACTTAGCATCACCTTCTCTCTCTTCTCAATACTTCTATGCTTAGTTTCATGGCAGTTTGGTGGAATCTGCACAGAACTTTTTTGCTTCATAAGTAACCTGCTACATTCTCTTGGCATTTACAATACCCGAGCTACAAGATTAGGACAAGCATTACAGATGGCCAGAGAATTGTAACTCTTTCACAGCAACTTTTGAGGTTGTTTTCATTCTGTATGGGGGGAAAGAATCGTTCAAATGTTTTTGCATAACAAATGGTGCTGAAATACTGTCTTATGGGTGGAAAAGTTCAGGGTTTATTTATTTAGTTACCTTTTGCTCTGATTCTCTGAAGTGACCTGAGAATCCAGCCTAGGGATCAGAAACCCTGCCATTGAAAAATTCCTTGTAGCCATAATGTTTCTGTGGAAATAAAACCCCAAAACAAACAACAGCAGAAACCCAAAACACATCATTTGATTGGAAATATTTGACCAGCTCTCATCAGGATGATGTTACCCATTAGCTGACTCTTCACTGACTCATTAGTATGATATTAAATGTATGGTTATGCTGAAAAAAAATCAGCTATGGGTAATTGAGTCCCTATTGTAAAGGACTGTGTTAAAATGTACTTAGTTATGCTCCAGGCTAATGTTATTTGTTAAATCTCTTAACAGTGAATTGGTGGTTGAAATTTATTTTTACAATGTTAATTATTATTTTTAAGAAGCTGACACAAAACATGCTGGGTCCGTTGAAACCCTGATTGGTGAAGATACTATGAGCAGGTGCATTATGGACTAAAATTGTGCTTGTAAGGCATGTAGAGATGGTAGGGTGAAAAGAGAGACTAGGGTATAGGTGAAAAACCAGGGACATTTTGTCTGAGTCTGCCAGGATTCCTAATAGGTCTTCAAGGGAATATTTGCTGCTCCCCGAGCGGACTTTGCAGACTATTGTATGTTCTACCAGGAGGGCTTGTTCCAAGAGACTATGACTCCATCCCAAACTGGAGAGCTTGGCTCTGCATCTGAAACTGTAAACTCAAGTTCTGCATTTAGTTTTGGATGTGTTTGTTCAATCCGGAGTGTGTCACCCCTCCATTAAGCTCACTAGTCAAGGAGTAGCACTCTTTGTCAATGTATGCATTTGATAAGTATGCCCCTGATACCAAGCAATGGCAACTCACACTGTACACCAGATCTTGACTCCGAATCTGTATGTTCATTATGAGAGCAACTTCTTAATAAGGCACTCAGGAGATGTTGCTTTGATTCCCATTTTTCTCAGAGACTTCTTGTGTGACATGGACATGTGAGTAACTTTCACTGCAGAACTCTCCAAACCATGGCTCACAGGTAGCATGTTACCCAGGAGACTTGCAATGCTACACAAAATGTAAAAGTTAAATTAGATCTTGACAGAGAGTGCAAAGCATGATATTGCTGGGAGCACTTGACAAAGAATCATAGAAAAGTATGGTAGGGACCTCTGGAGGTCATCTGGTTCAACCCCTGCTTGAGGCAGGATCATCTCTATCCAAGAAAACTCAAGCAAATCCTTGTCTAACCTATTACTAAAACTACACAGGGAAACCTGTCACACAACCACAAAGCATAGCACCAGAACCTGCCACAGTAGGGGTGGCCAATATCCTGCTTCTGCAAGGGTTGCTAAAACACACTTGAGAGATCCAAGGAAGAGGGCCATGCCCCCACTCTTCCCCGCCCTGAGTCTGTACCAATGTGACCATGGGGTAAAAGTGTTTCCTGCCCCCAGATGTGGTGATTGGTCTGACCTTGAGTGGGGGAGGCAAGACCCTCTAGCCAGGAATCTGCAGGTTTTAGTCCCAGCAGGAGTACTGGTATACCCCAATCAATAGATGCTCAATATAGTTAGCTATTGGTTAGAGACTAATGTTACACTGGTTAGGGCAGTGGAGTGGAATCCAGGAGATCATGAGTCTGCTGAGAGCTCTGGCAGGGATAGTGTATGTGGATGATTTCGCATTGGCTAGAGGGCCCAGCTGGAGGACTAGCAAACTCAGGACCTTAGAAACCATACATCACACAAACATCCTAAAAGAACTCTTCACTGATCACTTCTGCCTCTCCCAGTCTTTGTCTGTCTTGTCCATATATATATCATATACTCTTTGGGTATAAACTTTCTCTCGCTCGGTATTTGCAGCACCCGGTAGTATGGCATCCCGATCAGTTGACAACTCACGGGCAACAAAGACACACAAAGAGCAATAATAATATTGTTGCCATGTTCATAGTTTGAATAAACAATCTAAAACTCTAGACGCTAGCTGCAGATGCAGCTAAAACTTGGATGGTTTATTCAGGGGTGGTCCAGGCCACTTAACTGGGATGTTTTATTTAGGGAGGATCCTGCCCTAAGTAGGGTCTGGGCTAAATGGCCTTATGAGGTCCCTTCTAGCCCTATTTTCCTATGATGCTAAAACCACAACATCCTTGCTACTTAAAGAGCATGCAAACCAACTTACATGCAGTGGAGGAAGTGAGCGTATCATGTAAAGTGCAGGGAGGGCAGGGTTGACACTAATAAGGTAGCATGGGCTAAACTAGGATACGAACTCACAATACATAAACTGCTCAGTGGTAATGGTTTATTTACAGGTTGGTACCCTGCAGTACATATGAAGTGGCATACCTCATTTACATTGAGGGGTGAGCCACACTGCATTTATTGTGGGGAAGAGGGTACACATGGGCAGTTACTGCAGAATAGAGGCCCTCTACTTTTGTGAAGGTCACTTTTACATCTCAGATAGTGGAGCTGCAGTAGAGTCCTGCTATTTGGGCTTCTGTAGCCATTATTGCTACCTTAGGGCTCCTTCAAGGGGAATATCCTTTTTGAGGGGACCACAGAAGAAGTAATGCTCCCCCATCTCCAGGAAGTCTGTCACATGTCTACACTGCTGCAGTGCTGCAGTGCTACTGGGAAATACGCCCTGCCTGGTGCACGATGCGCCATCCTTGCCCTGCTGGATTCCTGACCTTGCACCGCGTGTCCTGTGAAGTCTGGTCGGAGAGAGTTGGTGCGGTGGAGATAGTTAATGCCCCTCCTTTTAGGAAAAGAGGGTCCAGGATGAGGGCATCTTCTGTAACCCTAATAGTGTTTAGTCTGCCTGGCCTAATGGTATCAATTTCTTTGAGTTAATTACATGGAAGCAGGATCATTTATTAAACCAGTCTGAATTCATGACGCAGGGGTACCGGGTCCTCTTTAAAATACATATGAACAGGCAGAGATAAAGAAAGGAGGAGGGAGAGAAATCTTGAGGGAGAGGGAAATCGGGGCACTATTAAACTCCTTGCACTTATCTTGCTGAGGGAAAGCTTTGTTCCATAGGGAGAGGGGGAAAAAAAAAGCCTCTCGCTCTCTGAAGTTGTACAGAGAGTAAACAGCACATTCTTTAAATAGTGGCGTATCTATGGCACTGTGCGCATCAAGAGAGCCAGTGTGAAGAAAGTATTTTTCTCACAGATAAAATGGAAGGAGAGGTGGTCTTGCACTGGCAGGTTTTCAGATGCTGCATTTTACTTGGATTTTTCAGGGCAGACCCAAAGTCTAATAACACTTAAAAAATGAGAGAGAGAGAGAGAGAGAGCGAGCGAGTGAGCGAGCGCTGAGCAGGTTATTTTGGAGCTTCCTGGAGTACTTTCTTTCACTCCCAGGACAGAAAAAGAATTCAGCTGAAAGCCCGCTCTTCATTTTAGCTATACTAGTACTAATACAAATATATTTGCATAATACAATTGCAAACAGTACTACTAGAACTTCTGGCGAGGTGGTCTGTACTCACGTAAATACTTTTATTGAAGCAGAGCTCTCTGTTTTGTGGCTTGGAGCTTCCGGTTTCACTTGGTCTCACCAAGAAGAGATAAAAATCCCTGTCTCAGGAGCTGAATGGTCATGGACAACCAGGGAGGTTTCATGGATGCAAAGGCTGGGGTCTTAGAGTGGGAAGATGCCAGGGTTTCTCCCTGCTCTAGAAGCCATGCCTGGGTTGGCCCTGGGGGTGGGAGGTAGACACACAGAGGTCAGACATGGCTGCAGTGGTCCTGAGCAAGGACCGCCAGATGCTGTGATATCATCTTGGTCAGCTGCATTTTAGAAAATAGCTAGGCTATACCCTGTTGGGGCCTGTTTGTATGTTTTATACAAGTTTGGAGTACACCCAGCATGGATTGGCTCCCTTGGGGGGATGCAGGTCCTGCTCTGCTTAGCTTTTGGATCCCAGCGGCACTTAGGAGGTAGTGAGGTGCCTTGCTGTTTGGGCTGCCACACTTCTGGACACACGCAGAAGCAGCCTTGCAGGCATTTTAGGAACTTGCCAGGTCTAACAGTGGCACCTTAGTGAGTTTAGACACCTCCACAGTGCCTCCAAGTGTTGTGATGTTGGGAGACTGTCTTGACTAGGGCCAGGTTTTGGCTCCCTTCATCTTCCTGTTTCACTGAAAATGTCCTCTCGTTCAGAGAGGGATAAAACTTTCCAACATTACTTTTGGTGGCATTTTTTTTAACCAAAATAAAAATTGTCATGGCAAGTTTTCATAAAATCTATTTATCTATTTTTCAGGTGGAACACACATCTTCATGTCTTAGGCTCAGCTTCCAGCAACATGAGAAGTCCCTGGTGGGGAAGATTCCTTTGAGATTTCCATATTACTTCCTTTTAGATGGTGGGGTTGCCCACTGGATTCAAAAGCATCCAAAACCTGACCCCCAGCCTGGCAGGATCTTAGGAATCCATATGAATCTTCAGGATGTCACTGCCTTGGTCTGGCTCTCTGACAGAGCAATTGCAAGGGAGCTGTACTAGAAAGTCTCCCTGGAAGCTGTGGAAGACCCTTGCAATTCCTAAAGAGGGCAGTGTACATCCGCACTGTCCCTCTTGTCTGATGTATGCCCTGCAGTGCTTGATGAGGTCTTTGCAGGGGCTGGATAGTGATAGGAGCTATGGTATTTTGGAGGCAACCAACCTCCTCTTCTATGTATATGGGAGAAACACCTGTGAGGAACCTCACCATCTTCATAACATGGAGATCCTGCCAGTGGCCTTTGCTGGCAATAATCAATTATCTGTGGACACAATGAAAAAAACTTTTGTGTAAAACCTTGCAAGCTTCTGCAGGGCAGGAATCTGCTGCATTCAATGATCTCTTTAAGATTTTACAGTTTGAATGGAGAGATCAACATTATTCCATCACCAAGCAATGAATGTGAGAATGGACAGTGTAAAAAGTGTCATGATACCTGCTTTGTGTGCAGTAGCCATCTGTTGATAAAAGGTGGCATGTGTCGCTCTCCCACAGACTCACTAGTAAATGATCATCAGTTTACACATTGTAGCACAATACCCATTTGCAAATTGCTTCTTCAAAGATTTCCTTTTCCTCCACTTCTAAGTGTGCTGAAATTACATCTTATTCTTTTCTTTGAACGATCTCTCCCCATGCAGCCAAATAAAAAGAGATCATTTGCATAATTCTCCTTTTTAAATGGCTTCAGCCTGATACAGGGTCTATAGTGAATTGTTATTCATCAGGACATGGTGAGACGCAGATAAAGTGCAATAGAAGGTGGAAGTTAACATCCTGAAATCTGATCAAAGAATGTTTCAGTTGGAGACTGATACTGTAAATCACAAAGCATGGCTAAACTGTAGTTTGATTCAGGCTGTTGTACAGGCTTAGTGTTGAAGCAGCCTTTCATTCAACAGGATTCTGTTTTATGCAAGTCTTGCAGTTGTGGCCATGATTTTAGGAGAACATCTCAGACAATCAACATTTTATAGATTCCATCGAGGTTAGGGCTCGAAGGGACCTTGCGAGATCATCGGGTCCAGCCGCCTGCCCAAGGGGCAGGAAGTCGGCTGGGGTCAGATGACCCTAGCTAGATAAGCATCCAAGTGTTTCTTAAAGGTATCCAGAGTAGGTGCTTGCACCACTTCTGGGAGGAGTCTGTTCCAGACTGGAGACTCGGATGGTAAAGAAGTTTGTGCTTATGTCCTGTCTAAGATGGTCTTCCAGCAGTCTGTGACCGTTAGACCTTGTCTTCCCTTGGGGTGCCCTGGTGAACAGATGTTCTCCCAGTTCCTGATGCACACCCCTTATGTACTTAATGGCTTCCAAGTTACCCCTGAGCCTTCACTTCTCTAGGCTGAAGAGTCCCATGCCTCTCAGCGTCTCCTCATAAGACCTGTTCTCTTGACCTCTAATCATGTGCGTAATGAATGACACGTGCCCCTGGCAGCTGTGGGGGCATGGTGGTGGCAGGACTGTGGCAGCGGGAGCATGGCAGTGGTAAGGAGGGAGCTCCTGCAAACGCTGCTGGCACTGTCAGCAGCGGGAGGGGCAGGGGAGGCAAGCACTGACTAGGGGTTGGCGACCACACACGCATGCTACTGGCAGTGTCAGTGGCAGCCAGTGGTGATCACTGACCACCCGCAGATGCCACCAGCGGTGTCGGGGGGGAGGGGAAGATGTGGCAAGTAGCCTTTTAATAGGGGGTGCACTGTCACGCTCAGGGGATGCCCATGCACCTGTGTGCACCCCTGATACGTCACTAGTGATGCGTGTAGCATCTGGACTCCCTCAAGCTTCTTCACATCCTTTCTAAAGTGTGGAGCCCAGAATTGGATGCAGTACTCCAGCTGTGGCCTCAGTAAGGCTGAGTAAAGTGGGAGGATGACTTCTTGGGTCTTGCTTGAGATGCATCAGTAGATGCAAGCCAGAATTTTATTTGCTTTGCCAGCTGTGGCATCGCATTGGTGGCTCATGTTCATCTTGTGGTCAGGAATGACCCCCAAGTCTCTTTCAGTCGTGGTGCAAGTGACTGTAGCACTGCCAGACCTATAAGTACGATGTGGGGTTTTTCTCCCCAGGTGGAGCACTTTGCATTTCTCCATGTTGAATGCCATCAGGTTTTGATCCGCCCACCTTGCGAGACTGTCCAGGTCAGCCTGAATTGCCAGCCTATCCTATAGCATGACCGCACTTCCCCATAATTTGGTGTTGTCTGTGAACCTAGCCAATCCACTTCTGACACTCAAATCCGGATAATTTATGAATGTACTGAAGAGTACTGATCTGAGTACTGAGCCCTGGGGTTTGCCACTGGTCACCATGCACCATGTTGACTCTGTTGTCACTCTCTGGGTCTGACTCTGCTGTCAGTCTCCGGGTCTGACCATGGAGCCAGTTTCCCAGCCATTGGACTGTAAGGTTGTCAAGCTGAGAAGGAATGGTGATACTATGCCCTTCATTTCCCTTTGTGGCCCTGATCCCTGGCTAGGGGTTTAAAGATTATGTAATAATGTATAATACTAATACTAATAATAATATAATGTATAATAAACATATGACATATCTAATGCAACAGTAAAATTGAGACTTTTTGACTCAGCAAGGCTCCTTCATCTCATCTGACTTGGTTATTACATCACAAAACTAATGTTTTCATTTCCTTTAATTTAGAAATATGTGGATCTCTTTTGTATTGAAGATAATTTAATATGAACACAATTTAGGTTTTATTGAAACAGCTCACGGCCCTTTTTTTGCAAGGTGCTGTGTTCAGGCATATTGGAGGTGTAATTTTTCACGGTACACTGTAAACTCTTTGGCACTGTATTTGTGTACTTGGATACAGCTATAACAATGAGCCCCACGATAATGTTGGAGTAGTATCAAAAGACTGCAGACTTTCCCTCAACAGCTATCCTATCTTTCTTAGTTGTAAAGTCTTGGGTACCCTGCTAATCTAGTTCAGTGATACTCTTTTGGCCCCGTGAGCTGGATGAATGGTGTGGGGCTGGCCTGCCGGCTGGATCAAACCCTGTGCTGCCTTACCAGAATCAGGCGACAAATTACCTCCGCCCATCTCGGTGCTGCCTCCCTAGTTCCCATACACGTGGATTGGGCCTTATGCACCCCAGACCTCTGGGGAGCCCTGTGGACTGGATGACATGGTGCTGTAGGCTGGGTCAGGCCCTTGGGCTGGGGGTTGAGTACCCTGATCTCGTTAATACTAATATCATCATTTTATTTAGGAAATGTTATAATTTCATAATTTTATTATTGAGGAAATGTTATGATGGTGTTTCCCAAAAGTGTCAACTGAGGCCAGGGCTGCACTTTGCTAGGAGCTGTACAAACACATAAGAAGGGTGGAAGGTTGGGATCTTTATTTGAAAAGCACAGATGTGTATTCTCACAGTGCAGAACTATGGTCCTAATCTTGCAGCCTTATCTCAGTCAAAATTCTCTGTGATGATGTGGCTGAGTAATCTGCTGAAGGGAATAGTGGAAGGTCCATTCCTTGATATATTGAAAATAAGGTTGAACAAGGTACTAGTCTGGAACAATCGTGTACTGCTAGGGAGGAAGATAAGGCTACTGAAAAGGTCTTGCTTTTACTTATAATTGGTACAGATGGGACTGAGAGAGAAGATTTCCAGTTATCCTTTCCATGAACCCACATAAAGTGGGTGCCAATGAACTATGGATACGTCATATGTTCACAACAGGACATCTACACCCTGAATGAATAACCAGTATGGTTAACAGGAGGTCTACAACCTGAATGACTAACCAGCATGGTTAACAGGAGGTCTACAACCCAAATTATTAACCAGCATGGTTAAGCGTTCATTTTAAATGTCTCATTTTATGAGTCATAAGATTTGCTGAAGCTTAGACCTCTTTTGGTTTATCTCTGTCTTAGCTCACTCTGCTTGAAAGATATATTATACAGGAGGCAGATAATGTTTGGTTTTCTTGGAAAACCAGAGAACTTAGCAACAGCAGAGAGCCCTAAATCAGGACATGTCTGATGATAAATACAAAATATATTCATTCTGCGGTGAAAATGTTGTCTTAGATGAGAACTGGTCCTTGTCTGGAGATCAGTGTGGGAAATGGGCTACCTTATCCGCTGGGCCAGCCACAAGATCACAGCTAACAGGGAATGCTGCTAATGACCAACTAATGGATACATACATGTCTCTACAATAATCTGGTCTTTCCACTTACTTTATCTCTATTTGCCTGTCACATTTTCAACTAAACCCTAGCCTGTGAGCTCTCAGAAACCAGGACTAGGTGTGTATCATTTCTATAGTGTCTAGATTAATGGGGTCCTGATTCTTGACTACGGTCTGTGAACTGTACCTCAATGGAGATAGTAATAGTTGGTGAAGTATGCTCATTTTTGTAAGGGGGTGGCAAAATAGGGATCATTTCACACTGGCCCATTCATTCTCAGCATCAGGTCACCACTTTATTATCATTATTTTTACTGGAGTAGTGTCCACCTGCCTGCAGTAATTTTATGGCCTCATTGTGTTACCTCAGCATGACTCCCTCGCTACAAGGTACTCTGTAAGTGCATGATACAACACAGACTGTGCCCAGAATTATATAGTCATGGAGCTGTTCAACTAGAAGCCCGTAGGCTGCGTGTGGCCTGTGAGTGGTTAACTCATGACCCATGGACTCCCACCCTCTTTACTGCTTCAGCTCCCTGCACTTCCTCATACTAATCTGGGTGCCCTTCCTTCAGCCATAGACACCTCTCTCCATTGCCCACTCCTACTGCTGCTACAGCCTTCACCTCTCTGAGGCCACCAGGGTCCTTGGGATCTTCCTCTCTCCCCGCCTTCTGCTTCCTGCTGCCATCCCTAGGGATGTCATGGCTAAAAGCCACACAGAAGTTGGGCAGTTTTGGTAGGTTCATTTACATGAGACGTTTACTGCAGAGCTGACTAATTAGATCCACAGTAAAGTCTCAGCATCTACATTATGGATGCTATTAGGCCAGAGTAAACTAGTTAACTCCACCATAGGATTGTACAAATACTATCCTATGGTGGAGTTATTTACCCCGCTGCGGTGTATGTGCAGATGCTGACCAGGGCTGGCTAGAACACAAGGGTGCTACAGTGCGGGACTGCCTGCTGGGTAGCCCTGCACTGTAGCACCCTTGTGCCCCAGACAGCCTCTCCGTAGCATGTTGAGCCAGGTTGGAGCATCCCCAGGCTGACCCTTGGGGCCCCTTGCCAACTGAGGCTGCTCCACCCTGGCTCAACACGCTGTGCTCCCAGGCACATGTATAAATGCTATGCCTGGGCTCAAATAAACTCTGGTGCAAACCGCAGCAGAGTTTATTGCATCAAGTTAATTTCACATGTAGACATGCCTGTTGTAAACAAAGACATAGACAGACGAAGTGATGCATCACACTTACATAGGAGTTTAGGGCAATCACCAGCCCTGGGCACCAGCCTGCCTGGGGAGAGATGGTAGCAGTCACATCTTCACAGCATTTGCTGCTTACACAGCTTTTTGTCCATAGATCTCAAAGTGCTTTACCAAGGTAGTAAGTGTTCACCTTTTTGTAGGGAAACAGTGACTCAAACATGTTAAGTGATTTCCCTGATGTGACATAGAGAGCCAATGGCAGAGCTGGGAACAGGATCTCAGTCTCCTGACTCTCATGCCTGTTTTAATGAGACACGAAAGCAATCAGCAGCACCTCGTGCAGGCTTTCCAGGCTCCTAGGGTTTGAGTGCTTTCCCAACTGCTTGATTTGGGAGGTTTGCAGACCTAATCCAAACAAAAATCAAACTTGTTCCTGGAGGGTGAAAACTTACCCCATTTGAGGTGTGGTATCTTTTGCTAATTGCTCTCTCCTCTTTATCCTACCTTTTGGCGCACAGCCTCATGCCATCCCATGGCATGTGGAACAATACTGTTGTAATGAGCTCTGTAGATAGTTATGAATGGACCCGAGTCATATCCCTCACGGTACCATGGCCAGATGGCCTAGGTTAGCTCCAATCTAAGACAGTGTGGCTCAGTACAAAGAGTTCTTATAAGGTGCCTAGCTGATGTAGTAGCTCTTCAGATACCTGCTGCCTGGAGAAGAAATGGAAGATGACCACAACTCCCCTGAGCTGAGCTAATCCTCAGCTGATATGTTGGTTCCTTGGAACCATTGACACCAGGTGGTCATAAAGTGACTAGCCCTACAAAGAACATGCATGAGGATGGGATGATTGAAAAGGTGAGATGTAAGCCTTCATTGATCACCTAGGTTGACAACCACAGATCATTGCTGTCCCAGAGTTTGGACCGCAGTTTGCATTGCATATTAGGCCCTGGTCATTGTCTGGAGTTTCAGATGGTCAACATAAAGACAGTGACCAAATGTGAAACTTGGGTCTTGAATCTTGTTTTGAATCTAAATAGTTTCCATCTTTCACATCCATTGGTGCTTGCATTTAGGCTGTCTCTGGAAAGAATCTGAGTTTGAAAAAATCCCTTTGAATGGGATTTGTCTGAGTTTGATTAGAGAGCTATTGTCACTGGCTGGCTTTGCATTTGGACATTTTTCAGGTGGCCCAGTCACATTGCTTCTCTGTCCCTTGTGGCTTATTCAGTTCTCAGTCAAAATGCTGTATATTGTTAATTTCCTTTTTATCATGAATTGTTGCCCATTTCAACAAAGATAAAAAATAGCAAAGGGGGAAAATACTCAGGAGGAAAAATGTCATCAATTGGAGACATTATCATAATTTCAGGTGGACATTGTGTTAGTGGATTTTATTTTAACTAAATATTCAGATTATTACAGAATAAAATATGTCCATAAAATTGGAGGAGAGCCAGTATCTTTGCAGCATTTAAGCAATGGGGCATAATATGCTATTTGCAGATTT
>NW_017729033.1:16129674-16161303 GCF_001723915.1 Gavialis gangeticus
TACTCAGGAGGAAAAATGTCATCAATTGGAGACATTATCATAATTTCAGGTGGACATTGTGTTAGTGGATTTTATTTTAACTAAATATTCAGATTATTACAGAATAAAATATGTCCATAAAATTGGAGGAGAGCCAGTATCTTTGCAGCATTTAAGCAATGGGGCATAATATGCTATTTGCAGATTTGGGGTTACCATTGAAAGGGGTTCAGATTATTGCTCTTTTATTTTAATGCAACTTTTATTTCTGTTCTAAACTCCTGCCCTTGCAATGGATAACTACACTTGAAGTATTATTCTGCACATGAAGAATAATACTTTTCCCCGGCTTCTTCTGATTAGTTTTTATGCTTAGAATTTTTTTCTATCTGCTGCAATTTCATTTTTATGTTGCTCTTTTTACAAGGTTTTATAGTGATTGATTGATTTTTATTTTCTCTTTCTTTTCTAGGGGCAAAATTCTCCCTTCTGATCAAGGCTGCAGATCTATTAACTGCAGTGCAGAGCTCTATTGCATATTTTGCACTCATTTCACATGGACACTTGCCATTGAGCTTTGCACTTGGAATGAATATAGGATACTCACTGGGGGCATATTTTCACCTCAATAGCGTGTCACTAAATTGACAGTAACTCTACTGAGTGTGGAAGGGAGGATCCAGATTTAAAACTGTGTTGCTGAGTTCAGAGTCTGGCCCTAGACAACCACTGTTGAGGTATAAGGTGAACAGACTAGAGTGTAGAGTCAAATCTTGTCCTGTTTATCCCCCCATCCTATTGTATTACTGGTTCATTTTTCTTCTTCATCATTTAAAAGATTCTTTAAGACTTTTACTGTAAAGTCTAGATCTGTTTGTATTCATCCTAGTAGTGATACAGTATCAATAAAGTGCCCCTCAACCTACAACAGATGCCACGATCTTCAGCTCCTTCCTCCCCAGTTAGCTGCTATTAGGGATTCCAGTGGGGATTCGTTTGGTCTTTGCTGGGTGCCAGCTGGTTACTATTTTTTAAAAATCTCAAGAATCTAGTGAAGCCTATTTGCATTTGGCTTTTGACTTTTGAGAAGTGTCTGTTGCCTATGACTCAGTATTTTTACACTGCTTCTTGTAAGCTTACTTGGCCTAAATTAAACCTACCAGAGCCAAAGGCCTACTAAAGCTACTAGAATGCAAGCTAAAAGGGTTGTAGCTCAACACAAAGGTCTACAACATGTAGCTATCAATAGTTTCTCAGAGCTAAATTCTGTTCTGGTCCCACCTGTTCATCTTCATTAGCTCCTGTTGGGTCATGCTCAGGGACTCAGTGGGTGCACCTACGTGTGCTATTAATGTGCTATAGGCTCATTCAGGAGTAAAATAAAGCACAGTAAGCCTTCCTGGGAGCATGACTACACATGCACCCACTTAGGAGCAAATCTGCTCCCAACAGAAGCAGCCTGGTACAGGACTGCTTCTGCTGCCCTGCAGCAGCCCAGGGGATCTCCAGGCTCCCCCAGGATGCTTGCCTGGGGGCTGGCAGGGGACATGGGGCTGATCCCGATGTGCATGGGGCCAGGAGAGCTCTTCCAGCCATAGCGGCAGCTGTCTCCTGGCCCCATGCCCATTGGGAGGAGTCCTGATGTGCACAGGCCAGGAGACAGCTGCTGTTGCAGCTGGCAAAGCTCTCCCACCCCATGCATATCTGGGGACACTGTTGCCAGCCATCCCAATGCCCAGTGGGGCTTCCCCACCCAGCAAGGGGTTGGCCGGGAGCTGTCCTGCTGGTGGGGCAGCTGCCAATGAGCCCATAACTGGGCAGGGGATCCCAGCTAGTCCGGAGGCTGGCCAGGAGCTGTCTCACTGGCAGCTCTCCTACAAGCAGGACAGCTTCTGGTGAGCCCTCAGCTGGGAGAGGAAGCAGAGAGCTCTTCAGTCCCAGTGCTACTCAGTTCCTGGCTGCTGTGGGGAGCCAGGAGCTGAGCAGCTCTGGGTCTGGGGCCCCTGCTGGTGTGGGTGACTGGGAGCAAATGTGTTCCCGGTTAGCGTCTACATCAGCGCAACTGTACAGTAGCTACTGTGCAGTTAATCTAGTACTTGCTCTTACAGGTACTAGCTAACTGCACAGAAGACTAATTTATTGCACAGTAACTGCTGCACACAGTTACATGGTGATGCCTTACTGCTCAATAGATTAGTCTACTGCACAGTAAAGTGTCTCATGTAGATACACACTGTGTTAAGTCTCCATTACACTGGTGCAGTAGGATAATAATTGGTGGTGGAGCAGGGCACAAGCTCAGGTAATTGCCTAATGGGGGGTGGGCAGCACTGGAATGAAGCTTTGGGGTACCTACCCTCCCAGATCCCCCTCTTCCCCAACCTGCACCTTCTGTGCAGTGGCTCTGGCTTGGCTTTATCAGCAGGAAGGGCAGAAAAGCTGTGGTGGAACAAGATGCAGGAACAGTGCCTTGAAGTTTGCTGCTTTTGGGAGAGAGATCACTTCCCAGGGTGGGGAATTGAAGGGAAGGCATAATACTGCCCAGACAACAGCCATTTATGTCTCTGCATTGGTGCAACTTCAGCTGGCCCTTGGAGGTAGTGCAAATGAATAATAAACTAAAGATAATGACGATATCTGGATTTCACATAGAACTTCCCATCAACAGATCCCCTAGTACATTATAACTATGTGTTATTATAACTGTTTTAGAGGTGGGGAGAGAGATGCAGAGAAGTTACATGGTTTGCTAGAGATCAGCTGGCAATTGGGAAGTGCATGGAAGAAAATCCAAGATCCTCTGAGCCCCAATCTCAAAAGAAGGCCACACTTTACTCTCCCATTTTCCTGCTGTTATGATACAGAATCCATGTGGGGAGAGGATGGGATGGGAAAGGGCTGGAGGATGGACCTTTCTTTTCCTTCTTTCCTGCAAACCTCACATGGAAAATTTCTCTCTGTTTAGATTATTCAAATGAAAAAAAAGTAAAAAAACCCAAACAAACCTGAATTGGCTTTCAGATAATTATGCCATTTGCTTTCTGATTGTCTTTCAGTCTGTTGGGAAAGTAGAGCTAGAAAGGTCAATTTCTTTTCACCCCCTAGCACTCCCCTTGCCCTTCTCTTTATAACCCAACACTGTGGTTGTTTGATATTCAGGAACTGCAAAGTGAGAGAGTGTTTAAATAACCACTGCAAAGTGAGAGAGTGTTTAAATAACCCGTGTAACTACAGTCAGTGAACTTTAAAATACTTCTTGAAACCCACTTGCATTCTTTAAGCAGAAGAAGACTGTTTTTTTGAAAACCACTCAGGACAACTTGATCAATCAAGGTTTTTCCTAATTCACAGCTAGGCTTTCACATTTGTGTGGTGCATTTGGATCATAGCACTTGGAAGAAGTTTTGTTGGCTCTGAACTGGCTGTTTTCCTAGCAGTGCTTTATCTAATTATTTACAGATGCTTTGCTTTGATGTATCATGGCAGATTGCTGTGTAAAAGTATCAGTATCCCCTTGATACTGCTGTTTCACTGCTAAACAAAGAATGCAATAAGCTTATCTTATATGAACTACAAACAGGTGCCTGCAAGCCAGCCTTTTTGCTTTGCCATGGGTTAATGTTTCTGTTGTTATGCTAATTATTCCTATTCATCCCTTGGTAAGTCTTTCAAAGTAAGAGGGGATAATTACACACAATTTAGAGCCTTACAAAGAAACAAAGAGAATGTCCTTTAGGTTAAAAAGGTTAGGACATTAGTATCAGTGCTTTTATTTAAGTAGTAAGACACAACAGGGTGTGCAGTTATTGTGTAATAACAGCAAGCCCTGGGAATATGGCAAGATATTAGGCCTTTGTTGCATGCTTTCTTTCCTTTTACAGTTAAGGCTATCACAAAGCAAACATAGGTGGTTAGTGTTTTGTTCTAGTATAATGTAGGGCTCTAAAACACTATTACTACTACTAAAAAATAACAACAACTGAAACTCAAATTATACAGGTCAAGTGGTGTGTTTTTTGACTGTTACACCCCAATAAATCATCCTTAAAAATGAAGGGGAAAGGAGGGGGGCATTACTAACTAAATTCCCTTTCATTTGTATTGGAGACAGGAAGATTTGCCATACATCAGTGTTCTAACCTACTTAATGTGAAAAGGCCAGATTTGAAAACCCTTGCTCACTTTGGACATGAGTAAAATACTACCACCCAAGCCTAGCAGCTTATTGGGCTAATGTGTTTAAGGTTAACTCGTTATGTTTCTGTAGCTCATAGTACCCACCTAAGGGCGTGTCTACATGTGCATTAACACGATTTAGTTAATGCGCATTATATCTAGTACCTCCATAGTGAGGTACTAGGAAAATGCACTGTAAAGAGCACAGGACATTTGAATACATGTTTGCACCACAGCACTGGGTGCTTTTAAAAGCGCCCGGTGCTGTGGTGCATGCATTTATATAAATGGTGAAATGCATGTCAGCACTGAAAAATGGCGGTGGCGCATTTTTGAACTAATCAAAGGTGTTTTAGTTCAAAAGCTTACTGCCACCATTTTCTCAGCGCTGACGTGTATTTCACCATTTATGCATTGTATGCATCAGCTCACGTGCAGAGCAGACTCGATTAATCAGTTAATTGAGTCTGCTCTGATGTGCTGGATCTCTGGCACATTGGAGGAGACAAATGTATGTATATAAATGCTCACAGTTTTAAGTGACTCTTAATGTGCATTAGCGTATTTTAATATGTACTAACTAAATAGCACTGTCTTTTCAATAATGCTTTAATGCATATTAGAATAGGCTAAGGCACTTTAAAGTGCATGCATAGACACATCCAAGATGCCTGTGATTGTTGAGTTGAAGTGACCAAGTCTCTATTTACAAATAGGTTGATTGGAGAGAATCAATGAATATGAATCCAGACTATGTCTCAAACCTGTGCCTCAGGAGCTATAGTAAAATGTCTTAGCTACTCTGTTCCTCTGCCTTTCACTCCAGCAAATTATTAGAACTGTGTGGGCACAACTACATGTGCAAATGCTCTGGGGTGGGTTTACTCTACAGTAATTTACTCTAGAGTAAACGCACCCCGGGCAGGCGTCTACATACATGGGGAAGCAGGAGTAGATTTGCTGTTCATGGCAACAGTCTGCTCCCTCCTACACCAGCCCAGCACTGGCCCCCTGCCAGTTCCCCCTGGGTGCTAGGTTCCCCCTGGGTGCTATTCTAGGGGCTGGCATTGAGCACAGGACTAGGAGACAGCTGTCTCCTGGTGGGGGCTGGGACATTGCTTCCTGCTCCTGGGAGCCCCTGCTCTGGGGTGGGCTCTGCCACCAGAGCTAAGGCAGAAACAATGTCCCCCTGCCCTGGCAGCAGGAAGCTCCCAGCCCCTGATCTGCAATCACAATCAAGGGGCCAGGGATAGGAGATCCTTATGATCCAGACCTAGCTCCATGGTTGCGGGGCCCGGGATGAGAGATAAGAATCAAATAAGAATCTCTCAGCCTGGGCGCCATGACCACAGAGCTAGGGCTGGAAGATGAGAATCTCCCCGTCCCTGCTCCCCGATCATGATCACGAAGCGGAGGCTGGGAGCTCCCTGCTGCTGGGACAGAGGGACATTGTCCCTGCCTGGGCTCTGGTGGCAGAGCCTGCCTTGGCAACAGGCAGCTTCTGGGGGCAGTGAACAATCTCTCTTCTTGTATTTGCATATAGCAAATTTACTCGAGATTAGTGCAAATTACTGTGCAGTAAGTGTCTGCACGTGCGGATAGTGATGCTTACTGCACAGTAGTTTGCTCTAATCTTGAGTAAAGAGTCTCATGTAGATGCACCCTGTGTGGAATAAAATTTTATTAAGCCTAAGTGTATTAGAAAAAATGCTGCCCTAAATAGCCAATTCTGTGACATGCTGAGAACTCAGGGTCAAACCGAGCAAAGTGCCCTGGTTATCTGTGCCCTCCTCCCCTCGACAGCTACTTTCTTATCTGGCTCCTGTAGATGGGTGGAGTGCTTCCCTTTGAGGGGGTGGACAGTATCTGAACTTCTCTCAATATTTCTGCTTTTGCCCATCTTCACAATTTTTTTTTAACAGATTCCCAACAGAGTCTTGTAGGTGAGGATCTGGCTACCCCAATGACCAGCCAACTTTGACAGTGTCACAATACTCATGTTATCATACAGAGGATGACAAGGGTATTAGGAAGTACCAGTGTCTGACCCCCTGTCTGGGTGTACAAGTTACCCCTGTCAATATGAAGACTGTCAACAATGAAACTCAGGCTTTAATTACAGGTTGCATTTTTTATTATGTTTGAGAAGGTTTTACATCACTAGAACAACCTACTAGGCACTATCTGGCATCCTGGTTAGGAAGTCTCAGCAAGAAGCAGAGGACCTAACAGGCCTGGAAAGTAACTTTACCTTCATTCTTTCAAAAATGGCTCTAGCAGGTGGACTATTGTCACCAATTATACCTTTTGGCATGTGCAGCCAGCAGATTTGAGTAGTTAGAGCACGTTAACATTTCATAATTCTAGTGTAGTAGTATAGGTGAGCCACTCTGAACTATAACTGATAAGACCTATCAAGCATATTTTCCTGTTATTAACAGAAACCAGATTTGGGTTCTACAAGGGAAGGTTCTATGAGACCTAAAGCTGAAGTCTACTTTCAGCACGGTGTTAAAATCAAGTGCACTAATTTTTATTCAGCAGCACTTTCGGTGGCTTCATTTTCTATGGTTCTTCCAAACACGTGCAATTCCAACTTGAGAAGACATAAGTATTTTTATTATTTTGAAATGTTTTGTTATTGCTAATGTTTCTAGTCCAGTCTTTTCAACATTTTTTCATTTGCAGACCTCCCAAAAATTTAAAATGGAGGTGTTGACCTCTTTGAATTGTAAGTGTAGGTATTCATATACTTTTGATTGATCATCTCATTTGATAATCATCTTCCATGGACATCTTAGACCCCCGCCCCACCCAGGGGTCTATGGACCACAGGTTAAAAGCCACTGTTCTAGTCAGTCCCTTTTGAAATTTTAAATGAAGTTTTTTGTTTTTCCTGTTTTATTTTTCTCCTTGGTATGCATGTTAGGCTACTCCCATTCATTTGTGTTTTGGCAATGACCTTTCATCTGTCTAGGACACTGGTTCCAAGCCTATCATATTATCAGTAACTGCAATGCATTTTTATTTGGTAGGTGGTTGGGCAAATTATATTAAATGAAACTTATGATCCCAGAGTCTTTCACACTGGACATTTGACTGAAAAGGAAAAACAATGGCCAGAATTGACCTTCTTGATATCTAGCTTTTATATGTCTCCATCCCTGTGGTACTTGTTCCACCAGGTGAAACAGAAAGGACAAAAACTGAATGGATACAATGTCTGAACTATTCATGGATCCTGGAATCTGGTACCTTTTGGCCAGGGTTGAAACATGTGGAGTGGGGCAAGAAGAGGGTAATGGGGAGAGAATTTTATTGCTACTGCACCTGTCCTGAAGCTAAAGAGGACTGCCATTTTTAGTGTACTGGGACTAGATGTTGACATGAAAAATTGTTTTAAGATATTTACTGAAATGTACATTTTTATATTATGCACAAAGAATTGCATTGTATGTATGTCATGAAAAGTTATGAGACAAAAGTAAGTTAAATTCTAGGCTTTCCAACCTTAACTGTCTCTCATTTGTGGCTGTTTTGTTCATATGAGGTTTTATACTGTAAATTCATATATTCTTTGATGTTTGAAGATAATATTTTTTATTTCTGTGCAGTGCATCAAAAAGGTAGTAGGCACTTTGATTAAATTGAACAAGAATCACAAGATACTAGAAAATGCCACATTCCTGTAATCCTCTGAGCATTCTTTGGCAGCTACAGAAGGAGCAAAAATATCAGGAAACAAATTCTCATGGGGCATAAAATATGATCCTTTCTCTATCAGGACTATGTTAGAACCATAATCATAGACAGAGTTGATGTCCTGTAGGGCGCAAAAAACTTTTATCAGCAGCCTCACAAAATAAAGCTTAGTCTAGAAAAGCCTCACTGACCAACTTAACAAGCATTAACACTAACTATGGCATGTCTACATGTGCTGACTTAAGGCACTTTAGCCAAATTTAAGGTGCATTAAGGGCATGTGTCTACACATGCGTGCCCTTAATGCACCTTGAAAATGGTGATTTTAGTCTATTCGCACCTAAATTTGATACCGGCAAAAGCAGGTATCAAATTTAGGTGTGAATAGCTAAAGTGCATTAACTCACATATAGACATGTTAAGGTGCATTAACACTGTATGCACTAACTTGGGACTAACTTTAGTCCCACATCAGTCTGTGCACATGGCTTTAATGTGCTTCAATGTGTACACATGTAGACTGGAGCCTAAATTGCCTTAATGCATATTAAGTTAATGAACATGTAGATATGCCTGATGAGGAACAAAGATAGCAGGATTTTTGTAATGGGCCAAATGGAATAAAATGGCAATGCATGCCATGGGCAAGAAGACACCAAGAAGAAGAGGCGAAGCTGAATGGATTCTTCCACCAACAACTACTCACGTAGCTAGACTGAAAGCATTCAAAACATGTATTTGGGAAAATGTCATCCCATACAAGCTGTGTTCTTACAATATTTACATACAAATGGGGCAGCAAAGGAAGCCTGTCATTCTTCTACCCTTTGGCCTTCAGCCTACAAAGTTTAGCCAAGGTATCAAGTCAATATTTTTTGCAAGGCTAGATTTTTTTAACCAACCAAGAAATCAGGCATCCTTTTGATCAGAATTCTCCACAGTAGATTACCTCCAAGTGATAAATGAACTACCAGAGAAGATGAATGAATGGAATGAACCCCTGTATATACTATTCACTAACTGTGAGAAAGATCTTAATTCAGTTGAAAGGAACTCCGTTTCTTAGAGCGCTGTAGCACTAAAGAGGCAGAGCATGGATGATTACGTTCAGCATCTGAGAAACATCAGTGTAATTGAATCAACTATGTTATATTTAACAGCAGGAAAGATCGAAAGAGAAAGGGAGAGGTATGAGGTAAGGATACCACATCACATTTTCTATGACTGGAGAGAGAAATGAATTTTAGCGTAACAGAAGGAACAGGGAATGGCTAACCATTTGGATTTGGAGCAGATGAGTAAATTGTACATCCAGGTTTTGATTTGGCCTAGCAGTGCAGCTGTGTGACAGTTGGCATACTAGAGGTGCTGGTAGCACATAAAAAGTAGACATAGCATGGCAAGGAACCAGATGCCAAAGAGCAGTACAAACAAGCAAGCAAACTCAACTACACATAGTAAAATGAAGGCAGCTGAGGTCAGATGTAAACTGGAGTGAAAACTAATTTCAGTGCAGGCACCCCTTGACAGAGATGCTCTACCAGAACAGATGAACCTCTATAAACACATAGAAAATCAGGGTGGGAAAATAAGGGTATCTGTCTCTCTGTTATAATTATGTAGCATAATTTTTAGTGCAAAAAGGTAAATATTTAGCAGTGCCTAGCCAGCCTGGTTATGCTACAACTGATAGATAATATCTATATCTCTTGCATTTCCTTTTTGCTATTAGAATATGGTCTTTCAAATTGCAAACTGCCTATCACTTACTAATCTGGCCATTGTGTAACTAATACAATAAATATGTCTCCTGTAAAGTGCAGTGAAGTAATGAGCAATTTAATGAGTTAAGCAAAGAAAGATAGAAAGTGAAAATAAGAAACCATGGAAACTAGCTCACTAATCCTAGCAAAGTGCCAGCAGACTAATGAAGACAGACGGAGAGTGAAAATGAGAATAAAAAGGAGAACCAGCTCACTGAAGGCAGAGATATGAGATATCTGCACCTTTAAAAGATTTCAGGTTTTGCCTCTTGCTCTAAGCTGACATTTCCTGTTTCATAATTATGTGGTTTACTGTCGAGGACAACAAGCTGCAAAACACATTTCTTATTTAGATCTTTTTATTGGCGTTTGGTTTCCTGGTATACTATGTCAACTTATACATCTTTCCTTGAATTTCCACGTGCACACTGCTGTCTGGAGATGTTCCTTGTTTGCTCCCTGCTTCTTTCTTTCCTAGAATCAGTGGAGATGAGTAGGAATCAAAGCTCCACAACATCTCATAGACCGGGGGCCGGCAATTATTTTGGGTGGAGGGCCGCTTACTGAGTTTTGGCAAGCTATCGAGGGCCGCATGACCAGAGGCAGATAAATATTAATTTTCTAATATTTTAGAGCCCCCACGGGCTGAATAGAATGGCTTGGCAGCCCACGTCCGGCCCGCAGGCTGCATTTTGCCCACCCCTGTCATAGAGTCTAGAATTTGGGGAAGTTCCACCCCGGCTCCCTGGTCTGTTCTCCGGGGATTCAGTCTGGCTGATGCAGTCTGAGGAGAACAGCATTCTCTCACAAGGTTTGGTTCAGAAAAGGACACTAGTCCTACGTGGCCAGGGCCATTTTGACACATAGTGTAGATGCCTTGAGTTGGGCCAAGCACAACACAGCAAGTTAATTTTATGGACATGGGGAAGTATGGGAGAAATCCTACATGTAAGCTCTTGGCAATAAAATGGAGAGTTTTTGGGCTGCTATTATTGAAAGGTTTCCTCTGTGATTAAAATGCATGGTTGCTTTTGAATCCCCCACTGTTTCTGGGATCCCAGGTAAATGTTAAGAAGTACATGTTCCCATTGGTAGTGGATCAGATGCAACCTTTGGTAAGATCTAGATCTAGCACAGTTGTTCTCACTGGGCATCTTTACATGTGCTTAGCGGCAGGGGGGAACACTTTAATTGGGAGTCGCTCTAATTAAAGCACCCACAGCATCTCATGTATTCAACATTCTGGACTTTAAAAAGGCAATGAGGGCACTCTAACAAAAGCTTGTTTGATGAGCTTTACTTAAAGCCCTCCCTCCATAAGTGGAGGAAGAAAATTTTTTTGGGGGGGCTGAGTGCATGAACACATGCATGCACACCTGTGCCCCCCCAGCAGGTGAGTCTGGGGGGAAGGGAAAGGTCCATGGGTAGGAGGAAGTGGAGCAGGGGCTGGGAACAGGCGCCGCCTAGCCAGGGTGGAGGACAGGACGGAGTCGTGGCTCATCTGGGGGCTGTGGGGAGGGGGAGGGCGAGGGCAGCTCCTGCTGCTGCATGTGCCCCAGGGCAGGGCAGGCTGCCACTGCAGGCTGGGGCCAGGGCTACGCCAGGCTCTTCCCAGCAGGAGGCTGTGTTTGGAATGGGTGGTGGTGGTGCTGGGAGGGAGAGTCATGAGGGCTATGGTGAATTTTGGGGTGGCTGCAGTCCCCCCCACTATATCCCCCTCCCAGTGCCACCACCATTTGCCCTGAGCACAGCCTGGCCCGGCTCCCCCCACTGGGAAGAGTCTGGCGCTGCCCCAGCCCCAGCCTGTAGCAGCAGCCTTCCCTTCCTTGCGCAGATCCAGGGGCACACAGCCCCCATGTCTCCTGGGGTGTGTGGTGTGTAGCAGCAGGAGCCGCACTCCTTGGGCAAGCTTCTCATGGCTCAGTCCCGCGTCCCACCAGCTGTGCAGTGCTTGCCCCTCCCCTAGCCCCAGGCTGCCACAGCCCCACTCCTTCTCTCACCACTGCCTGCGTGTCCCTCCCTACCCCTGTTGCAGCTGCTGGAAGCCTCCAGCTGGGCTGCCTTGCGTCTGTGGGGGCTAAGCCACGTTAGCCCCCGCTTCTGCTACCTATGCCCCCTGCTACTATTTTGAAGTGTGCAGATGCTGAATAAATGTGATGTTGAGGCTACTGCAGTGTGCTAATTAGCATGTTTAACCAGTAAATTGAGTCTGCTCCAACATGTGCTAATTAGCAGGCATCCAGCATGTGTGTAGGTGCCCTTTGTTACTCAGAATCATTGCAGTGTGCTGTACTTGGGATTGCGCGGCTAGGTTATTCAACAACAGGTGCAGAATGAGGGAATCTCTCTTGACACTAGTTGATGTCTAGTGCCCAGTGGGATGGGGACTAGGTGATATGGGCTGAACATATACTATACTGGTTTTCCAGCTAGCTTTCTAATGGTTTCTGGATGCAGTTTTAGGTGTTGACTATGGTTTGTAAAATATTGTATGGCCATTTGAAAGCGACCTGACAGCTGACAGAACATATGTTTTTTCCATGGTCTGTCACAGAAGTTGAAATAATTTGGGGCTCTTGTTAATAGCTTTTATTAGGCTCACAGGCTGACATGCAATAGTCTCTAGACCAACTCTCATCAGCCTGCGACAACTTTGGACTCACTATCAACACAAAGAAGACTGAAGTGATGTGCCAACCTGTGCCTGGCACAACATCCTGGGAACCACACGTATCAGTTAAAGGCCAACAAATGTCAATGGTCAACAGGCTTGTCTATCTAGGCAGCATGCTTTCTGGTGCTGTCCACATTGACGACGAAGTCAACACGAGAGTAGCAAAAGCCAGCGAGGCCTTCAGCAGACTCTGTTACGTCAGTCTGGGACTGCAGAGGCATTGGAAGGTCGATGAAACTGAAGGTCTACAAAGCCATCATTCTCCTGACCCTCCTTCACACCTGCAAAACCTGGACCATCTACCAGTGTCATGCCAAGAAACTAAACCACTTCTAGCTGCATTACCTGCAAAAGATACTAAAAATCAAGTGGCAGGACAAGATCCCGGACACTGAGGTGCTCAGAAGATTAGCTCTCTCCAGTATTCATACTCTGCTGAAATTGGCATAGCTGAGATGGGTTGGCCACCTTTCAAGAATGCCTGACACTTGCCTGCCAAAGGAAATCTTCTATGGCGAGCTGTAAAATGGAGTATGCTTTTGTGGTGCACTAAAGAAGCACCTAAATGTGTCCCTAAAGAGTTTTGGCATTGACCTGGGATCGTGGGAGCAAACTGCTTGTGACCATCCATGCTGGAGGTCATCAATCCAGAACCGAGCGCTTGCCTTTGAACAGCAACCCATGGCAGAAACAATGAAGAAATGTGTGGCCAGAAAAATGAAAACTTCTCGTACCCAGTCCTCATCGCTCTCCTGCCCCTGTGCAGGAGACTCTTCAAGGCAAACATCGGGCTTATAAGCCACCTATGTACCCATGCAACCTAGCCCCCACCCCGCTCCTTTCTCTTTCTTTTCTCTTTTTGTCTTCTTTTTCCTTTTTCTCTCCTTTCTCTTTTCTCCCTCCCTTTTTTATTTTCTACTTCTTTTCTCCCTTCTTCCCTCCCCCTTCCGCTGGATGTGGTCATCTTCGCCCACAAAGGACAACAACACATAATAGCTTCTAGATGTAAAAATGTTGTAGGCAACTGTTAATCCTCTGGACCATGTTGTATGCATAAGAAGTCTAGTTAGGTGCCTGATGAATACACTTGTATGGAGTCCTGTGACCATCATGTCATGATCTACAATGCATACATGTAGGCAAGAGTATGGAGGAATGGAGGCTGCCAAGACTTGACCCCCCACCCCTTTAGACCATTGAGACAGAATCCAAAGGCCATACCAAGTCCAGACTTTCGGTGCCTCAATGGTTGTAGCTTTGGCCAGACAGCAGCAGATAAGAACTGCTGCTGACTGCCTAATGCTTCAGTGGGGGTGTGCTTCTGTCAGTTGATGTCCCTTAGCTTTTCTGCAGTGGAGTACACACAAGGCAGTGAGGTTTAGGGTTCTGAGACCTTATTCTGTGGTATTTTATAGGAACTACCCTGCCATGAGTAGCTGTGCCACATTGTCAGCACGCCCTCTAGTCAGATGCAGTTTATGGTCATACCAAGGACCAGATGTAAAGGTGTAAGGTTTGGGTTTCATCAATACTCAAAGGAAGGCCCTAAACTCTTTAATTTACTTTCAGAAAATCTGATCCAGTTGGACTTTGGGATGCAGGACATGGGTCAACTGTTTTCTCAAGTTCTTGTGTTAGCTACTTGCAAAATGTGTCCTGACACCCCTCTCCTGTGACTGGCCTGCAGGTCGGTAACAGAATACTACTGTTGCCAGATAACAGTGTTAACTTGTTAATTCATGTGGTCATGGTCTATGCTTTGGTGCTGATGGTGTTCAGCTTGAATCCTAATGATGACCTGAACTGGAGGGTATGTGGACTTCAGGGAGAAGGCGGGTGTCCTTATATAAGTCTCTCTCTCTCTGTGTACGATTATATCTGGTGCATGCACATAGAGAGGGATTGTTTTTTATAAAATCTAACTATTAGGACTCCTGATATCAGGGAGAGGTGAAAACTGTGAGCATGGCGTGTTTGGTTCAGACTCTTGTTTTGTCTGTGTGCAACTTGTTACTGAAGTCTTATTTGTAGTTCAGTTCTTAGGCTTGACTACACTGGTTTTACATTCCATAGGTCTCCGTTTCCTTAATTTAGTTCATCCTAAATTTATACTAGGGGAAAGTTAGAGGAGAATCAGGCCTATTATATCTTTATCCTGTATTTCTGTCTACTTACATTATTAATGATTATGACAGTGCATTAATATACCATATTGATTATATATAATTAAGCAGTAAATAGAACACAATTATAGTATTCTATTAGGATTCTATTAATATATTATTAATTATTAATACCAATTGCTTCAGTTTTAAAAAGGAATGGCACGAATGGCTTCATTGACTTCAGTGGAGCAATGCCAGTTTAGACCTTGTAATTTATGTTAGTTTTGCTCTTTTGTTGGATTTTAAAATTTTGTACCAAATTCTAAGGGTCATTAGGAATGACTCAGGCACCTGCAAATAGTACATTTTTAAATCCCAGCTGCTTTCTTCCATGATGGTAATGCCAAAGCAGCCATAAACCAAACTTTAAGGGTGTTTCACCACACTGAAGGAGCATAAATCTGGAAAATACTGGTAAATATAGACCTCCTTTTCTAATCTGTCTTTCTTTATTATAAATAGAGCTGGTCAAAAGTTCTGAGCAACTTTTTTGTGAAAAAGTCTTTTGGTAATTCAAATGTTGTTGCTGAAAATGCCTGTTTTTCCAACAATATCTGAAAATGGTAACATGTTTTGTCTTTCTTCCTCTATTCTTTTTCAGTGAGTGGCCAAATGGAAAAAGAAAATATAAGTGAAAGAAGAAATAGCAACCTAAAAAAAAGCTGTTTTGGGAAAGTCATTTATTTGGGGGAATAGAAAAGATTTTGAAAATTGTGGAAGTTTTTATGAACGACTCTTACCATTTTTTCAGCCAGCTTGAACTGTGCAGGTATGGCTATTGCAAGATAAGCACATGCGCTACTGCCTCGTTAGCTCTGTTTGTCTAAGAGCAGCAAAATGGTAATTTGCCTCTAATCACCACATTCATCTCAATAGGATATGAAATTCAGGGTCTGATTAATGCTATTTAAACACAAACTTTAGAGAAAAGCAATTTTGCGATCTGTTGTTTTTTTTTAAATAGGAAAAAGTTAAAATTTAATTTAAAAAACTTAGTTACATTGGAAATATATGTATTATATTTGATCCTCAGCGTTTTGATTTAATATGTAAATGCATATATTTCTGTGTATGCTTCAAAACATATACCGTAAAATATACAAGGGTATATAACCTCTAACCCTTGTAAGTCTCGGTGATATAAACGCAAAATGAACTCTATCGGCTGCAGGAAATATGGATTGGTGTTGGTGTGCTTGAGAATAAAAGCTAGTCTAAAGTGTGCAAGGCAGCTAAATTAAAGTTGGAGTTGAATTTTATTTTATACATGTCCTCTCTTAGGGACCTTAATGGTGTGACTGTTCCATCAGCGTGGCCCTTTGCTTGGAGCAAACAAGACATTTGCTTGCAGACCCATCTTGAAAAGCATGTCAGGTAAATGAGGCTGTTTATGAGAGATCTGTTATAGCCAGTTCAATACTATTTAATTTAAGACTACATTTTAGACGAAGGGTGGGGACTCTCATGTAGTAGGTTAATACATACATGACCTTTAGCACATCCTGACCTTCCTCAGGCTGAGATAATGTTCCATAACAAATTTATTGTGTAGGGGAGATGATTTGTCAGACAGCAGAAGTAACTAGTAAGAACAAAAGGGATAGGGACTGAGAGGAGGCCACTGGTTGGCAATGCTGTTTTATTTATTCTTACAGTAGATTAAGAGTGATGTTGTGGCCGTGATGGTCCAGAAAATATGCAAGAGGCAAGGATTTCTTAGGGTGATGTCTTTTATTGGACCAACTATGTGTTGGGATAAAGTTAGACAAGCTTGCCAATGTAAGACTTTCATCCTCAGTATATACATTTTCATTCTTATTTATAATGTTCAAAAACTCTCCTGTCCCCTAACCATGCTTTAATTGAGACTTCTTACTTTACGTATGTTCTGTTGTGTCTTGTAGTTTGTCATTGACTGTGTCTTTAGAATATAAACCAGTCAGACCAGTCTTCTTATCTCGGTGGCACTGTACAGCACTGGCTATATTTGCAAGCTGTTGAGACTTAATAGTAAGCAAACCAGCCACAAAACAAATTCTCTTTGGTCAGAAACTTTGCGAGCAATGTCCAACCTCAGATACATTTGCTTTCTGCAAGTTCCTTGCTATCAAAAAGGAAAACTAATTCTAGTTATTTCAGTGTCAAAACCATGTCCAAAAGCAAATTTAGAAATTGGCCATTTTAAGAAGCTTTGCAGTTTTTACTTTCACCTGCACATCTGTGACGAAAAGGCTTTTGAGATATTTTGCAAATAATGCCTTTTTAACAGGGTTTTGTTTGAGTTGAGCATGCACTTCTGAAAGGATTTTCAGTGCATTTTTGCTGGAGTTAAAAAAAACCCAAGAATTTTCACTGTCTGTGATCCTCTTTGCATTGGCTCTGTGAATATTTGTGGAAACTTAACCTGCTAATCAGATATAAGAGAATATTAATGGAAAGTGAATGTTGAACAAGCAGATACAACAATTAGATTAATAACCCCATTCTAAGATTTAAAATAATACAATTGGGGCATACAGCCATGTCATATAACCTATGTAGTGAATTAAATTAATAAATTGAGACACACCGGTATTTTAACTAACAAATCTGGGAATTACATTTGAAGATAGCCCGCAGCACAGAATTAATATTTTTTCAAGTAAATCTGTGTAGCAAGTAAACTTGAGGTTTTAGAGAACATCCTCTTTTTGCTATTTCTTCTGTCCCTTTATCCCATTCTTTTTTCTTTAGCAAAATCAAAAAGGAAAGATGTAGGAGAGAGAGAGGTAGAAGGAGAAGCCACCAAAATAACTTCTGAACACTGGTTTTTATTCTGAAAACTTGAAATACATATATTTTGTAATTAATTTCTGCAAAAACTTTGAAGAAAAACATTTCCCCACCTTTAATTTAGTTGAAAAATCATTTTTTAAAAAGGGGGTTAATGACACATATCTAAGAATATCAGTACCCTTTCTTCCTTTTGGAGATAAGAACAATAATAATAATACTTAGCTCTTATAAAATATTTTTCATTAGACTTTAAGAATTTTATTTATGATGCAGATTGAAGCATTGAATGTTTTTATGATGATCCTATTTCCCAGCACAATGTGATGCATATTACTGCAATTCAGATAATTAATAGCAATATGATATTATGGACTAAGTTAAAATTTAAATTTAAAAAATAACCCTACATTAGGATCAGTGACAGTGGGGCAGCAGTTGTTGTTAAATGCATTAGTAAAGGATTTTTCCATTTATAGTTATTTTCAAATGAATCCATAAATACAATGAAATCAAAATCAGTACACACAGAAATTAAAAAATTATGGGAAATATAAACCAAATAAAGGATTTTATTATTTTTAGATGACTCCCTTGCATCTCTGATGGACTTGAATTCTTGGTGGTGAGAGACCCCAAGTTCTTTTAGACCATATTTAAATGAAATACTATTGACACCATTCTGGAAGGATCACACCTTTAATACCTGCTTCAGAAACAAATCCTGTTATCTTCAGTAGGCATTAAGCCAAGCCTTTGGATCCCAGAGCATCGTTTTATTATTTTTCAATGTATTCTTCATACCAACTCCCATTTTAGAAAGACTGTTCTTCTGGTTGAATGGGGTGCGACGTGGCTCATTCCTGAGTCCTGTCCTTCAAGGTCAGATCTGAATCGATTGCAATGGTGGCTGCAGAGTGGTGTGAGGGATTATCCCTCCCTATAATGCATCTTTTAGAGCCTACTGGTTCTGGAAGCAATGTAAAATGTGTCCTAACATGCATCGCAGACCTGGAACCCGTTGATGGTGATATTTGGTGCTTGGATACCAAGGCATAAGACCTTTAATGGACTAGACTCTTGAGACCAGATCATCCTCCCGTTGAGGGAAAATCAATTTTTGTTACTGATTTCAATAGGAGCTGAACTGGGCTGCCTAAAATGGGGGGGAAGGGGGAGGGGAGATTTGTTTTCTGTACACCAGTGCAGCTCCTCTGATTTTCAAGAGTGGGGAATCTAGTGGAGAGTTTGTAATGTGATGTTAAATACATCTTATCACCGCTGTAGATCTCCCCTTCCTTTGCGATGGAAAGTCTTTGGCAAATTCTCAGATTTTTACTCAGCTTGGAGCAGTCAGTTTTGCTTGGCTTTTTGATCAAATGTCACTCTACTTCTCTGGAAAATGGAGTGATTTTTTGTTAGATCAGGATACTTCAAATGATTTTGATTGTCCCTTTAAACATTGAAGTATATGAAACTGGTGATCATATAGCATTTCATATGCAAATCTGGCATGACAATTCAATATTGCTTTAATTGAATTGTCTATGTATTTAAATTGAAATGATCAACTGCAGAGCTATATTTGCCTAGGAAACCCATTTTACAAACCCAGTTTATTTTGAGGCTGACAGAAATCAGTCTGCCTGGAATTAAGGCTGGAATCAGAAGCCACAAAGTCTCAGGCATATATCTTTCTCTCTGTAGACTGCCTCTTTAAATTGGTCTCAGTGAAAGAACAGCACATTTATAATTTTAGCTTGTCCTGAAGGAGAACTCTTCTCTGTGGGAGGATCCTCTTTAATTACAACTTCACAGTAATAAGATGAGAAATGAGCAAGCAAGAAAGTACTGCTGGAATGAGACATGATAAATCAGTTTGTCCAGGAAGCACGTTTATGCCAGATCTATCACCACATTCAGCACAGTGCTATCTTTCTTATTTCAATAAGGAAATCTCATGAAGAAATTTTAATTGCATACGATTAGGTGAAAGTCAATGTGCCATAATGAGCAAAGTGAAACCTGCATTTTTTCTTCTTTTATCTTCATGCTTTGAGTTCCCAAGGATTAACACAAAATGATTTGCCCTTAAATTGCACCCTTTTTTTTTTGTTCATTTGTCTGAAGGATGTAGATTTTAGGTAATTTAAAAGGCACTGAGCTTTTGCTGTATGCTTCAAGCCTGCAAGTTGGGAGTCAGAGAGAAAAACATTCCAATTTTCAAAGTCGCCTATTGTTAAGGGTGACTGAGTGGCAGCCTGCAATTATATGATTTCAATGTAATTCATTCAGTAGGGAAGAGGTTGGTTCATAGATGTCTGGCTTAAAAGATTGGCATTGCAGTGTGATTAATTTCCAAACTTTAGAGGTATTTTCAACAACATACAATGGAAACATGTGCCATTGACATTTTCTGGATTTCTGGTAGGATTGCTTTATAATTGAAACTAGGCTCTTGAGAATCACATTGTCATTGGATTCTCATTTTTTTCATAATATTGTGTGTGTGTGTATACATATACAGGCACACGTACACACACAAACATATACCTATATACACATATGCCTAGATGTGTGTGTGTGTGTGTGTGTGTATACACACACACGTGTGTACATATATATATACACACACATATACATATACATATGTGTGTGTGTGCGTATATATGTTAATATAAATGTCAATAGATATCTATCTATCTATCTATCTAGAGAGATATCTATATATATATAGATATACCTATATATATATCTATATATATCTATATATTTATACTCTTATGGGTATGTATGCATGCATACATGTACACACATGTGTATATATGTGTATGTGTGTGTACTTTATTGGGTACACACACACATCCCTGTTGTCTTTACAGCTTTCCCAAGCATTCTCTCCCCTGTTTCATTACCCAGCTTTTCAAGAATATCTCCCTTCTACCTCCTCTTGGAGAATAGTACATCAAGAAACATAATTATAAGAATTCTTGAAGGAGATGTCATTTAATATTTAACTTACAACACTTTAAATGAAAAAGTATTTACCCTGTGTGGCTTAATATGACTAAATTAAAATCCTGAGTAATAATGAAATGTTTAAGCATATTCAATAATCTTATAATAGGTAACTAGAAAAAAATAACTTCTCTACAAGAGCTTTCTTTCTTCCAATGTTTGTTATGGCCAATGGATTCCCTAATTACTTTATATTTAGAGCTGTGCAGAATCTTCATTACCAAACCTCAAACCATGTGAAACTGGCCTGAATGGAAGAGAATTGAAATGAAGCTGAAATGAACTAAACCAGAACATTTTCTACTTACCATTGCAGTAAAAATATGCAGTGTCTCTCATTCTAACAACGGAAGAATCCTAAGTGAGGTCTCCAAAAATCTTTAGGAGAAACCAACGTGTTTTATTTTTAATCTAATATGCCATCTGGGATTTGAGCTATTAGCATTCACATTTTCAAGCTTTTCCACATAACCATGACAGCTAAAATCATACTATAACAATAAAAAGCTGATTTTTCTTAGATTAGCCACCTAAGTCCATGAAACAGACTTTAACCAAAATACCAAATAAAATGAGATTAAATTACATTGGGTGTGCCTAGAGCTGGTTGAGAATTTTCCAACAACAGGCTTATTGAAATGACATAAAATGTCTTTCCTGCAAAAAAAAAAATTTGATGATGCAATTTCTATTCAGAATCAGAGAAAACTACCTATTTGGCTGCTTACACACATGCTTGGTTGTGTGGGGGAGGGGGTTGGGAGGCACGTTTTACTTAGAGCAGTTCCCAGAGAGCTGCTATAATTAAAATGCCTCAGTGTCATGTGTATTAAGTCCCTGCACATTTAAAAATGGCCATGGAATGCTTTATCTAAACCTCATTCAATGAGGTTTAGGTAAAGACCCCCGTGGCCATTTTAAAATGCATGGGGGGCTTAATACATGTGATGCTGCAGCGACACTGGAGCATTTTAATTAGAAATGATTAACTGAGTCTGCTCTGACCTATTCTAATTCAAATGTGAACCAGCACATGTATAGGCAGACTATTCCAGCGGTTAAGGCACTTATGTGGCATGTAGGGAAACTCAGGTAGGAGTCCCTGGCATGCCTATGTTAATGCGTTCAACCATCAGGCTATTGATTCTTCTGGGTCATGCTCTCTTTAATCTATCCTCTTAGAGCTTCTCCATTTTCTTTAAATATTCATCAGAACAGGGAATAGGGGCTTTATTTTCTACATCTGACGTGAGTGTCCTGACCAACAAGCTATACAACCAGTACCTGGCCCTTTGACTTCTTATGAGATTCTTTGGGACAAAACCAAAATCTTTCAATGTAGAAGAGGATTTTTTTAAAAAAAATTGTGATTGCTTCCATGAGATGGGCAAAACAGTTTTCTACTCAGCTCTGGGTACAGCACTCCAGAGTGTAGGAAAATGAACTTTACTACCTTGGCATTAGCCTCAGAAGTTATAGTAGCAGGAGTAACTATTAGCAGATTTATAGATGGCCACAGCTGTCCATACAGAGGACCCTGGTTTTCTCATTGGCAGTGGAGTCCAATGATCCCTGTCCTTTGGCTGATGATGGTGTTGGTTCCACTGCTGTAATGCTCCTAAAGCTTCCACTACTGATGGTGCGGGAGCTGTCCCATTGGCTCTGGCGTGTAATTACCCTTACTGATGAATCCAAGCGTTATGGAAGACCCACAGCAAAGCTTAGGCAGGGAAGACATTGCCTCAGACAAGACTGATCCCCTCCTCCCTACCCAGCAAGCAGAATGAGCTCTCAGAGTTAGTGACTGGGACATATACAGCTGAATTGGCCTTTTGGGGCATTTTTATGCTGAGGCAGTAGTGCATCCTGTCTCAGGTATTCCTAATCACTCTGCCTACTGCCCACAGGCTCACTCCAGAACTGGAACTACATGGATGCACCCACAATGGTCGGGTATCAAACGTGCTGGAGATGGAGGTCTGGAGACCGGCTGCAAATGTAAACCCCAGAACAGCCTCACATCTTTTCTAGTAAAACTAACTTGAAGTAGGTTTTCAATTCATTATTGTATCATGATTGCAAGGTCTTATAATTTGAAACCTTCTGAAGCTAGTGTACTCCATTGGAAAGCAGAAAAATCCTCTTTTCTAAATATAGACCCTCTCCTGGCCAGCTCCAAAGAGTCAGGAAAAATGGGACCTTAAACCTGATACTGCCTCAAAACTAGATGTTGCCTAAAGTGAAGTCAAAATAATTTTCTTGGAGGGAAAATCATATGTGAATGGAGTTCAGGGGAAAAGCCAAAGGTAAAGCAGAAGTAAGCATTTCCCTTGTAGATTAACTTTAAAAAATGGTGAGGTCTAACAGATTGTAGATTGTGGGTGTGCCTACACAAGACACATGAATGTGTATTAGCCTAATTTACTGTGCAGTATGGGCATATGTCTACATAGGTGTGCCCTTACTGTGCAGTAAAAAAGACCAGTTGTGCCTAATTTGATACCTGCAAATGCAGGTATCAAATTTAGGCACAATTAGTTAAAGTGCAGTAATGCACATGTAGACGTGACCCAGAACTAACTTTAGTGCCAAGTCTGCCTAGCCACTAGAAGGCCATCCTGAGCCTAGCCCCAGGGTGCCTGGCTGGGCACCTCTCCTGCCTCAGGGTTGGGCTGTTCTATGGCAGTCTGTAGCTGCAGGCTATAAAAGCCTGCAGCCATTTTGTGCCCTGGGGCACACACACCAGGACCTTGGAGCACTTCAGGCCCTGTATGCCCCCCTGGACAGGACCCAGACTGCCTCTACCAGTCTTGTCCTCTAGCCAGAGCTGATGCTTGGTCACAGGTGAGTATTGCAAAGAGCACAGCTGAACACCATCACTGATGGGGAGGCCCATGCCGAGCTGCCAGCTTCCCCAGCCCTGGACACATGGTAAGTACCACAGTAGGGGGAGGGCCCTCCTGGCCTTCCCAGTCCCCACCCCTGCCTCTGTCCCCAGTCCCAGCTCTGTCCCTGACACCTGGCTCTACCCCCTCTTGCTGTTTGGCCTGCTTGCACCCCTCCTAGCCCTGGGTTTCCCCTTGCACAGCAGACTGAGAGGTGGGACAGTTCAGAACTTTATTGAGCAGCCTGTGTTCCCACAACTGGGTGGGCATGGGACTCTCACACCCCAAGGAAGGCATCCATGCTGGTAGTGATGTCCTCCTTAGCAGTGGGGGGAAGTGACGTATAGTGTTTCCACAGGTAGCCCTCCAAGCAGCAGTGGAGGTTTCAGGGCAGTCTGGGCTTGCTCCCCACTCTGTCATAGCTCATGGTCCCAAGCCAGGAGCGCCAGTGTGCCAGTGCACCAGAAGGTGCCACAGCTGCAGGGCATAGTGGCTCGGGCACCCATCAGCCTGCATAAAGAGCTCACCGTGCACTGCCCAGGCCAAATACAGAACGGGCATGCTTGGGGCACAGTGCCAGTGAGGTGGGGGCTGGCCCCAGGGTGCCTCCCTGTACAGGCCCCCAGTGGGGAGGGCAGGGGCATGGCCAGCCCTTTGCTGTTGTTGTCTGGGAGCTGTTCACCCCCTGAACTGAGGCACCGCAGTCTGGGCAGCAGTGCAGCAGAGCAGTTGGCTTGCAAGTAGAGAGTGGGGAGAGTGGGGTTTGCAGCTGTGGCAGTAGGTGCTGCCAGTAGCGTGGCCTGTTCAACTCTGGGAAGGGAGAAGGGGAGGCAAGCTGCCTGTGATCAGAACTCAGTGGGCCACTGGCCCCAGGGAAGCAAGGAGGGATGGAGGGTTTGGATGGCAGAGGCCTGGGCCTGGGCCTGGGCCTGGGCCTGCCAAGCTGACTTACCATGGTTCCTGGGTGCATGGCCGACCCCTGATTTGAGGCTGGGCAGTGTATAGACCCTGGTGCAGAGCATTTTATTTCTGAATTGTTGCAAACTCTCACAAAAGGCTTCTGTCTCTTGCCTCTGCAGGGCCAACATCTGGATGTGGGGTAGAGCCTACCAGCCCCAGTGGGGATGTGGGTTCCAGTTTGCTGCCACCCAGCACTGGAGGCATATGGATGCACTGACTGCACCAGCAGTGCACACAAGACTGGACCCTTCTGCTCCAGCAGCTGCTGGTGGTTGAGGTGAGTGGGAGGTGTGGGAGCAGGCACAGGAGGTGTGGAAGGAGGCCTGGCAGGCAGAGGACATTGCCCAGGAGACCACCTGGGAGGAGGCATGGGACCAGGCCCAGCAGGAACACTGGGCATGGATGGAGGCCCAGGAGCGGGAGCACATTTGAGTCCTGTTTTTGTTTTGGGGTTTTTTTGTTCTCCCGCCCTGGCGGGGGGTCGGGCTAGAAGATCTACTAGGTCCCTTCCGACCCTAAATCTATGAAACTATGAAACTATGAAACATAGAGCTGCTCTCGCAGTTGGTAGGCCTCCAAGCCTGGGCAATGGAGGCTGCAGACAACAACTGCCAGACCCTGGACATCCTCCTGACCCTGATGATAATGTCCATGCCCCCACTGCCTTGCCCCTGCCCATGGCCCCCCAGGGTCCTTCCCACTGCCCCACAGCAGGCCCCTGCCTGGACATGGGAGGAAATCCTCTGGTGCCTCCTGCCTGCTGGAGCCAGGGATCAGAGGGCAGGGGTCTGTTTCCAAGATGGCTGCCAAGTGCTAGCAGCTGGCTCTGGCTTCAACATGGCTGCCAAGCACTGGCAGCCATGTGGCTGGAGGCTTGAGCTTCCCCCTGGTGGCCACAAAGGCACATGGCAGGGCTGGAGAGGCTTGGCACTAGATTCAGTGCCAAGTCACTGCATGTGTAGACACTTGCCAAAAATCACTTATTACGCATTAGCTTAATGCACAGTAAATTTAGTCACACTTAAATGCACATGTAGATGTGCCCTGTTAGAATGAATCCTAATGGGGATGTTAATCTTGCAGCCTATGCAGCTAGACTATAAAGAGAACACATTAAAAAAGGGAAAATCTAGAGACATCATAGCCAGATTATGAGAAAAAAAACAGCTGAGAACCAGCCTCACCCCAGACAAATAGCCCAAAATCTTGTGGAATCTCTATGGTCAATAATTTGGAGGATTGTACAAAGTACCTTGATCAAAGACTCCATGTGGCTAAGGGTTTTGCTATCCCACATGCCTACCTGGCTTTCCTATCTGAGGAAAGACAGGTAGCTGCTTCCTTACTTCCCCTCTGTTTATAACCTCTCCTCTCTGCATCTTTTTACAGCATTCACATTTGTTACATACATTCTTTATTTCAAGAGAAGTAGACATGAGCTCAGTGAGCATTTCCAGTAGTTGCATGTTTGTTTAGTCTGGCCCCACTGCAATTTTAGGTGTGCAGAATAGCTCTGTTTGCAGTATGGGGTCTCTCATGGGCCAGAATATTACAATGCTAGAGATTACCACTGTCATTTCATAAATGCATGGACCACTTCTGAGTGTACACAGACTCACCACAGGAAAGTGTGACGGAATCTGCAGGAGCCAGGAGCCAGTGTTATGAAATGATAAAAGCTGTTAAAAATGTCAGATTGCCTGGATGGTTCTAGTAACACCAGAGGCAGTGGGGCACAGAGGATGGGATGCGAAAGCAGAGATGGGCAGATTCAGATGGGTTGCATTTCCCTCCCTCAGTGAAAGCTGTAGTTCATGGTTTTATGTGACGAATAGACACAATGTGGGTGAAATTCTCTTCTCAGTATGAAACTATTGTCTATTTGCTCTGTATGTGGAGCTCCCATTAATGTCAGTAGGGGCTCCATAGCAAGAAGCTTGAGCATGAGAGGCACTGTGTGATGCCAGAGATGAGCATTTTACCCCATAATGTGAAGGTAGCTTGTGCACTACTTATTCAAGTTTTCCCCACACTGAAGTTGAAGCTATGCAAATATTACCAAGTAACACAGTCATGTGAATCTCAATACAATCCAGAGGAACCATTGTTTTATATGTGGCACATCTTCTTTGCATACAGTAACTCCTCACTTAATGTCATCCTGGTTAACACTATTTCGTTATTACACCACTGATCTATTAGAGGACATACTTGCTTAAAGCCGCCAATGTTCATTTATAAGGTTGTTTGGCTGCTGTCTATTAGTAGGTAACTACTTTGTGATGTAAGCCAAGTGACACTCCTACTTCAGTGTGGCAGCTGTTGTTGCTTACATTGTGTTGGTACAGTATTCTGTGAACATTTCTAACTCATTGTGATTGTATAAGCAACATAAAATGTAATTTTTTATTAAATTAAAAAAAAATATTTCAAACTTATACTGTAGAGACAGGTATATAATGTCTTTTGTCTGGCGAAAAAAATGTCCCTGGAACCTAACCCTTCCTATTTACATTAATTTTTATGGGGAAATTGGACTGGCTTAACATTGTTTCACTTAAAGTTGCATTTTTCAAGAACGTAACTATGACATTAAGCAAGGAGTAGCAGTATTTAGGGACATAAGAGTGGCAGGGGCTTCCTAGGGGACTGGAGTCAGTGACCTACTATTGCTGGCAACCTTGTCACATAATCCTTTTCACTTTACACATAGGTTTTGCACCACTCAGAATTTCATTTAAACTGTAGCAATATATGGATAATTGTGTTTTCCACAAATTCCAAGGGCCTTGAATATGTCTTATGGCCATTTTACAGCGTCTCTGCAGAAGAAATTGAACATACACTTGTACTGTATGGCAGAGCTTTGTGACATTTATTTTGACTCATGATATAGGGAAAAGAGACAAATAATATGTCCTTCCCTATGCTTTCCATAAATAATAGATCTTTGGTAAACAGTTTACAGTACCCGATGATGAAATGTTAGAGTAGGTAACCGGGGGCACATCTACATGTGCAATTAGTACAAAACAATAAACTCCGGTGCATATCATGCCAGAATTTATTGCTCCTGGGCACCATGTTTGCATGTGCACCAAGGACCACAGCATGTTGAACTGGGTTGGAGCTTGTCTGGCTGGCAGGAGGTCTGAGGGTCACCCTGCCAACTTGGGGCTGTTCTGACTCAGCTCAGTGTGCTGTGGAGGGGCTAGCTGGGGAATAAGGGTGCTACAATACGGGACTAGCCAGCAGGCAGCCCCTGCACTGAAGCACCCACATGCCGCAGCTAGCCCCGTCCCTGTCTACATGTGCATTGTGGTAAAGTGCTCTACTGCAGCATTTCCCAACCTTTTTCACCCCATGGCATACTTACCTAAATAAAAAAGCACCACAGCACAGTGGATGCGGAGCAGGGGTGGTGGGGGAGGAAGGGGATGCGCAGCCAGCCGAACACCGACCGTGGGGGGTGAGAGGTGCATGGCCAGCCAGTTCACCAATGGGGAGGGGTGGTGCACAGCCATCCAGACAGCATTTTGTGTTGGAGCCATGCCCCCTGCCTGACTGGAGCCATATTCCCTGTCTGTCTATGTCTGCAGCAGCAGTAGGCTCCAGCCCAAAATGCCATGGCACACCTAGACATCCCTAATGCCACACCAGTAGAAACACTGCTGTACTGCAGGACAGTGCTTGTATATACAAGTACTGTCCTGTGGCAAAGTAAATAGTGTTGCACATGTTGATGCTGAGACTTTACTGTGGAACTAATTAGGCAGCTCTGCAATATATAGCTCATGTAGATGTACCTAGGTGGTGCAATAGCTTGCAGATGTTAACATGTGGAAAGTGTCAGTGTGTGGGTTATTTTGTACGTGTTCACAAAATGGTGTGCACCTGTATGTAGACAGGAAGCAAATCATCTGCCTTATAATCAGGGATCCTGGTTTTCTCTGATTAAAAAAAATACCCAATTTTCAGTTTTAAAAAAGTAACCCCAAATCCACATTTTTCTATGATTAAAATGAAACACCACTAATATATAGATATTTATATAATGGTGTTTCATTTTAATCATGGAAAAATGTGGATTTGGGGTTACTTTTTTTAAATAAAAAATTGGGGGGGGGCAGGGGTTAAATCTGAGAAAACCAGGATCCCTGCTCATAATGAAAGACTGAGACCATAGAGGACGTATAAGCGTTGCCAGTGGTGGGGCATAACTCTGTGATGCTAGCTCTGCCACTGCCAGGCACTGGGTCTAGCCAAGCTGCAGCCCTATGCCCTGCTGTCAGTGTTGAAATTGCACCACTGCCACCACACCCACTACTGCTGGGCCCTGGCTCCAGCCTGGTTGCAGTCCTATACCCCATGCCTTGCCTTCAGTACAGAAATCGGGGGGGGGGGCATGTGCCCCCCCCCTTCCAATCACCTATGAAAGAGACCATACTTATGGCTTTATCCATTTTCTTTTTTTACACCTTGTGACTGAGGAGAGAAAAAGACTCATGAAATTTATGAATAGCTATGGAGAGAGATAATAAGAAAATAGGTAAGGATGGGGAGAACTGGAACTGGTTGATGCATTGATGGAGCATGAAAATGGAAAGTAAATTGGTCAGTGGCCAGCCCCAGTCCTCTGTGTGGCATAAGAAGAGGAAGCAATTTATTGAATTTTCTCAAATATAATTCATAACACATGTAGAAAAAGATGTTAAAATCAGCTTTTTGGAAATGAATTAAATATTGTATAATCAGTGTAAGATGAGAGAGGATGCCTGGAATGACTGGGGGCATTAAAAGGAAGAATGTTGTGGAATATTAGCTAGTACTGTTGTCAGTCAGTTAGATACATTAATTCAGTTGGATCCCACCACAATGGGAGTGCATAAAGCAGCTGAGAGAGTAGGACAGAACAAGATCACTCTGGAACTAAGGTACATAATTTTTGGGTGAATGGCTAGAAAGTCCTCTAGTTCTAGTATTCACAATAAGATCTTGGCTGTGAGGTATAATTAAAAGAGAGTTCTAGCTCCAAAGCAGCTTATTTAGGTAGTATTTGAATGATCAGGTAGTGCATATACTACATGGACTCCTCTAGCCCCATCATGCTTTGACTGCAGTGGATGCTAGAACTGTGCTACCTAGAAGGGAAAGAACATTTCCCAAAAATGCACAGTGGTGGTTGGGTTTCTTTAGTGGGACCTGAGTTCCTAAGTCACTTGTGGCTATTTGAAAAGCCCATCCTTAATCAGTATATTTAATTAAAAATCATATTATTTTAAAATGTCCATATAACTAAATCTTAAAACACTGAACTGTGGACATGAACTGTTCTGCTTCAAGTATTCTGTGTCTTTCTTGGGATCATGAATTCCTGCCCTACATTTGTTCCAAATTCTGATGATAAGCTCCCTCACCCAATTCCTCCAATATGAAGGAGGATGACCTTTTCCTCTTTCTCTCTCTCTTTTGTAAATAGTTTCAAATCATAATAATATGCGCAGACTGAGAAATCCAGTCTAATAGGTCATGTTCCAGCCTGGGAATTCTGGAGAACCTAGTTCTTGTTCCCTAAAAACCATGTGGTCTACTGAAGTCCAAATGTTCAAACTTTGGGTGCCTAAAATTACTTTCTATTTAGACATCTACCTAGTATATATCAGCAATCATTTTCTAATTGGCAAAAGAGTACAAAATGAAAACCAACAAAACATTCATTTAGAAATGAAGGGTATGTGTAGACTAAATGGGGACTCTAAATCGAAGCGGTGGGTTTTTAAAAACACGGCTTCAATTTAGGGCCCTTTAAACCCCTGTGTTGTGCACACACCCGAACTTACCTGCCTCTCTGGTGGTGGGAAGGGGAGGGCAAGCTGCCGGTGAGCAGAGCGGTGCCTGGGCTGGGGGGTGGAGGGGAGGCTGGTTCTTTCCTCTGTGGCAGTGGTGCTCCCCCCCAGGCGGCACCCACCCACAGGCACCCAGCTCAGGTGGTCCTGGGAGGCACTGCATCCATGGAGGGAAGCACCAGGCCCCCACGCAGCTTTGGCAGGCAGGCAGGCAAGGTCCAGGGGAAAAAAAAGATCAGACTCACTGCTTTTCTTGGGTGGAACCTGCATTCCCGGGCTGCTGCCAGGCTGTCAGCAGGGCTTTCTGCAGAGCCCCTGAGCTGTACGGAGCCCGGTGCTTCGCTCCACAGCTGTAGGGGACCAACTAAAATTCCTCCAAAGAGTCATTTAAGGTGCATTATGCTGCCAAATTTGCTACAGCAGCTGGAATTACTGCACGATACACCGTCAACACGTGCAAACACCAACACCATTAAAGTGGTGCATTTAACCCGCTTTAAACTGTCGTGCACACATACCCCTTGTTTCATTGACACACGGTCAAAATAATTAATTTGTCTTTCCTATTCTTCAAAACCTCAAGAAGTTGTTAGATAGTACCAAAACTAATAATGTATCCTGATTCTTACATATATACCTAGGAGAAGACCTAGGGATTAATGCTGCTACTGCATGTTTCCTTAGCTGTGCCTTTGTGGGCGCTTGTGGTGACTGTAGTCAGCACTGGTGTAATGAAATTACTGTGTAACTAGACACAACTGAAGTATGTGGTCTGAGAACCAGTAATCAGGTTATCCCAGAGCAGCTTTGTCAGTACAATTTCATATGAGATCCTGCTGCCTGTTACTGTTTTCAGAGCTTAGAATTTGCCATGGCACCCATTACCATCTGTCAAAATATTTTCATGATCTGCAGGTTTATAGCTACTGGAAAGCATTAAAATAATATCAGTGATTGTAACCGTCTTATAAATTATTAACACCAGCTCTAGCAATTAAAACCCTGTAATCATGCAATCAAAGACTTGCACGGAACAAGAAGGATAGGGGATCATAGCAGCTGTGCCTAGCACCTGGGAAGAACCTTAATGACTGCTGATGCATCAGTTCAAGTCCAGGTCAAGTTTAGACTCTTGTGTGGTACCTACCTGTATGTACAAGACTAGTTTGTCCAAGGAGAGGGAACTACCCCTTTCCTGTGCTATGCCACCAGCACACTCTGTACGTTGTCTGAGGCCAGTGACCCACTGAATGCAGCGATGAAAAGTTGGCATCGTTGACGAACCCTTTTCACCGATTAAAATGCCCGGCGTTTGGCTGAGTCCTATTTTTTCAATATAACCAAGGCATTTTGAATTCAGGATGGCAATATAATATCAATTAAAATGACTGCTTTTCTTGTACAGCCTTTTCATACACAGCATAAGACATACAGGGACTTAGTGGTTTCTTTTGTGGCTCGTTTCTTTCCTAGCCTCTCTATTTTCCACGAAGGGGACACGGTCCCCTGCCAGTAGATGCAGGCTATTTAAATGCTCCATTGGAGAGGGATTAAAGTTTATGCAAGGTCACTGGGGATGTGATAATTATAATCACAGGTTTTTGGCTCCACAATGACAGCCATTTGTTATTTTCGCTCGAGTAATTCCTGCAGCTTGGAGCTGTTGACAAGCGTGCACTGATTTACTGC
>NW_017729033.1:16161600-16161856 GCF_001723915.1 Gavialis gangeticus
CCCCCGGTCCCAAGGCAGTGTCCGCTCTGAAGTCTGACACCCCTGCGTGGCTCCTGCTGCTTTCAGTATCTTTTCTGCAGCGAGCTGCAATACTGACTGAAAATTGGAGAAAAATATTGTGTTAGTTTATAATGGGATAAGAGAGAGGGAGCAGGAGAGAGGGAGCGAATGTGGGGTTGCTGAGTTTGTTACTCCTGTGCAGCTTCCCACCATCCCTCCACTTTTCCCACTATCACTGAACATCATTTATATGGGG
>NW_017729033.1:16161941-16167786 GCF_001723915.1 Gavialis gangeticus
GGGGGGGGGGGTAACCTAATGTTTGGATTATAGAAGGATGGTTGTGGTGGGGGTGGGTCTTGAGCTGAGATGACCAGAAGAGGAGATCAGGGGGAAATATCCCAGGCTCGAGAAAAACAAACAGATCTCCTCTCTGCTTGTTTGTCTCTTCAGCTTCCTATTCCTCCCTTTCCCTTTCCTTTTGATTTATGCCGTCTGATTTTGTTTGTTTTTGCAATCAGGGGTAAGAGCATTTTAATATATATTAAATGGTGATAAATTGAGACTAGCTGATGGGTTAGGGCCGATATGACATTTGTCTTTATGGGTGGCGAGATTGATAACTCAGGAGTGGTGTGAAAAAATCAAGCATAATCCCTTAACAGGGAATCTGTTTTTTGGGAGGACATTTTTCTTTTGTGCAGGTACTTCCACTGCTGTGAGAGCTCTTTGGATTTTATTTACTCACTTTCTCTGTGCTCTCCTTGAACCCCCAGTTTTAACCTCTCTCTTCTCCAATACACCTCCCTCCCTCATTCTACTTTCAGGTTGTCAATTTTCTTCACTCCTCCTTTACTAATCTGGTCCTCTCCACCCTCCCTTTCTTTACCCACAATTCAATCCCTGTCTTTGTTCTTCTTCAGCAGCCTAACAGATCTTTTCCTTACTTATAGTCCACTCCTATCCCGCTCACCTGTGTGCATGTCTCTCTGAAGTTCCCTTCACTTGCTGATGCCCAGAAACAGAGACACCAGGAGAGCTACATGGAAAGGCCTGTTTGATACCTGCTAAACAGGCAGACTTATTCCACATGAATGCTTGCCTGAGATTGTCTAGGCAAGGGTGATCCTGCTGTCAGCAGGGAGTTAGATTAGGTGACTTTCTGATGTCTCTTCCAGCCCCATTTTTCTATGTTTATCCCCAACTATCTTTGAGGGTCCTGCTAACATCTATTCCGTCATTCTGGACTGTCAGTCCTCCCCTTCCCAGCATTATGTTTCTCATCCCTTTGTCTTTCAAGAGCGGCGAGTTCAAATTTAAGTTTGACTCCATTGTTTATTTAATGCTACTCAGTCTCCTCCCTTTCCTTTCCTTTCTTCTTCCTTCCTTTGCTGCTGCTTTGCTAGCTCACCACAGCCTTTCATCAGTGATCTCACCTCCTTCCTCATTTCATGTCCCTTCACACACACCTAAATCATCTCTTTATTTTATATCCAGCCATCATCACCCACAGTGTCTTCACCAGAGAGTCCTTTTCCTGACATGCTCAGAACTTGTTGCTCGTGTTTCTTGAGAAAGATAACACTCTTTGACCTGTTCCAGAATAACCTCCGTCCTCCATCCGTACGTACAGACATGGCTTTCTTTCACAGCTCTCACCACCTTTTCCAGCTTGCTTTTTGCCTGGTTTGCAGTGCTTCTTCTGTAGTGAGAGTGCCACCTTCTGGGCATGTCTACACGTACATTTACGCCTGCCTAAATTTAATGCGCCTTTGCTTAAGGTGCGTTAAGGCAATTCAGGCACACGTCTGCATGTGGACGTGCTAATGTGCATTGAGGAATTTAGGTACAACTAGCTAAGTTACATTAGCACACGTGCTGACACACTAATGTGCGTTAATGTGGTGTCTATCCATTGACGCGCACCGCATTTATGTGCATTATTACGTCTATACATGTGCTAATGCAATTTAGCTATTCACACCTAAATTTGATATCTGCTTTATGCAGATATCATATTTAGGCTTACATAGCCTTAAATCACCATTTTTAAGGCACATTAAGGGCACATGTGTAGACATGTGCCCTTAATGTGCCTTAAAATTGGCAATTTTAGGCTAAGCCCACTTAAAAGAGGCATGTGTAGCTACGCCCACAGATCTTTCTCTCTTTTTCTTTTTTTCTGTTTTTTGTCTCTGGGAACCCTTCGGCATTACTAATCAGTGCCATATTCTTCTCGACTCTCTCTTTCCCCTTTCCGACATTTCCTCCTTTAAATTTCTAGCACAGGATCTAATACTTCTTTTGCTGCCCCTAAAGACTCCAAGTCCTTTTTACTGATGCATTTTCTTCCCCAGCATATCTCATTGTTAGAAGCCATTGTGGGATTGATTTTGTCTGAACTGACAACAGAATGTTCCATTTCCTTTACCCTTGCTACCTCTGCCCTCCATCTCTCTGCTGGTCTGGACTCTTTCAGCTTATTGTGATACTATAACTAGCAACAAATGTCACAGACATGGATATTCTGCATATACTGTCCTGTTATTTATGACTCCACTCTTCTTAATTCATGCAATGACTTTGCAGCAAGACCAGAACTGTCTTTGAACCTCCATTTTCCTCTTGTATCTCCCCTTTGCAGTCCCCTTACTGATCCTGGCTTCCCATTACCTGTACTCTATCTCAGCAGAAGCACTTATTCATACCTATATTACTTCCCTCTCAGGTATTGCAGTATCCTAAGGATCACTTGATGGGTGAAGGCTCTGGCCCAGCCCCACTATCATCTAATCTCAAAGAACGTGAGCTCAGCCCCAGAAAAGTATTTAGGTACTTAACTACCCTTGTGGTTTTAGGCCTTGGTGTCTTACATAAAGGTTAGGAGAAAGAAAGGATTGTTATTCCTATTATTTAAATCCCAAGCCAATATCTTACCCACAGGCCTCTCCAGTGTCATTTTTGTCTACATGTGGAAAAAAATCCATCTTCTCAGGGATCTGAACAAAGGATCTTTGCAGCAAAGAGCAGTATCCGTACCACTTAATCAAGAAGAGTCTTCTCCAATACCTTAATCCAGTAATTAAAGTTACCATTATAGGCAAAGATCTCTCATGCAAGGGTGAATAATTTTATTTAAATCATAGAAAAATAGTGCTAGAAGGGACCTTAAGAGGTCATCTAGTCCATCTCCCTGCTCAGCGTAGGATCTCTACAAGATCTCTAGGCAATTTGTTGCAGTACTTAAGGACCCTCATACTTAGAAACTTCTTCCCGATATCTCCCTAAATCTCCTTTGTTGAAGATTAAACTCATTACATCTTATCCAGTCATAGACACAGAGAACACTTGACTTTGATCCTTTTTACAACAATCTTTTTTACATGTGAATACTGTTAACAACATTGCCTCTTTGTTCTATTCTTCTCCAGACTAAACAATTCCAGTTCTTCCAAATGTTGTTGTGGCAGGTTTTCTAGATCTCTATTCATTTTCATCACTCTCCTAAGGGTTCTTTCCAGGTTGTTCATATCTTCCTTGAAGTGCACTTCTCAAAACTGGATCCAATAGCCAGATGAGGCCTCCCCAGTGCTGAACAGAATGAAAGAATCACATCCCATAACATGCATTCAACAGCCCCATTGATACATCCCAGTATACCATTAGCAACTATATGTCATGTGAACTTGTATGTAGATTAGGAACCACTATGACCCCCCAGATCCTTTTCCTGTAACGTGATAGCCAAATCAGTCATTCCTCATTTTGTATTTGTGCATTTGAGTGTTCTTCCCTAAGTGTAGTTTGCATTTTTCCTTATTAAATTTCATCCTATTTACTTTAGACCATTTATTCCAATTTTATCAAAGTCATTTTACATCCTATTTCTGTCCGCTAAGGCACTTGCTATCCCACCCAGCGTTGTGCCACCCCCCAAATAAAATAAGTGTATACTCAATTTCACCCTCCAAGAAATTAAGGAAGATATTGAGCAATGCCAGATCACAGACCCCTGGGGGGGCCCTGTGTGATATCTCATCCCAATTTGACATTGAATTATTGATTATGGCTCTTTGAACATTACCATGTCACCTATACTGCATTTTCTTAGCTTATTTATGAGTGCATTCTGGAGATGGTGTCAAAAGCCTTACCAAAGCCAAGGTGCATCACATCCAATGTTAATCCCACAACCATCTACAACACCTAATAATAGTCAGGGTGATAAAGTGGGCTTCTAATCTGCCTTCCATTCATGGATCACAAGCTCTTTGCAAATATTAATGACTTAGTACTCAAAACATCCATTTGAGGCCTCCCTTCATCATCTCTCTTCGAGCAGAGAGACGTAGTATGGGCAACAAGCTGACCTCCACAGCAACTTTCATGCCACCACTTTTCATCCCAAGTACACTGCTAGATCCACTGTCTACATCCAAACTCTATGTTACAACAGTATCTGTTTTGATCCCACTGACCAGGATGTACCCCTTAAGCACCTGGAGGAGTGATCCTTACAATTACAATACAATCCCCAAACCATAACCATTCAAATCTATAAAGCCAGACTCAGACCTCACTCTGATCTGCTATGATACCAACCCCAGGACAAGGACAACAGAGTCTCTGTGGTGGTTGCTGACAGCCCCCAGCTTGAACATCTAAGATACATCAGTAATGATCACCAATACCTCCTGAAAAAGGATGAGCATCTCAAGGTAGACTTGGGGGACAAATCTGTCCTGCTTACAGCTAGCCCCCTAACCTCAAAAGGTGTCTCAAGCAACAGGTTACCTAACTCCCATACTCACCAAGGTACCAGGCTTTGCAAGGAACCCAGTTGCCTACTTGGCCTGCACATCACACAGACCATATCATCAAAGGCCAAAACATGGGTTATAACATCTGAGTTTTCTCACCTGCAACTCCACCACTGTCATATGGCAGCCCTCCGACTTATGACACTTATTTATAGGCAGCCCTCCGACTTATGACACTTTTGATTCCTGAAAACCGCATCTTAAGTCGAAATGTTGTAACTCAGAACCAATTTTCTCATAAGATACAATGTTATAAATGGGGAATTGGTTCCTGAACCAAGGCCCAATACCCTATTTTCACCAAAAATACCCCAGAATTTTGTACTTGATCAATTTTAGATGAATAATAGAGCTACATTAATGTATTTATATTGTAAATAGCAATCATATTGATTTGGAAGGACTTCTTTGAGGTGACTTTGCAGGACATTTTGAAGGGCTCTTGGTTGGACTTTTTGAATGGTTCTTGGCTGGAGTCTTCTCAGGAGTCTTGGCTGCAGGTTTTTTCTGGAGTCTTGTCTGCTTTCTTAAAGAAAGTGTCCAAGGAAGTTTGGACAGTTGTTCTCCAGGGAGATTAGCAACGCAGCGTACTTGTTCACTGGCATGGCATTGCATCGTATCAAGCATTTTAAGTCGAAACTGGCATTGTAAAGTTGAACAGTGTCAATTTATAAACGTTGTAGCTCAAAATGTTATAAGTCGAGGACTGCTTGTACATCATCACTTGCTTACAGTGCCCTTCTGCTGTTGGACGGAAGGGCAATCTCTACATGTAAGAATAAATGAATACTGGTCTGAGGTGAACTCCAGAAAGACGCAAAGATCAATGGCAGATTACTTTAACCTCCCTGGACATGACCTCAGGGTAACTGTTCTTAGGCAGCAAACTTTTAAAAACCGACTTGAAAAGGAAATTGTGAAAGAAGAAATCAGCCACAGACTGGATTAAGTATGGTTTAAACAGGGACTGTGGATTCTTATCCTATTACCTGGATTTGCTTTTGTGATCCCTTACCTCTCTCAGTACTACCTCACTTTCTCCTTTCCCCCCCCTTTCCCTTCCTGCCTTTTGTTTTCAAATCGCTCTCTTCACTTTATACATGGCTCTGTACATGTCTTTTCACAGCATGTGATGTAGTAAATTCTCTATATATACTGTCTATACATACATAAATACAAACACATATACATATACATATATACTGTGTATATGTGTGTGTGTGTGTGTATAGCCTTGTTTCATATATATATAATGTGTGTGTGTGTGTGTGTGTGTGTGTGTAGCCTTGATTCATATATATGTGTGCGTGTGTGTGTGTGTGTGT
>NW_017729033.1:16167797-16168618 GCF_001723915.1 Gavialis gangeticus
GTGTATGTGTGTGTATAGCCTTGATTCATATATATATATATGAATATGCCAAGGCTATATATACACACAATTTAGCCTATAAGGTGTAAATCTACCCCATCATCTACCTTTTTTGCAGAAAAAATAAATGTGAACTGTGAAGCAGTATTGCCAGCACACCACTGTGACTATCATAGCTCTGGCTGTTCTAAGGTCTCATGGTCTCATGAATAACAACATGCAGGTAAAGGAATTTTGTCTGAGCTGCCTACAGTTTCCTTTGTGCCACTTATATTGCAGTCTCCATCTGCGGCTGCTGCCTATTGAAGCATGTACCTTCTGTGCCCTCCGCGCAAGGCAGAGCCACAACGTGGACTGTCCCCATCCTGAGCGCAGCAGTGGAGTCCAAAGCAGGATCTACTTCCATGGACTAGAGCCAGAAGTCAGCTCTTGGAGCTTGCAAGGTAGATGAAGGGGGACTGCTAGAGCCCACTAAGCCAGGAGAAAGGAGGCTATGGGCAGGCAGAACTTATAAGGTGGGGAGGGTTGGGGCAAAGGAGAGTAGGAAATTCAGGTTTTTGGCATGCAGGGCTCTACATTGGAGCACAGGGGCTGGGAACAGGAAATTTGGGAGCCAGTGCTGAGGCCCATTTGTGTGCCCAGTCTCTGAATGTAAGGGTTCATCAGTAATTGACACACATGAGGGCAAGAGGAGGGATAAATTAAAAAGAGAAAATGACCAATACCCTTGAGATAGAGCAGTACTTACGTATTTTAGAAACTTTTAACTTGAGATGGGGCAGTGCCTGTGTATTTTAGAAAATTTTAACTTAGAGCAATTT
>NW_017729033.1:16168629-16195487 GCF_001723915.1 Gavialis gangeticus
TAACTTGGAGCAATTAATATTAATATTTGGGGGGGGGGGCAGGGGAGCACTTGGACTCATGAATGGGTGGGGTAGGCAATTAAGTTACTAAACCAAGTTATCACAAGAACTGTGCAGCAGAGCTGGATATACATAGACCCCAACGATCTTTATATTTACAGAAGTCAACTTACCCAGCATTGTAGTACAGAGAAATGCAGCAGCCATTTATGTGGCAGGAAGTTCAGTTAGAACAGAGAGGTACTCTCACATGTGGACATTGGGTTTCAAATGATCATTTCCTTTCTGCCAGGAGAATGGTCCTAGAAAGCAGGTTAGGGGCAACGGTAGCCTTTGTAGGCAAGCTCTTCCAACGGGCAGAGGACAATAATTAAGACGTGAAGACATCTACAGGACGTTTTTGATCATTTGGAGATGTAATGCCAAAGGCAGGGTAAGTTCAGAACGGGCTGGTTCTGTGATTTGAAATCTTTGGATCTTGTTTATATTTTGGCAGATTCTTTTTATGCTCTAAGTTATTAATCAATGTTTGTCAACAGCATCTTAACAGACTATTGTATGCACAAATTAAACACAAACAGAAGGCGCTGGCTCTAGAAAACTCTTCTGTTTCCAAACAAAGAGGGGGGGAAAGGCTTCTAGAATTTAAGCTAGAAGAGATCCTTTTAAGACCAGGCCATAGAGCCAGAATGAGGACTGGTCACTAGAGGGCAACATCAGCCTCTCATTCATAGACACAGCACCTTACATCAGAGTATCTCATCATGTGAAGTACTTCAACAGCTGGAGTACTGCACCCAATTTGAGAGACCATATTTTAAGACGTAGACAAATTGAAGAGAATCTAGAGAACAGTGACACAAATGTTCGGAGAACTTGTTCTAAAATAAAGGTGGGAAAAATGTTGAAGTTTGAAGAAAAAAAAAAGGTCTTTAGCCTAGGAAAGAAGAAAGGACGCTGAAAGGGGCATAATTACAGTCTTCAAATATGTAAAGGGTTTTACTAAAGAAAATGTTGATCAGTTGTTATCCCTGCACACTAGAGGTAGGGGAAACAATCAAGGGAGACTTAGGTTAGATAATAGGAAAAGGTTTCTAACTATAAGGACAGGTCAGCTCTGGAGGGAGGTTGTGGAGTATCTGTCACAGAGGGGGTTTTATAATGGGCTAGACAAACATCTCCCATAGACAGTCTAGCTATACTTGATTCTGCCTCAGAGCACCAGATAGACTAGCTGACTTCCTGAGTTCCCTTCCGTCCTTACATTTCTGTGATCTTTTATGACATCAGTTAGCTATGGTCCTAAATTTAGGAATACCTTCCCAGCCTCAGTAGTGTGAAGCTTGTCCACTTCCTGTTCTTGAGCATTTTCTCCTCTTTGGAGGTGCTGTCTGATTCACTCCCTTTCACCGCAGCTTAGACTGACATTTTTGGAGGGGGTGGCTTTGAGAAACGAGGGGGCACCATCGTGTTGCACTTCCAGCCCTGATGTAGTTGCACTAGCAGAGTGATTCTGCTGCACTGTGTTCAGTATTGTGTGATACAGGGTAGATGAAAGGTGCTATATAAATGTAAATTTCAATTCATTTTATTCATTCATTCAACAAGCTATCAACACAACCTTGTCATTTCAATTCTTCACACTTTTTGTGGGTGTCCTCTGTTTCAGTGAAGTCATATTTCCTTAGCTTCATGCCAGGCTGTATCAGAGTCCCCAATCAAATAAAAATAGTTAGACAAAATGAAAGGCAAATGACCTTAGAAGAAGCTGACCAGAGCCAGAGCGTGCGCATTCTTCTGTTGCACTAGCCAGGCATCAGCCAAATAGACAATACCAGCATTTCTGCCCTTATGGTCACTACCCTTCTTAAGTGCAAATTCACTTTGTCTTAATATATACTATTGCTTTGAGCTCACAGGGAATGAGAGCCTCTTTTTTCTAAGGAAAAATTCCAAATATCAAAGTTCTTTCCAAAATGGAGCCATTCTCCAGAAACATTTCCCACCCCCGCAATAACTTTCTTAAATTATTTTAAAAATACTTTTATTATAAAACCCCTTCCTGGTAACTGTTTGGTAAAAGAATTTGGAGAAAATGGCAAAATCACATTTTCTTTTCATTAAAAATATGAATGGTGTCAACAATGTGTCATGGGGGAGAAAAATCATTTTAGAAAAAGATCATTTTTGAATGGGGGAAAAAATCATTCGGTTCCACAAAGAAGTGGCTTTGTTTTCCATGGGGTTTTTGTCATGTGGAACAGGATCCTCCCATTGAATACTCCCATTTAAGGAAAATTAGTAGGAGTGTCATAGTAAGGCTATTCCTCAGGTTTTGAATAGGGAGTATCTGTTACAAAATGGAAATGATCAGTACTTCCAAACGGCTAATGTTGACGTGTTAAAGGCAAACAGTGTAGTGGAGAAGATGTTGCTTGAACAGCCACCGATGACATGGAGCCATTGCAAGGTTGTACCTAGCCAGATACCTGCAAATGAGCAGATTCTGCTGCTAGGATTTTAATTTTCACTTCCCTTTGTTACGATGGTTGTCCTGACCTGGCCAGGAAGCGTGTTAAATAATCTCTTCAATGTTCTCCTATGTCCTTTGCCACTGGCTTTAATATTCAGCCTGGTTTTCCCTATACCTTTGACCCGCTTTTCCCCTTTTGCCCATCTCCAGAAGCTCTAGTTTCCTAGTTGGTTTTCTAATGCATCCTGGTTTCCTTCCACATATATCCATTCAACCCTGAAAAGGACGCTTTTTAGCACATCATAGTATATGGACTCGTGAGTCAATATGTGTCCCACTACTTATAGTGCCCCATTTGGTTCAAGTATACATGCTTCATTCCCTAGGGCTGTTGCTAGTTCTTTGTGAACATTAATCCAAAAACATTTGACTTTATTTAGTTTCAATACAATGTCTCTTTGTTTCAATACAATTTCCATGCCTTTTCTCAGAGGAAAGAACTTCTCCAAGACCAGACTCCTTATAGACTTAAAAATTATCTTCTTATTTATTTTAACCTCTCATGCAATATTCCTAACTGTCTTTTCCTGTGCTTTCTGTATTAATTTTTCTTTACACTCTCTTAACTTCCTTCTGCAATCTTTCTAGTCCTCCTTTCTACCTAATGTTTTATAGCATGCATATGCCTCTTTCTTAACCTTAATTACTTTTTGCACTTCCTACTCCTAGTATATTTATTGCTTGATAGCACACATAAGCCTTGGCATATATTCATTTATCTTTGAATGCTTCTCATTTCTCTTTGGTTCACTTGGTAGTACTTTGGTCTCTTAGCCACACAGATGTGGGTTCAAGATTCACCCCAATATTAAGACCTTTTTCAGGTTTCACACTGCAGTTGCTTTACAGTCCATTGGAAAGGAAGCAGTACTGTCTGAAACGCTGGGTTTTTTTTCCAAATGGCATATTCAATAGAAGTTTTTCCTATTCAAGTTTGGACTCAAATCTGCTGGTTGCCTAAATACCTACTTAGATAAAAGTTGAAGACCCTGCAATATGTTTTGAAAAGAGTTAAAAAGAATTACTTTTGGTAACTGTTTTGTCTCGACATAACATGTCTCAGAGCCCTGGTTGTGTATGGGCCCCTGGCTTGCTCATACATTTGGCATTTTCTCATTATTAACATCATGCTAGGCCAAATCCAGAGGTGAATCCTGAGTCTGTTTTGTAGTTGCGGTTTCACTGTTCCAGAATGTCACCACTTCTCCGGGTTGTTCCAGCAGCATAGGGCTAATGTATTAACCCACTGTGCCAGTTACTCTTCTTCATGCTTACTTCAGAATAAAGAAGACTTGGTTGTTTTAGAGAATTAGGTGAGCATTAGATACCTGGCATTTTTAAGATTGGTTCTGCTTTCACTTCACACTAGTTTTACTCTGATAAAATAATACATTGATGGCTTTGCAGTTACCCCTGGTTTATCCTAGGAGAAGCAAGATCAGCACCAAACCAGTTTCATTTTGGGCTAGATTGTGGCTTCAGGAATAGTCCCAAGGAAGGCTGATATGACTTCTCTTCCAACCCAGGAGGCATAGATTTAATAGATTTCATAGATATTAGGGCTAGAAGGGATCATGGGTTCAGCCCCCTGCCCAAGGGGCAGGAAGTCAGCTGGGGTCAAAGGATCCCAGCAGGATAAGCATCCAAATGTTTCTTAAAAGTGTCCAGAGTAGGTGCTTGTACCACCTCTGGTGGGGAATCTGTTCCAGGCCTTGGGGGCTCAGACAGTAAAGAAATTTTTCCTGATGTCCAGCCTAAAACAGTTTTGCAGGAGTTTGTCTCTATTGGATCTTGTCATCCCCTGGGGTGCTCTGGTGAACAGGTATTCTCCCACATCCTGATGCACACCCCTTATGTACTTAGAGGCTGCCACCAAGTCACCCCTGAGCCTGTGCTTCTCCAGGCTGAAGAATCTCATAGCTCGCAGCCTCTCATCATAAGGCCAGTTCTCTTGCCCCCTGATCATGCGCGTGGCTCTCCTTTGGCCTCTCTCAAGCTTCTCCACATCCTTCCTAAATTGTGGAGCCCAGAACTGGATGCAGTACTCCAGCTGCAGGCTCACCAAGGCTGAATACAGTGGGAGGAGGACATCCTGGGTCTTGCTCGAGATGCATCGGTATATGCAAGCCAGAGTTGAGGGCAGGTCTATGCTGCCCTTATTTGGCACTTGGGAGCACCATGCTGAGATGTACTGTGCCCACTCCATATATACTCCTCAGATGAGAAATGGTGTAGCTAACTCAGTGCAGTACTGGCTGGCACTGATGAGCTCCCCCAGTATCCTTCTAAGGCAGTTTAGATGTGCCCTCAGATACCTCTCTGAGGTATGGTGCCTGTTCTTTCTCCTTGCTCTAGCTGGTGGTACAGTATTGCTCACACCACTGATTACAATGATTAATCATGATTTTTAAAAATAAGTACTGATACTTTTCAGGTGCTGATTGATGGCCCTTTTAGTTTTTGAGCTCTTCACGTTCAGAGTCTCCCAAGCTTTCCTTTGCAACCATGATGGTTAGAAACTCCTTATTTTTACAGGAGGGAGGGTCTTTACTTCCTTTTACAAATGCAGATATCCCATGGCAGGCATATAGCTGTAAGGGGCCAGATAATGCGCTTTCACACCGAGTCATTATCCTTGCTACATGATTTGTTTTATTAAAATGATTGAACTCCCTGCATAACAAGGTACCACTCAGGTGCTGGAAAGGGCAGGAGTGGGCCCACCATGACTAGCATCACAAGTCAAGTGTGATGTATGAAGCAATAAGAGAATAGCTGTGTTGAAAACCTGCACTGTATCTGTGCCATTCAAAAAGCTGTCCCTTCATTCTGCTCAGGGAAGTGAATTTACTTAATAGAATAAGATTAGATCAGGACTGTCCAAGGGGCAGCCCGCCGGCTGCATGTGACTCACAAGGTGTTAACATGCAGTCTTCCAGCTCCTGCCCAGCTCCTGAATCCCATTTCTCCAGCTGCAGCAGCAGGCAGGGTCTTTGGGTCCCCCTCCCACTCCTAGCCCTGGGGGAGAGGGTAGGGGGGTACTGCAGTGTAGTCCCAGGGATGCCCATTGCCCATCTACTCACGTGTGGTGCAACAGGGTAGGGGAGCATCTGCCCATGCATGTGCATGCTGTGCAAGCAGGGGGGTGGGGGTGAGCATGGCTTCCATTAGTGCAGCCCATGCGGTGTGCAACCCCTGCTGATGTAGCCTGTGGGGCATGTGGCTCCTGCCCACTAATAAGTTGGGCAACCCTGCTGTTAGGTGATCCTGGCACTGAAAAAATGGAGGCATCTGCCAGACCATGTAGGTTTTGCCCATATCAAAATATCCTCCTGCCTTTTGTGAAAAGAGAAGTGTGGATGTGGAGTAACAAAATTCTTTCATGAAGACAGCCAGTTGCTTCTCCTTTCTCTGATGGTGCTGTAAGCAAGCCACAAAGCAAGCCATAAAAAATCTGATGAATATTCTTTTAATTATGTTTTCTTATAGTAAATTACACCAAAACTACCTCTGATGATGTTGCCCATACATTTAGCAGAAGATAACCCATGGAAACAAAAATAAGAACCGGCTTAGAAATCTCCGCCTGATTTATAAATTGTCTGCTAAAGGCAATTTGCCCTCTTTGTCTGCTGCACTTACCCAATTGCTGCTGAAACTAATTGCTCTCTTCCTAGCATTCTTTAATGGCAACCGCAAAAAACCCTAAAACAAACAAACAAAAATGCATACTAGTGTACAGGAGTGAATTGCAATTAGTCCGCCCAGCTAATTATTGGCCTCTGAGCCTGGTGTTTAACACACAATGCGATTCCAAATGACAACACAAGCAGCAGGCTATGACAGGCACAAGGTGGAACATTTTAGAGCATACTGAGCTTCAGCAGTGTCAAGGTCTTTTTCAGGTCAGATCCCTAGGAGCTGATCTAGTTCTGAGCTGAGGGTGATTCAAAGGTTAAGTCTTATACCAAAGGGCTATTCTGGTCAGACACATAATTGGAATAACAAAGTCAATATATGTGGCTGGTTGTGGGACACAATCTTCATTTGATCTCTCACATGGCAGATTAATTAAGTGTTATCAATTAATGGCCTGGTAAAAGTGAACACCCTGTTAGTCAGTTTTCCAAATAGTGTCAAGCATATGCAAGCCCTTGTGGGGAGGGGGATCACCCTTGAATAGCACAATTACATTCCAGAAGAGGATAACAAAAAAAATATAAGGGGAAAAAGGGAAGGAAAAGTCACCTTCTTTTAAAAGTTTGTAGTGTGTATTTTTTTTTTACTATATCACTGGGTTTTCATGCACCTGCATTTGTGATCATTAAATAATTAAGTCTTCTAACATTCCCATGAGATAGACAGCTGTTGTTACTGAATAACTGAGATTTACCTATATGTAACAAGGGGCATGGCATGATGGGCTAGACTTCTTTTGCACACTGAAGAAAATTTACTCAGCTAAGTAATGCTGTTAACTTCATTGACTTCACTGGTGCTGCTCAGCACTCAGCAGCATGTGTGGAGAGTTCATCATGTCCACAGAAAGGAGGCTGTAGAGTTTATAAGCTCAGCAGGAGACTTTTGTTTCCTGTACAACTAATAAGCTCTGTGGGTTTAAGCATTTAGGGCCAGGTCTTTTTTTTTTTTTCTTTTTCAAATAAAAAAAATGTTCAAGATACCTTGATTCTGCCTGTGTCTCCCTTCAGGCAGCTATGTCCAAATTTCTACTACTGAGCTGATGACTGACTCTGCATCCTTCTAAACGCTAGAGATGCTTCAGCTTCTTACCTTCACATTTCCCAGGCACCAAATTTTGTTTCTGTGCACGCCCAGAAGTGCCTCAGTTGTGATAGGTGCCAAACTGCTCAGCATTATCTCGGAAACTTCGCCACCCTCTGCTTTACTCTCCTAAGGGACTTGACCCAATTCTCAGAGAAGGCTTGGTGGGCTGAGCTCATCCCATCATATGTAAGCTTTCACCTTCTTTTAAAACACGACTACTGCTAGAGCAGGAGTACTCCCATTTCTACAGTTGTGTGGTGGCTGGAGCACTTGCCTGGCATGTGGGAGTCCTGAATTCAAGTCACCCCTCAGACACAGTCCCACATCAGATGTCTCGCCAGTTCCCCCCTCCCAAAATGAATCCAAGCAGGGCGTGCCTACATGTGCACTTTAATGTGACTGTTTTACTGCGCATTAGTGTCACCTAAAAAAGTGACATTACCCTAATAAGCATTAAAATAGTCTACTAGGAATTAAGTGTTACTAGCAAAGCATGCAAATGTGCTGCTGTGCATTAGCTCAGCCTAATGCACATTAATTTATTACCTCACAGTGGAAGTACTCAATTAAATGCGCATTAGAAAAAGCATATTAATGCACATATAGACACACCCAGAGTAGTTTAACAGGCTTTTTTGAGGTGGGTACTCCCCCTCCTGTCTGAAACTGCTCATCTTGACAGAAAATTCAAGATTCAGTGGGAAAGAGAGAAACAGTCCTTACAACTGAGGACTGGGTGCTTCCAGGCAAATGCTCTCACCACTAAGTTACAGAGTCATGTTAACTCTTGCAACCTCGCACACTGCCCCTTTTCCCACTACCCTATTTTTTTTTTTAATTTTTAAATGCCTCCCTGGTCATCCAACTCAGCTTTATTTTTCAGATGCATAATCTGAGATACAGAATGAAAAAAGGAAGATTTAGTCAAGTACACACAGCAATACATCGAAAAACTAAGGCAGTATCCCAAAAGATTTTGCTTCCAGTCCCATGCCCTCTTAAAGGACACTATTGTTTCATGAATGCTTCATCACATTTCCTTCTTATTTTACCCATTCTATGAGCTTCTTGAGAGGATGGAAGCAGACATTCCTTTGCAAAGTGCGTGTTCATTGTTTGGAGTAATGCTTTAAAAGTTTATGCTGATAGGAATAAATATAAGTCTGGTTGGTGCAGTGGCAGTATATTTTGCATCCAGAGACTTGAAGATTTGCTTTTGACTGATTTCATATTTAGTTTTGGCATATGAGTCAATTTAACTATAATCCAATAAGGTATTGGTAGATGGGAATATACAATGAATATAACATTTCATTGTTTTTAATGCAGTATGTTTTGAACCATTTTCTAAATGTTTGCCTGTCTTTATTGTATTAGACTGATTTAAACTCTGGGGAAGAAGCTGTGCATTTTGATACATTTGAACATTGTCTTTGAGTCCAATGGTTTCTGAGGGTGCTAAATAATACACATTTTCAGCAGATAGTCCTGTTTGGAGAATCTTCCTAATTTAAGATACCGTACAGGGGCCCGCATGTCAGAGGATAATTGCTCAGCCCTTTCCGAAAAATCAGGCCCCTTTCAAGTGACTCCACTGAAAATTGTTGTTGACTCTTAAAACTCTTGGCCAGAAGCCTAAGTATGAAGATGTGGATCAGAAGAAGCCTAATTACAATTCCCAAAGAACTCAAGAAAGTTGCAACCCCATTTGCCACCTTCCTCTTTGGGGGCTGGGGGTGGTTTATGGTGCCCTTGGGTACCTGTGTGAGACTGTAACACTAGGTTGAGTACTTGAGGCCTTGGCCATTTATGATCTCCTCCCTTTTCTCTCCTCCCTCTCTGTCTCCTGTTTTTTCTCTCCATGTCGCTTTTCCTTTTTTATTTTTCATTCTTGCTTTCCTTTCTTAAAGAATCAGTTTATGAATCATTGTCTCTGTGTGAGCATTGAGCTGGTCTCTGATGGTTAGGGCTGAACCATATTGCTAGGGCAAAGTAAATACTCCTAGGACAAGTGCCACTTCTCATGATATTTCCTCAGCACATAAAAGAATTCAGGGCTGCCAAGCCAGCACATTTTGCCTGTGCTAACCTTACCTTTAAAACAAAATAAAGAAAAAGTATCAACAAATCTAATTCAGCTTCCATTTCTTGTTCCTCTAATGTATGTGGCTCCTATTATCAGTGACTGAAGTTATAGCCAAGCATCAACAGGAAAACAGATCACCGCAAACTTTGGTGTATTAACATCATTACCAGTTCAACTCTTAATAAATTCACTGTCTAACCCTTGTTGAGCTCCATAGCCATTTTGGGCACTGAGCAATGTGCACACGTAGCCATAATTTTCAAGATGTTGCTTGATGGGACACTTCGTAATAAAATCACTGCTAAAAATGCATTGGCAAGTTGCAACCATATTTTTTAAACAGAATAATCTTGCAGTTTTGTCTCCATGATTAAGCGGCTGAGTTTATTTCATATATTTTGTTTTATGCGGCTTAATATAAGCAAAAGAAGCTGCTTTCAGGAGCCTCGCTTTTTAAAAAATATTTTGACATGTGATTTACTGAAGTTATCTGATGAATTTCAAAACAAATATATGTCTTCTTGCCTTCCTATAATACTAGGTATAATAGCTGTGGCTGTCCATGTATTTTCACATTGATAAGATGAAGAATGTAGAATTTCTGCAGTCTCCATTTGTTATTTGGCACAACAGGGTAATACCTTTTCTGGAGCATTTCTGTCATGTCCTGTAATGTTCACAGTTTACCCTTTTTCCCTGCTCTTCTGCTTGCCTGGTTTGACCATTCCCATGAGAAAAAAAACCTGTTAATGGCCAGGTATTGCTGATGCTTCTGCAAGCAGGTTCAGGTGAGGCATTTCAATGTCAGCAGAGACTGTGGACACACTATTGATGTCACCCACCTCTGCCTGACCCAAGGTTTGAATTTTCAGAGTGGGGTGGCAATGAGATGGAAAGAGATGAGTAAGTGGACTATGTTAGACATAAAGGCCTAAATCATAGGTGAGTATTCGAGAGAAGCATTTGGTTTCAGATCTTTATCTTATAATACAGGCAACCCCTGCTTAACTCTGTTTCACGTAGCGCTATTTTGCTATAACGCTCATTTTAAATTGATACCTGATTTCACTTAGTGCTCAGCGAGTTTTGCTATAATGCTTGCGGTCACCATCTTGGGTCATTAAAAACAATTGCGGTTGCCATTTTGGGTCATCAAATACTTTCAGTTTTGCTTAATGCTCGTTTGACTTAATGCTCAGTTTCTCAGGAACCAATTAAGAATGCTAAGTTGGGGTTTCCTGTAATGACTAGACCTTCTGCTCCCATCTACTGACAGCATTAATAGATTAAATGTTGAGCATTTCCCCTACCTAAGTAGCCATGTTTCCCAAAAAGTAAACATAGATAATGATATTCAACCCCAAATAAAAGATGCTAGTGCTGCCTTTGGACATCTTCATAATCATGTCTTTAATGATCATGACATCAGGACCTAAACCAAGCTTCTCATCTACCAAGCGATTGTCATCCCTACTCTATTATATGGGTAGGAAACTTGGATGGTGTATCAGAAGCATCCGAAAACTTTGGAACATCAACATCAGCAATGTTTTCAGAAAATTCTCCCTATCAATTGGAAGGACAGAAGAACGAATGACAGCATTCTGGTTCCAGCAAATACCAGTAACATTGACACCATATTTATATGGAAGAGGGTCAATGTTGTGCCTATCCACAAGAAGGGCAGGAGACCTGGGTAACTATAGTCCAATCAGCCTAACTTCCATCCTAGGGAAAATCCTAGAAATGTTCATCAAGGAGTCTATCTGCAATAAGCTTGCAGACGGTAAGATTCTGAATGACAGCCAGCATGGCTTCATTGCATGCAGGTCTTGCCTTACTAACCTCATCTCCTTCTATGACCAAGTAACTTGCCACCTGGACATGAGAGAGCAGGTTGACATTATATACCTTGACTTCCAAAAGGCCTTTGATCTAGTATCCCATAATGTCCTTGTGAGAAAATCAGAGGATTGTGCGCTTAACTCCGAGACAGTCAGGTGGGTGAGAAACTGGCTACAGGATAGAATCCAGAGAGTTGAAGTGAACAGATCTGTGTCATCCTGGCGAGAAGTGGGCAACAGTGTCCTGCAGGGGGCGGTGCTTAGTCCAGTACTTTTCAACATCTTTATTAATGATTTGGATGTGGGGGTGAAGAGCTCACTGGCCAAGTTTGCGGATGACACCAAGTTATGGGGGAGCGTGTTCATGCTTGAAGATAGGCTACAGATACAAGCGACCCTAGACAGGCTGACAAGTTGGGTGGATCAGAACCTGATGAAGTTTAATGTTGAGAAAAGTAAAGTGCTCCACCTCAGGACGAGGAACCCCCCAAAACACCTACAGGCTTGGCAGCACCAAACTGACTAGCACCACAAATGAAAGGCACCTGGGGATAATAATAGACCACAGTATGCACATGTAGCCAGTAGGGCAACTAATACTCTGGCATGCATCAATCAATGTATCTCCAGAAAAAGCAAGGAGGTGATTCTTCTGCTCTACTCAGTACTGGTGAGACTGTACTGGAGTACTCCATTCATTTCTGGGCACCACACTTTAACAAGGATGTGGACAAGCTTGAGAGAGTCCAAAGAAGAGCCACCCGTATGATAAGAGTCTTACACAGCAAGCCATACAAGGAAAGGCTGATGGATCTGCAGCTGTTCAGCCTGAGGAAAAGAAGGCTGAGAGGGGACCTGGTAGCAGCTTACTGCTACACTAGGGGAGTAAATCAAGGGCTCAGTGATCAACTATTCAGCAGGGTACCCAAGGGGAAAACCAGAAGTAATGGCCACAAACTCTTAGAAGACTGATTCAGGCTCAACATTAGGAAAAACTTCTTCACAGTCAGGGTTTCCAGACTGGAATAAGCTCCCTCCAGAGGTGGTGCAATCACCTACCCTGGAAATCTTCAAGAGGAGACTAGACAGTCACCTTGCTGGGGTCACCTTACCCCCAGTTATCTTTCATGCTTGGTGCAGGGGGATGGGCCCAATGATCTTCTGAGGTCCCTTCTGGCTTTACAATCTATGAATATAGCACCAGCTCTATTGGAGAGAACTTGTCATAAAGATGCCTGACAACTGTCTCCTGATACCGGTCCTATACTCCCAACTCACCAATGGTCACTGCTGTAGAGGTAGGCAATAGAAGAGAGTCAAGAACATCTTGAAAGAATATGTGAAGAAATGCGGTATTAACACCAATACCTGGAAAACTCAAGCATTGAATGGCTCGAATAGCACTGTGATGTACAACAAAATTTACAACAAGGCATTATCACTTTGAGCAAACTTGCCATCCTATGGAGGCATATGGATGAGAGAGACAAAGGGAAAGAGCTGTGACCTGATATCATCAGGATCTACTTCTTCCTCCCGGAACTATTTGCCATGTCTGCAATCGAATATGCAAAATTGGATTGGCCTCCTCAGTCATCTACAGATTCACCAATGACTTTCCTGTTTACTGGAAGACTATCATGCTTGTATCAAGTGACTGCCAATGATAGTTAATAGATCAATGGAAATAACTTACAGATGCCCGGAGTTGTGATAGCCTTACCTGGATGAAATAATACTTCACTCTAAGAATGGGACGAATGAAGTCAATGAAATGACCCACAGAGACAGATGCGAGTCTAAACGAATAATGGAATTTAGAATTTGGCAACAATCTAATTTCCTTTGGTAGAAAATTAATTAAAATCACCCCTTCCTAATTTGACTGGGGAGGTCTGAGCCTTAATAAAACCATCAAAACAAATGCAATGAATGAGCAACATAGGACTGCTTTGTCCTTGCTTCCTGAGTCTTCACCTACCTCTTTGCTCATGTGTTAATTATCTTCTGGTGTTACAGAACACTAAGTCCAAGGTATTCCATAGCTCTGTTAGTGCAGGTGTCTGCACTCCTCAGAAAAGGGTGAAATACTCTTTTCACCCCTCTCATTCAGGCTAAACTTAATTGAGACTCACTGCAGGGGTGACACAAGTGGTACGGGCAGCCTGTGTACGTGGCATGCAGAAGAACAGGGAAGGGACAGGCAACACAGCAGCAGATAGGGAAGGAAGAAGGAAGTGCAGGAGATCAGGAAAGGAGCACAAAGCAAAGAACAGAAAGCAGAGCAGCAGATCAGACACAGGAAGAGGATTAGAGTGGCACTGGGGAGAGCATGGGGCTAATTTGTGCCATGCTTGCTAAAAAGGTTGGCCCCTGTGGTTTTAGTGCTTGGCCTCACAAACCTGTTGCTTCAGGGAGCAGAATCTAAAGCTTGGTTGATAGGAAGACAACAAAGTAACATTGTTTTTCATATGCTCATTGGTATAGGTCTGATTAAGGGGAAGAGTAAGAAGTGAGGTAGTATCTGGAAGATGTGCTGTGTACAAGAATTCCAATGTTTTCAAGGATCTCTACCATAAAACAACATATAAGACCATCCTATGTGAAAAGTTTGCCTATGAACATCACTTCTACTACTGCCCCACTCCACTGATAATGTCCTCTTTTCCTGCAGACTCAATACCATCTGCAGGGATATGTGTGTGCAGTACCTGTGAAAAGGATTGGAGGGAAGAGGATTAAGTATTCTCCACTCAGCACTTGCTCATAGTAGGGTCAAGTGCTTTGATTGAGTGCTTGGTCATTGAATTCTCCCATCCTTGAATTCTCCCATCCTTCAAAGGCACCAACTGCTCAAAACACTGCAGAAAATAGGGCAGTGTGAAATTTCAATGGCCATTTCATTTCAACACAGGCCGTCGAAATAGCCTTGAAACAAAATGAGGCTAGTCAAAACGTTTCGACCATAGCGCTGGGGATGGGAAGTCCATCCAGCTGGCCTGCCTTACCATCCTCTGCGCTAGATCATGCCAGGGGCATGATGTCAGCCCAGCTGGGCTGCCTTCCCACCCCCAGCACAATCTGGGAAGTCAGCACAGCTGGGTTTACTCCATGCCCCCAGCTGGGGTTAGGATCTCAGCCCAGCTGGGCTGAATCCTTTTCCCCAGCCCCATGGTCCAGCGAAACGGCCAAAACATAGTCAAAAAATCTTCACTGTTTCAACGAAGTGATACAGTGAGGTAGTTTTGACTTGAAATTATATTCAATACAAAACACTGTTCCGTCCAGACCTCAAAACTGAAGTTGGAACAGAACAGTGCTGTTTCACACAGCCCTAGCAGAAAATTTCCTGTCTCAAACCTGTGGAGAGTATAACAATGGAATCTCTTTGTTGGAGCTCAGGAACAGGAATGACATTAGTATTGAAGAAGACTTCATTGGAAGTTCCTTGTTCCATCATCTAGACAGTCTTGGCAAAGACCTGTAGGGCATGGCCTGCAAAGTAGACATTACAGGGATTTTTTTATGGTGCTTGCACTTAGTCTTCGTTATGGGGCTTGCCAAGTACATTATAGATAACTGCAAAATTTCTTCTGCGCCCTGAGCAACAACAAAGTTTAGCATCTCCAAAACTCCCTTCCCATCAGTTGGTGGCATTTTGACTGAGCCCTTAACCCTTGATGACTTTCAACATTCCTGCTAGTAGCCGTGTTGGAAGCCCTAAAGTACGTGTGCCACTGATTGACAATGATGTGTTAAGTGCTATTTTTATTTTAGCAACAGATGGAGTCTGTTGACATTGCAGGTCATATATGCATGCCTAAGATAACTTTTAACAAACAAGCTCAGGTGATTTGATAAATACAGGTGAGGCAACCTGGGACTCAGTACTGCCTCTAAAACCTTTTGGAGAAGTTAAATACTTGGGTGGCCAAACCAAGCTTAGTTCCATGCCACCGCAGCCACACAGCTAACGGGACCAAGGTAGCTCAATTAAAAGCAGTCAAAGCAGTATGGCTGCATCTCCAAGGCTCCATCTGGGACCAAAGCCCCATAGTGCTAGGTGCTGTACATGCACATAGTAAGAACTGTCCTTTCTCTGAAGAGATTATAGGGCTCCCAGCACTACTAGCAGTACTGGGGTTGAGCTCCTGCAGAAAAGGCTGATGCTATAAACCCAATGAGATACTGAATTCCTTCAAAGCACAATTGTTTCTTGTTGCCTCAAAAACAGACACATTGCAGAATGAAGTCTTATGTTCCTCAGTTTTACCTCCTGTAAATTGACTGCAATGCTTATCAACCTCACAGGGGTGCCGAATACTTAGGACCTGTCCATGTTCCACAGGGGGCATCTAAACATGCGTCTACACAGGGGGCATTTATATTAATTAGCTCCACAGTAAAAGGTCATTGTCTACACCTGTGGTACTATTAGACCACAGTAAACTTATTAACTCTGCTGTAGGATAGTACCTCCTGACACAAATACTATCCTACAGTGGAGTTATTTGGTCCACTGTAACACGTGTAGATGGTGACCAGGGCTAGCTGGGGCACAAGGGTGCTACATTGTGGGGGCTGCCTGCTGGCTGGCCCCACATTGTAGCAACCTCGTGCCCCAGCTAGCCCCTCTGCAACACGTTGAACTGGGGCAGAGGAGTTCTGGGTTGGCAGGCTGATCCCTGGCTGCACCACCCCAGCTCAACATGCTGTGGTCCTGGGTGGATGTGTAAATGCTGGGCCATGGCACAAACTGTGCCGGTGTTTTTTCAGGCACATTAATAGCATGTGTAGCTGTGCCCCCATTGTGCAGGTTTATCTAAGGCCAGATCTACATTAGTCTACTGCTGGCATAAAGATGTCAGGGACATGAAGAAGTGTGCCCCCTGCACAGAAGCCCTCAGTATAGATGAGTTACACCAGCAAAGCTGCATTTTTACCAATCTAGTTTGCTTTGTGCATGGGGTTGGATTTACTGCAGCAGTTTACACTAGCTTTGCTCGTATTTGTGCATCCGTGTTGGGTGCACTTTGCCATTAGAATATATCAAGCAGTGTTGGTAGTGTAGAAATTGCTGAAAGTCAGTTTTGGGTTTATTTACTTAAACTGTTACAACCCTTCTATGGACACTCTTACATACATGAGATCTGGCCACCTATGAATTAAGCTTTAATTGATTCTTCACTGAATTAAGCCAAAATGAAATAAATGAGACCTTACTCAATTTAAGATTGTCCACACACTTCTGTTTGACTGGACCAAGCTAGAAGCCTGGTTAGACAAGTGTAACTTTTAATATACACAGAGCCTGAAATACTGTAGTATTTTGGGATCTAGAGCTCCTTGTCCTTTCCTTATGCAAAAAGCCCCCCCTTGACTACTCATGTGAATATGCCAGGCAGAATTTAGCATCACAAGCTGAAAAGTCATATGTAAATCCAGAATATTATTATTATTGTTGCTGTTGTTGCTATTTTCCTTGTGACACATTTATATATATTATCAACTTATCAGCATTGAAATATTATTTGCATGCTAGTAAAACAATTACATTTAATATTGGTAGCTTGGATACTGGAGTTTTTTAAGTAATTGGAGAATGGTCAAACACAAGTATGAAGGAGCATAACTTCAGTCGACATATATTTATTCAGACTAATGATGTAAATAACACATTTAATTATACATTCTACATACACATAAGTCATTTAAGTTTCTTTTACTTTGTTGTACTGTAAGAGGAGATGTAGCCACTTTAATTGTGTCCAATTAATTTTTTTTGCTTTTGTGAAACAAGCCTTGTTTGCCATAATGAAATTCTGTTTTCTTCAGCTCTTCCATATTGTCTTCTTTAAAAAATTCACCATTTGCTCCTCTGAACTGAACAAAAACCTTTCCTTAAAAATGAGGGAAGCACAATGCCCTCTATTTCTGAAATCATTAGAATTGACTTTTAGACAATCAATGTGTTAAATGATGTAATTATCCAATGGGCCTTTCCCCATTTAAACCAGTTTGAAAGTTAAAGGTTTGTTTTAGATCAATTCCAACCACTTTGTGTGCAAATTACACAACTGCCTTTTCCTTAACTGATCGCACAAATCCAATTCAATAAAGGCATGTCTGTTTAAAATGGTTCTTTGATAATGAGTAATTCTGAGTTTGAATACTAACTCGTCTCAAGATTTAAAAAGGCAAAATCAGAACTCTTCACAGATTTAAGCATGATGCCAGTAACTTGGAAAGGAGCAAACTTCTGACTGACTCCATGGTGAGTGTGCTCAGTTTTTTACTTCCTGCTTAGTTACTCCTAGTAGGAGATTGAGCCCCATCCCACATTGTCCTTGTTCCATTCACGGGACGGACACCAGCCTGTTGAGCTTTGATACAACCACTACATCCCAAGGACGTCTATATTCCTAGGATGTGGGTAATAAATTGTCACTGTTCCCAGTTCTGGGTCTCTCTGGTGCATTCCCACAGCCATACTCCTTCCTAGGCAGCAGGAGTCTGCAGTCTATCACCACCTCAGACACAGGACCAGCCCTTCCAAGCACCCATTCGGGATGCATCCAGATAAGTGCACGCATGTGGTTTGTAGTGCTTCAAAGTTGTTTTAGGTGCTGCAAACTGCATGTGGTGCATGTGCAACCATTTACTGTGCTGCAAATTTGCGTGTGGCACCAAAATTTGATACCAGTAACTCCCACTATAAAAAAAAACAACAACCCTGCTGCTGCTGCAAGAAAGGGGCAGACACGGAGGCTTTGTCCTCCAGGGAGACAATCTGGCTGCCGGTCAGTGTCTCTCCTCCTCTACTTGTCCCCAAGCTCTTCCAGCATGCCAGGAGCTGGGAGGAGCAGGTAAACAGACATTTCCCTGAAGGGAAATTTTGCCTTGCACCATACCCCACATGCAAGGATGTGCACAGTGGCAAAAAGCAGCAGCACAAATTTGTGCCACTGCTATTTTTGCCATGGCAAACGCATGCCCCTGCCCATGCACATTGATATGGATGTGCCCTTTGAGTTCATTTTGCTACAGAAGATCTTGAGAAGGTTGAGATTTTGAAAAGGTTTTTGGTTTTTTTTTTTAAATCTACAAGCACTTCATACATAAATAACACGCAATAGAATTATGGTACTGTGAATAATCACAAAGTCCTTTATGTAACTTCCCAGGATGGGTCTCGGATGAGCGTGGGTTCTGGGTTTTGCCCAAGCTCTTATATCAGGCAGCCTTTCCAGCATTGTTGGCCACCTTGTCTTACTCTGGCAGTAGACTGCCTTCCCTTTTTTTAATGAAGCACCTCTTAGAAAACAACAATGTGATGTTAAAGCTGTTTCCTTGTAGTTACAAGCTGAAGGGAGGTATGGGCTCCAGTCCCAAGCGGCGTTCCCACTTCCTGCCAGCTTCTGTGCAGAAAGTGGGTTAATGGCCATGAGCCTATCAGTAGACCTCTCATTGTTCCAGTCAGGGCATTTTTGAGAGTCATTGTCCTTAACTGTTCTGCCACAGCTTCTCAGATATTGGCCCAGATCTTGTCCTACCTCTAAGATGTCTAAGTCTTTGCTGCTGCTAACAAAAAAAGTCAGTGTCTTGCTTCTTGAACATGATCCTATTGTACCAGGATATAACTCTCCTATTCTATCAATGAGCAGTCTTATTTCTTCCATCATAATAGGGGCTAACTTGGAGTAGGGATGCCTACCAGAAACTGTGCATCTTCACTGACAGATGGCAACACCAATTTCACTGTCAAGTGAAGTGATAAGTGTGTGTAAGAGAGAGCAGTTCACCCAATGTTTGCCTAGTGGCCTAGTGGTTAGGACACCTGCTCAGGAATTTGGCAGATTCTCAACCCCATCATGCAGAGGGAGTTTGGCAAGAGTCATGGGAGGAGGAGAGCATCATGACTCTGAGGAGGCCTGGCTGTTCAGCTAGTGAGGAGGGCATTCCCCTGGAAGGGAGGAAGCCCTGAGCTCTGCTGGCTGGCGGGGTGGCATGAAGGGCAGCAAGCAGGATGGCAGCCACCCCGTCATCTCTCCTCCCCTGCCAGGGCTTCTCTGTCCATCAGCACTGAAGAGCAGGGTTGCCACAAGACATCTGGGAAACAGCCACACAATTTGCTTTTTATGCCAGGACCAACCTGTGAAAATTGTTTAGTCCCACGGTCATTTATGTAGGTCCCGATACATTTTGTATCAAATAGTTGACCCCATGCTTGAAAATTCCTTGTTTTTCCTGTAATAGTTGATAATGTTGGGTCAAAATATGCAGGTATGTGTACACACACAATTCCTATTGGTGTTGCTCATACTCTTTTGCTACATCACTGATTATATAAAGTAACACAGGTACCTGTATTCTTAACACTGCTTTGGATGTTAGTGAAACTACCAGAAGAGGTCTTGCTAGATAAGTAATATCTACCAATACCAAACATTTACTAATAAAATTCAATCTGTTCCTGTCTGAATGGGAACTAACAGTGTTTTGCGTATTTCTAAAATGCATGTTCATTTTTTTAATGTTTTTTATTTTTGTTAAAATCAAAATAAATACATGTTTAAACACAAAAAGTCGAATGACTTATTTGTATATTAAATGGGAGGAAAAATATTCCGGTAATATTAAAGTTGTATACTGAAACACTCACAAAGCAGAGCAGTGCAAAAGTGAAGGCTCTTGTAGCACCATGAATTCATCCAAACTGAACATACTTATTATTATTTCAAATTAGCTATGGCTGTGTATGGATGGATCATTAGGCACACCCAATGTCTTGTTGACTTTAGTAGTTCCACACTGGCTCAGAGTTTTACCTGCATGGATCAGCTTACAAGTTCAAGTTCAAAACTACCTATTTTGTATCCAAATGTGTATACTACGCACAAGGTAGCCAAGCTGATGTTACTATGGGAACCTCATCTTTTGTGTTTCTTGATTGTTTTTGTATGTGCACTTACATATGTAACCTTAACATAGCAATAATGTCCTTCTCCCCCTTTAACAGATATATTAATTATATTTCTCCCCCTTAATGGGCTACTTACTTTATGGTTTGGGGACACAAAAGTAAATTTTAAAATCAATTATACAATTACATATGTAGTAATAACAGAGCACAGAGCTAATCGTCTTTGGGTCAGGACTATAACCTTCTCATAATGCAGGTTTCATTAGGGTAAGGTCTATTATTGCAAAGAATTACAGAAATAATGGGAGTGGGTGTATTCAGCAAGAAATAACAAATGAGGGTCTTTTCTAGATAAGAGAAGCTGTTTGCTGGCTGCAGTGTGATAGCAAGCCCTCATAGTGTATGTAAATTGATAGGGTCAACTTCCCCTGGTGTATGCAAAGCACATTGTACAAGAATTAATTTTCGTACCATTCTGGAGAATGGCAGGAGGAGGGCTTCCAATGATCACTCATCGTTGGATACAATTGCAAAGCCAAGGATGTAAAATGGCAGAAGAAGTTCTCCATGTTTGCAAAATGGGCTAAACACCCTTAGCAGTATAACTCACACTGGTCTTGAGTTATTTAATTTGCCTCTCTGTGCATCTTTCTAGAATACCTGTAACAGGCTCCAGGCTTTGTGTGGAGTTTCTGTAGTCTGTTGAAAGTATCTTCAATGGATGGACTTAATATCATGTATATATTTGCACATCAACAGCACTGCCCATCCCAAATTCTAACAGTTGTTTGCAAATATTAATGAATTTAGCCTCACAACACTTCCTGATACTATTATCCTCATTTTCAAGTGGGGCAGCTGATATTTACACAGATTAAGGGGTAGGATTCCCCAAAGGGTCCAGATGATCCACAGTCGGTCCACCAATGTTAGCATGTCCCTCCTTCCCATGACAGCAAAATAATTTTACTTGTACATAACTATGAAGAGAATTTGGCTTAACAGGTTTATTACTTTGTAAACTGCTAGTAAATTAAATGAAGTAATCTGTTCCTCCAGAACAGTTCAGTCCCAATAGACTGTTGTAGGCAATGACATCATAATCCCTTTCATAAAAGGACCAAGTTCCATTTTTTAAATAGTTAGGTTTTTTTGCTCCCACTTCTCTTGTCAGGAGGTTATTCCAAAACCTCCCTCCTCCAATGGTTGGATGGTTGTGCTTATACTTGCTTGTCTTAATTGGTAAAGAAGAATTAGGTTGGAATTTATCAAATCACATTTTTCCTACTGTAAACCTGGAGGACTAGTTACAAGGTGCTTAATGTGATTTACAATTAGGGACCAAATTAAATTACCTCTCTCAGGACTTCTTTTCTTCTGTCAACAGCTTAGTTAGGGTCAAGTGATGCATGTTCCTTAGTGAATTCAAGGCTGAAATGTCATTTTGGGTGAGAGTGCTTTTAGCTGATTATGAGACAAATTCACTGCTGATAGAGCACAACTTAACAGGTCATCTGCCTCTCTCAGAAGCCATAGGCTAAATGACAGGTTCCTGATTCTGCATGCTCACTCATTTTACACAATTATTAATTACATTTTATCTTTATATTATGTATTAATTAGAAATATGGTGTAGGAGATGGGAAAACCTAGCATGTTTCCATGCAATTAAAGATGGTGTCATAAAGCATATGCACAAAGAAGACAACTGACTATTGCAAAGGCAACCTTAATTCTGGCATTTTTTAATGTTTTTGCACCATTGAGTCAGGCTTTATGTCATGTGCCTCGTGGCTTCAAGGCTCCTTCATTCCTATCTAGTCAGCAATTTGGATTCAATGGGAGAAGAGGTATATGCCCTCAGCCCTGCAATTTGGATTCAATGGGAGAAGAGGTATATGCCCTCAGCCCTGCCCACTCGGGTTGAACATGACCTAGAATCTAGGTCTCCCACTTCTTGGTCAAGCGCTCTAACCACTATTGGGCAAAAAATGGGGTCTTCGTCCTCCTTACTGCAACTGGATTGAAGTCAATGCCACCACCAGTAGATGTCTTCCCTCTTAGTGAGCTGTATCCCAGCATGCCAGAGACACCTTTTTTCAGCACAGAGTCAGGCCCTTGAGGGTGAGCAGGAATTCAGAAATCACCTAGACCTTTAATATCTATTGGCTACCTGTAGGCAGTGCCAGATTATGACATGCTGAGGCCTTAAACTATGTCCAGTTTAAGAGACCCCATATGACAAAAATAATCCACAAAAATGGATTTTCATGAAATGTTAAAATGAATTATTGTTATTTCTGCACAAATTTATAAACCCAGTATGAATAATAACTGTGGCGTCATATATATGTATATTTTTGTTATATTACAATGAAAATGTTCAGGTTTTTCTTTTTATTGAGAGGCTCCTCACGTTGTGAGGCCCTAAGCTGTAGTTTAAGCCTAAATCCAGCACTGCCTGTAGGCGACTCCCTCCCTCCTCTGTGGTCTTCTGCTTTGGAGGTGCATAATGCTGCCTACTCAATGAATGGAAGAACTATATGTTTCTTCAGGCAAAACAGGATCTCTCTCTTGAGGTGAGACATGTATGTTTGGGATTAGTCGAAAGACAGGCTTAGCTCTTAAGTAGGATCTGGGCCTAAATCGTAGTGAGCATGTCTGAGCTGAGAATTTTCAGTCACATATAACATGGTGATCTGTCAGCTATTTTCCACTTCCTTAACATGAGAGTGACCTGCCTACCAAATTTTAAGCCCTGAGTGTAATGGTTGTAACAAACATGGGCAAAAGTAGGTATTTTCTCCTGAACATTTTTTCCCCCAGGAAATAGATTTCATCTAAAATTATTTACCTTAAAAAAAAAGCCTTTGGAAAATATTGGACATGGAAGTTTCAGATACAATAGTTAAGTTTGGTAAAATTATAAGTAACTGTAACCATCTGTTTATAATGGAAAATGGCAGGCAATCTCAACTCTTGGTAGTACCCTATATAATGTAGCAATCTCAGATGCATTATGCTAAATAGAGAGCCTTGCTACCTAATGTGCTACCATAATGAAATATGTGTAAATATGAAGAGAGGCTAAATGGTATTAATGTGTATGTTGCCACAATGTATAGAGCTGTACAGAGAACTAAAAAAGACAATCCCTGTGCCAATGAATTTGCAGCATAAGGTCTCAATTTAGCAAGGTAATTAAGCACACACTTAATTTTAAGCACATTTTGATTCTCATAGACTTCAATAACACTATTACCATATTTAAGTTCAGACATAGGTTTAAATATTGTATTGAATTTGGGCCTAAATTTATCATTCTGCATTTGCTTTCAGTATAACCAAGAATTCTTTTTTTTACTCTCTGAATATAGTAAATTAAGTGAAATTTAATAATGCAACTTCAGTGGAACAAATCAAGTGTTGTCAAAATTCTTTGGTTAGGCAAAATTTAAGCTTCCCCAGATCCTTTGTAGGTTATTTCGACTGATAAAAAATCAAAAGATGAGATACTAAAAACCTCTTTAAATACAAATGTTGCAAAGGTAGCTAAATACAGTGTTTAGAAAGCATATTATAACTTAATCCAGGCATCTTTTTCTAGCTCCATAAAATACTTTGCAACACAGTCAAGGTTTTCTTGTTAAACCCTATTATTAAGAAAGTTAATTTCACTCTAAAGTCAGAGGCCTTCCTACTATACTGCATTACCAGACCTCTGACAGGCCTATTCAGCTAGGCCCCGCTGATATGTTGTGGAGATTTGAAAGTAAAGAATTGCAAGAAGTGCAATTTAATCCCAAAGTCATTACCTAAATGCTGAGATAGGATGGGGATTACCACCAATGTAAATGAGATATGAGACAGCCAATGGATTAGGGCACCCTTTCTTTAGGATGACTTCAGCAAATAGGCTAAGATAAGGAAATCTTTGTAATTACATGGAGCTACACTGGTCAATTCTGACTTTTAAATACTGGAGAGCTGGAGAAAAGGAAAAAAAAAGCCCTACATATGTTATTCTGTGCAATATTAAGTAATTCCTTTTTAATTCTACACAATCAATAGAAGAACATCATGCCAAATGAAAAGATGAGAGCTGACTACATGTCCTTTTGTGACTGGTATCATTCCATCATTTTTGGTAATATCATTTCCAAATTAAATTTTATGGTCCATTACATACTAGCTCAAACACTTTTCTAATGGAATCTTAAATGGAACTGACTTGCTTTGCGTGGGGTTTGTCTCTCAGTTAAGATGTTATTTAGTTCTAATTATCAGATAATGAACTCAGGAAATTTAATTTTTAATATTTATATGTCAAAAGTCCATTGTACTTTGGTTAAAGGCTTTAAATTAAAAATTAACATGGACAGAATACTAATTGAATATTTTCTCTATCTGTGAGAGTGAGAAATGAGTTACATATTTTTCAGATTAGCTTGTAACACTGTGGACTGTTTACTTAAAAACTTCATTTAGTCTTTAACATACATCACAAATAAGGAGACAAGAAAAAAGAACCCCAAAAGCTCTATGTTTACAAGCTTGAAGAATAGCATATCTTCACTCACATGCCCTTATGTACATACTTATGACAAAAAACATACATGTATATAAATTTAGGGTACATATAAGTGCATATACAGGCACATACACTGTATAATGCAATGCAATTATAGTAATCATTTCTTCTTGTCCATTGTTTCCTCTGCTTTCACTTTCTTTCCTTACTCCCTTTCACTTTCCAGTCTTAAAATGTAAAATTAAATTATCCTTACTAGCTTTTCTAGCTGTAGGCAGGCAGTCCAGTTCTGAGGAATACACGTAGAAGTGGGAAAGAGGAGCACTCAAGTTTTCATACATGTCTTCAGGTTTCTAGTCATCTTACTTTTCTAGAATTTACCTGAATGGTCTCATTCTGCCCTTCCTCCAGTTCCATTAGACGATGTCTTCTATCCATTATGAGCTGTGGGGAACCCATTGTTTTTATACATAAACGAACAGGAAAGATGTCTAGTGTGTTAGCCTGGGACTCAGAAGACCAAGACTCAGTAACAGGTTGCTTGTGGGACCTTGAATAAGTGTCTAGACCCAAACCCAGAAAGGGGGTATAAGCACCATAATGATAATTGTTGCAATGCCCCATTTTCAGGTACTTTGTGCCCATAATTGGATCCACAGCCCTGATTTAGGCATCTGAAATCCACAAGGAGAGTTCAGGGCATCAAAACACATCCACACAAACCTTAGCATGCTGAGCTAAGAGACGCCCAAACTATGCAGAATCAAATGCTGTCAAGGGGCGAGGATGTGTGTGTATGTGGGTGTGTGCACGTGTGTGAAATCTTGCCCCTCTCCAAGTTGAACGCACCTTTCTTACAGTAGTGCTGAAAATCAGGAAACCACCCCTACCCTCCCTTCCAAAAAGGAAGTGGGGATTATGCTTTTAAAATGACATTTGCAGAAGATACCAATTCCCCCCTTTTTGGACAGGAACACAGTGGTTAGACCCAGGAGGCATGACAGCTGGATTTGATGCCTTCTTCTGCTTGAAATCCACCTTTTCAGGGAGTACTCCAGCCACAAGGGTATGCTCTAGGATGAGGTGAAGGGTGCGGTGAGGGCATTTTTTGTTTTCTGAATTTCAGGACTTAGTCCAAAGACTGGAACCCTTTGTGTCTTAATCACGACTTCCTCCAGCCTATTTGCCTTATGTCTAAATCTTAACTGAGGTTTCAATGCTGAACTGTGTCAAGTCCATTAGGAGTTGAGTTTACTCAGCACCTAATGAGATTGGACTTTAAATAAATCTGAACTGCTTATCTGGGATGCAGGCACTTTACAAAAAACCCTTTGTTTAAACCTATTTTCAAGCTCCAACCAGGAGGGATAAACAAGACAGCTAAGTGTAACATTGTCTTTTCAAACATTATTTATGTTGGTATATACCATCTGGACTGGATGTGGTATTTTTGGTCTGACATGATATATGAGTGTAGTTGATGAATCACTTTTCTTTAAAGAGTCTGCCATTTACATGTCAATCATAATTAAATTCCCATCTTGCCTTCTTTCTATAGCTGTGATCTACCAAACCAAGCTTTCAGACTTCAGTCAAAGAAATAAGATCAGGCCAACACTTTTCCTCACTTCTTCCTCTAAATCTGAAACTGCCATTGGGAGAATTGCAGAAGGTAGAGCTTGGCCCTCCACCGATTTGAAATTACAAATTTGAATGACTTTAGTCAAGTTACTCAAAACTTACATAATTGAAAATAGGATTTGAAGGTTAATAGTTTAGTGTAAGAGTAATTATGAAAAGCTTTGTAAGCCAGTGAAGAGATGCTGTTTGATCAGGTTACCTGACCAACACATGTATTTTGAGTGGGTCAGTTCTATTAGTCTATAAAGCACCTAGAATATTTCAGGCACTTAAAAAACAATAACCTTAATCTATAAAGTCTAGGTTTTGATTAGAGCCAGCAGAAGAATGATGACATGAATACTGACTCACTTCTGCTCCAGTTCCTGCAGCCTGAATAGGAGGAGGGTCATTATCCAGACTACTAAAGATGAAGGGACCACCTTTGGGGTGGATACTGGATCTGTATGCTTGTTTCTAAAACTTATATTGAAGACATAAAATATAAGTAAAGAAAATCCTGTTTGGCTCATGTA
>NW_017729033.1:16200487-16204760 GCF_001723915.1 Gavialis gangeticus
TGTATGTTTGTTTCTAAAACTTATATTGAAGACATAAAATATAAGTAAAGAAAATCCTGTTTGGCTCATGTATGAAAAAAAGCCTATAGTACGTCAGTTATATAAAGAGGGCTCTCTAGTTTTCTTTTCTTGGATGGTAGCCAAGGTGATGGTTTGCTGATGTAGTCATTGCCCCAGGTAACTGAGCTTTGAACCCACCAAGTTGGACCCCATGTAGATGACATGATATGTAAAACTAGAGCTGGTTGAAACATAAAAAAAAAATATGTGCAAAGCATTAATGTTTCCTTTTTATTTCAAATGGTTGGAAAGGAACCCATTTTATTTATTTTCAAATATTTTTCTTCTTTTTTAAAACATTACTTTGGACATCATTCATTCTATTGTAGGAGGTAGAGGAGAGAAGATTTGTAATTCAGAATTTTCAATTTCAACAGAAAAACTGGAAAAAAATCAAGAAACAAAAAACCTTCAAGAAAGTTTTACAATTTAAAAGTTCAAAACAAAACCATTTGGCCAACTGATAACATGTTCTTGGCCAGGTGTTGTTGACATGTTTTGGAACTCCCGAAGACACTAGGACTAGTATGATGAAACACTAGGGTAGCATTTGTCTTTTTTGTTCTGTTGGATAGGAAGTTTATTGCTGGGCACACTGAAAAATGCATAGATTGATACTTTTGCCAGCAAGCAGAGTAGTTTGTGAAAATTATATTGTATAATCCATAACTAATGTCTTGCTTATGCTTTACCATTATTGTCAAAAGATGAGTTAACCTGCCATTTTATTCAGTGGATAATCTGTGTGAAGGAATTGCATATTAATTCATATGGGTGGGATTTTCTAAAGTCGCTCAATTAACCTAACTCTCCTCTCAGTCAAGTCAATGGCAAACTTGGTTTAGGCCAACACCTGGTTCATCTACACATGCAATTAAATTGAAGCAATAAACACCAGTGTGGTTCATGCTAGAGTCAGCTGCTCCTGGGTGCAGCATTTACACGTGCCCAGGACTGCAGCACTTAGAACTGGAGCAGAGAAGCCTTGGCCTGGAAAGGGATCCAGGGGGTCAGCCCTGAGCTCCAGGTGGCAGCGCTGGGTGGTGGAGAGGCTGGCTGGGGCATGAGGGTGCTACAAGGCAGGGCTAGGCAGCAGGGAGCCCCCACATATTAGCACCCTCATACCCCAGTTTCCTTTAATTTTGCATATCCTCCCACACCCTCCCACTGCTGATTGGTAGAGGGACCCTGCCACTCACCACTTGCTCCTGATGGCCAGAAGGTGGAAACTGCAATTTTAAATATGGCAAGTTTTCCCTCCTGCTGATTCCCGCTGACTGGCTGGGAGGCTAAAACCCTGACATATTTAAATCTGCAGTTTTCACCTCCCAGCCATCAGGAGCAAGCAGTAAGTGGCAGGGCCCCTCCGCCATTCAGCAGTGGGAGGGTAGATGGGGGAAACTGCAAAATTAAAGGACACGCTGCACAGTGAACTTCTGCCATGATTTCAGTAGGTTCCTATGGCTGTCACCATCTACATGTGTTTCAGCACACACAAGTACTCTGCCGTAAGATAGTACTATCCTCCACAGTACTATCTAAGGGCATTGTTGATTAATTTACTGCACCCTAATATCAACACGTGTAAACTTTAACGCTTTAATCTGGAGCTAATTAACAAACTACAGTAAAGCATGCATGTAGATGTACTCAGTGGGTGTTTTTGAGAATCCCATGATTTGTGGTCCAAGAGATGCTTTTGATCCAAAAAAAATAAAAAATTGAAGAGTGGGAATAAAAGAAAGGGAAAAACAATGCTTATATTATCAGAAGAAATTGTCAGATGTCCTCCTTTGCCTTCCCCATTCTGTCAGTAAAAATAAGTAGCTTAGCACACGTGCAACCAAGATGGCCGAGTAAAGTCTTCTCTCTGGCACCAAGCCCTGCACATACCGTGCTTTCATGTCAGGAACTTTGTATTCTAATATGCATGTGGGCTATGGTACTACATTGCATACTAGCTATTATTAATGTAGAACAAGGTTTTAAGAAGGGACCTTTTGTATTACTTTGGGAAAGCCCATATAGATCTACTTGCTGCCTTAGCTAGGATCATGTTAGATGTCAAGCAATCTTCTAGGCTAGATTAGAACTTGGCAGGAAGATAACAGAGGACCCAGGAAGAGACCCAGGGAATGGTGGACAGGATCTGTAGTTGCAGAACACTCCCATTAGCACAGGGTAGGATCACATTGGGCTCTTATTGTTGTTATTTTTCATAGATTTCTAGCAAAAACTACGGATACTATTGTCCAGAAAGGATCATGTTGCCCATTTAGTCTGACCTCTGACATATTAATGCTATGGCCTGCATTGTATGTAAAATGTTTCCTGCTCTTAATTACACTTACGGCCAATTTCGACTGGTGTTTCATCACTGTCATAGTGATGACAGATGGAAGAAGAGAGGAAGAGGGTACTACACACTTGTAGGAAATCTGAGTGACATGTGGCAGTGGCAGATCTTATCAAGGATAGGTACAAGCATGCCCTCTGCACCCACTCAGGTCCACTGATGCACTACCAGCTGTGCTGAGAGTGCCACCTAAACCTATATATGTTTGCCAGTGAGGCCACTCTCAAGGATCAAGAGAATATGCGAGGCAAGAGCCTGGCTGTTGTAATTCTGGGTTTGGAGTGTGCGTGCTGATACAGATAGGTGGGGCATTCTTAGCTCCATCCTTGCCACGATCCACCATCTGTACAATACAGATAAGCCATAAGTGGCCCTGGTTAATCAGAAAACATGACCATATCAGTAGCAGTACTCACATGCTAAGGTGTCCTATAGTGTACATTACCCTTGAGCCATCATGCTGTGTTCCAGCAAAACCATCCCCATGTCTTGTACAGGCCCTCTCTCCCGACTCAACTTCCAGAGTTGCCTTGAGCAAAGGCAGAATTCACCCTAGTTTGTAAAGCTCCTTTGGATGAAAGTCACCATATAATATAAAGCACTTTATTGTCACCAGCTGGTGAAAAGTTCATGATGATGGGAGGAGTCAAAGGGAAATAATCACATTCTGCATTAATTATTTTTAGTTGCTATGTTAGCCTCTGCACACTACTAAAATGTGTACCCTGAATCAATTAAGGCCAAGAAAAAGGAGAAGCATGAAAATGATTATCCTATCTTAACTCTATTCTTAAAATGCTCCATACTTACCCCCTTACTCTTTCCTTGTTCTAATAAAGACCCCTTGTTCTACTTAAGGCCAGGATTTTTTCCAAAGTAAATGAAGAAAGAATATTGTTTAAATTACATATTACCTTTTGAACTAATATATAATTGTATATTTATTGCTAAAAAAGTGTGTGTGCGCGCATGCACACAGACATTTTTGTCTTAGCTGGGATAAAATGGTAATTTCTAATTCATTTTTGCTTTTTAATTGAATAGTAAATTAATTTGATTCATAAAAATTCAGGATAATGACTGGGTGTGAATTAAAGCTATATTGAGCACATAAATATGGTATCTTTCATGGCAGCTGTGCTGCAAAGCTTTCTTTCAATATTTCTCTCCTGTTTGTCTCCTTTTGGGTAAAGGTCCTTGCTAATCTGTATTTGTAACACAATACTATCTCCAAGGGTGGCCATAAAGCCCCTGGAGACCAAAAAAATTACTTCTACCCTGCTCTGTGGGTAGTCTGCCCTTCTCGTCTGCCGCACCTTGTTGTTAATTGCCATTAAAATTTAGGAAGCTGTCCTGGTCTTATCTTAATGATAACCTGATGTTTATGGTCAGTGCCTTATGGGCAAAATGTGTGGCTCTGTTCTTCCCCTACACTGTATCCCAAGCCTTGCAGGCATCATCCAGCAAACTACAGGCCCATCAGCCTGACATCTATCCTGGGGAAGGTCTTGGAAAAGATTATCAAGGAGTCCATCCTTTACAGACTAGCTGAAGGCAATATCCTGAGGGATACCCAGCATGGGTTTGTTGCGGGTAGGTCTTGCTTGACCAAATCTCATTTCCTTTTATGACCAGGTGACTTATCACCTGGACAAGGGGGAAGAGATTGACGTTGTATACCTCGACTTTAAAAAAGCCTTTGATCTGGTATCCCACAATCACCTCTTTGATAAACTGGCTAACTGCAGCCTTGATGTCACCATGATCCACTGGCTGGGGAACTGGCTCCGCGGTAGGACCCAGAGGGTGGTGGTCTATGGGAGCCAATCGTTTTGGTGTGCTGTGACCAGTGGGGTC
>NW_017729033.1:16204838-16206116 GCF_001723915.1 Gavialis gangeticus
GTGTCTAGTTTTGGGCTCCGCAATTCAAAAAGGATGCGGAGAACTTGAAAGGGTGCAGAGGAGAGCCATGCACTTGATCAGAGGTCAGGAAAACAGAGCTTATGATGAGAGGCCGAGAGCAATGGGGCTATTCAGCCTGGAAAAGCGCAGGCTTAGGGGTGATCTGGTGGCCACCTATAAGTTTATCAGGGGTGCTCACCAGGATCTGGGGGAACAACTGTTCACCAGAGCCCCCCCAAGGGAGGACAAGATCGAATGGTCACAAACTCCACTGTGACCGGTTCAGGCTGGACATAAGAAAGAACTTCACTGTCTGAGCCCCCAAGGTTTGGAACAGACTGCCACCTGAGGCGATTCAAGCACCCACTTTGAACGCCTTCAAAACACATTTGGATGCTTATCTTGCTGGGATCCTGTGATCCCTGCTGACTTCCTGCCCCTGGGGCAGGGGGCTGGACTCAATGATCCTCCAGTGTCCCTTCCAGCCCAAATGTCTATGAAATCTATGAAATCATCCTCATTGCTGTTTTCTTTTTACATGTACAGCCCCTCTCTGGGATGCCAGATCCCTCAGTCTCCTATGTGATCCGTTCTCTGGGCTACCAGACCCCTTAGTCTCACTTGGCCCCTCCCTGGGATGCCAGACCCCTCAGTCTCCTATGCAACCCCTTCTCTGGGCTGCCAGATTCCTTGGTCCCTCACTTGGCTCCTCCATGGGTTCCAGACCTCTTGATCTCTTATACAGTCCCTTCTGTGGGTCAGCAGACCCCTGCCACTCTCTGACCTCTGGACCATTCTGGTCCCACTCCCTCTCTTGGCCCCACTCTGAGCCTCTGGATCCATCTGGTCCCACTCTTTTGTGCCCTGTCTCTGGACCCTTATGGTCCTACTTTATCCCTTTTCTGTTAAGGTGTGATCCCTTAGCCTTCCCCATCCAACAGGGTAACCCACAAAGCGGTGGGGGCAGAAGCCTTTGTGCCCCATGCTTAGCTTTCCCTGAGGTGGCCCATGTGTGACATTTTGTGGAGACCACCCTGCCTAGGCAGCCCCACGCTATGGCACGCTAACCAAGGTGCAGTTTCAGGTCCTGCCCACAACAACCCTGGGTCCTGGCCTCAGTCCCAATCACCAGGCTGTCCTGCCTGGGCACTTCACCTCTCCTGTCTACTCTCAGGTGTCATAACTTCAACCTCTGAAGTCACATGTCCCTCCTGGACCACTAGCTTCCAGCCCCATACCTTGCTCCTTTTAGGCTGCAGATGTCTAGGCCAGAGGCAG
>NW_017729033.1:16211116-16222885 GCF_001723915.1 Gavialis gangeticus
TCATAACTTCAACTTCTGAAGTCACATGTCCCTCCTGGACCACTAGCTTTCAGCCCCATACCTTGCTCCTTTTAGGCTGCAGATGTCTAGGCCAGAGGCAGATTAAGATTTATTGAGGCCCTGGACAAACACAAAATTACAGTCCTCCTCCCCCCTATGGGATTTGGACTCCAGCAAGGGGAGAGGTCCCTTCCCCTCCTGGTGCTGCTGCCACCAAGTGTGGGGCAAGGTGGGCCTCCATGCCCTGTGGGGGAGACTGGGTGGACCTGGCCACCTGGGGTGGGGTGGCACATGCTCACCTCTCCTCCCTGCGCCCCTCTCCATGGTTGGAGCACAGCCCAGCAGGGCAAAGGCAGATGTGGGCTGTCTACTGTGGGCTTGGGGCTCTCCCTTCCCCCCCCCGTACCCCCTGGATGAGCCACCTGTAGTTCCATCACACTCCCTGCCCTGGCCCAGGGTTCCATGCACTTCCCTGGCTGGGCAGTACCCCCAACCCCTGCCCCATTCTGTCCCTCACCATGAGGGCCTTGGTCTACTCCCCCATACTCCTTCCCTCCCCCACACCCCTCCCCCCTGCCATTAAACTTACCTGCAGGGAACTGGCTGCACGGCTGTGTTCCTGGACATGTGTGACCACACACATACATAGGGGTAGTGCTGGGGGGGTGCTATAGTCACCCCCAAATTCACTTTAGCCTACCTGTAGCCACCCCCTGGCACTGCTGCTGCTGCCTGCCTGCTTTGCTGCCACCTACAGAGATGCACCTGGTCCAGCTGAGCCCAGCCCCAGCCCAGCCCCTCCACCGGGAAGAGGCTGGCTCTGCCCCTGCATTTCCTGCCAGCCTCAAGCAGGGCCCTTTTCCTGCCTGCAAGGGGAAACCCACTGTTTCTCATGGGAATCTAGGCATCTGGGGGCTCCTGACTGGGAGGGGCCCCTGCGCCTGGGTCCTACTGTTCCATGCATTAATCCACCTCTACTCTGGGCCCCCTGGTCCTGACTTACCCACCTCTGGGCCTCCTGGCCCTGGCTCCACTTTGGGCCAGTGGAGACCCCTGGTTCCAGCATTGGTACTCTTTGGGTACACTCGGACCCCACAATTGGTCCCCAAGCTTAACTCTGCTCTCTGGGCTTTCAACCCCTCCTTGGGTCCCCTATATTTGGCCTCTCTCTAGGCCCAGTCATACACTCAGCCCTTCCCCAGGTCTGGATACCTCAGTCCCTGGGCTCCAGGAACCTCTTCCTTCCCTTTAGTTCCTCCATAAGCCTCCAAACTGCTGCAGGCTGCACTCTCCATTTTGGAGCTCAGGAGCTGTGACCATCCTGCTCAGGAGATGTTCCTTCAGTAGCCTCCAGAATCTTACTGCTGGTTCAGCTCAGGGCCTGGGCTTATACCTGGTCTAAGCCCTGGCCTCCTGAGTACGATGACTCCATAATTAGCTCTGGCTGCATGTGTGGGCTGCTCCTGCCCCATTCTGCAGCCTGCCCCAGCCATAGCCTGCCTTCTGTTAAAGTGGCAGGAGCTTCAAGCCTCCTGCTACAGTGTTTTTCTTTAGAGTCCAGCTTGAAATGTTTCAGGCATCCAATTTTGGGAGCACAATTAATATCAGCTGCCCAATTCCAAGCTACAAGTGACAAAATGCAACTAACTGAAGTGAACAGTTTCTCAGTACCCTATAGGTTAAAATTTGTTTGTGTAAAATCTTCACTGAATATTTGTAATTAACAAATATATACATATATTCCATTACTATATTATATGAAAGAAGCATTGGAACACAGACTGTGTTCATCTTTTGTGGAAGCTTGTATTTTTCCTTTATTAAGTCTTTGTAATTTTCCCAGTACATGTGCTATTTTGCCACAATTTTAAAAAAGCCCTACCTCCACTATGTTTTGGTGCCTTGAAATAAAATTGAGATGTTTTGGATTCTTATGCAATGCATCTTTAAACTTCTAAAAATGCCCTTGTCTACAGAAACCAGCAGGCATTTTTGGTTTAATATTTACTATAACTTTAGATACATACCATGTGCTCCCTCAAGCAGAGATTTTTTGTTCTCACCTTGGTGTTTTCCTTTAGCTAACAAACAAGTCCTTTTATTATAGCTCTATATAATTTGAACTATACCAGCACTTATGTAAGTTTTGATCATGGTCCCATTTTACTAACCTATGTATGCACATGTAAGAAGGGGTTATAATCTTAAAAGAAAGAGAACAGTTGAGAACAGTAGACAGGAGTAGTGCCGGCAGACACTTATAACTAATTAGGTGAAAAGAAGACAGCCCGACTGACAGTATTTTTTGCTCTTTATCTGTGAGAATGCATAGACAAAGCTGTTTCTTTATTTTGGTGTTATTATATAAAGCATATTTGATCCTTTGCATATTGATGTTTTGATCCAGCACTTCAAAGATTAACTTTTCTGATCTGCAGCTGTACTTAGGGAAAACCTGCATTTATTAGAGTCTTTTCTACAAAGAGGAGCATGCTCCATCCACTGCTAGGCCAAGATGTATGATTTAACAAACCAACAAATTATCTTTCCATTTCTAATTGATTTAAAAACAATTGCTTTACTGTTGTTTCGGAGGAGGGTGGGTCTTTCATTGTCACAAGGTCACTTTGCAAGTTTTAATTGCTGGGTGCTGTTCTGTCCTTTCATGGCTTTCCAAGTGATAAATGGCTCATCGGTTCAAAAGCTAGTCTATATAAACAAGCTTATCTCTGCCCATAGTCTTTAATGAAAAATGAGTTGTGAGTATCATTGTTAATCATGGTAATTGTTAATGTTAAGAGGGCTGGTATTATGAGTTTTCCTATTAGGCTTTCAATTCGTTATATAAAATGAGCAATCTAGTAGCCATCTATAGCATTCTAACTTTAATTATCCAGTGGCTGCATTTCAGGGCACCCTTTATTCACTGAGATTAACAAAACCTTTAATGCAGTAACCAGTGTCTTTTGATGTAACCAGGCTAAGTTACTTGAGATGTCCGATACGCCATTATACCTCTAAGCCTCAACTCATCAAAATCTTGTGATATTTCTGGGTCAGATTCTCAGCATAACACCATTGACTTGGATGATATTTTACTGATTTACACCAGCTACCCAGCTCTCTTTTTACTCTACTCCTATCATAAACAGTAAATGAAGTTAAATAAGATAGGAAAAGATGTACCTTGCTGTTCAAGGAAATGCATTAATCAAGGAGCAGATTCATGTTGGTAAGCACTTTACTCCACTATTTTTGAAGCATGTTACTACATACTATGATCAAAGATAGCAAAATCTAGCCCTGAGAAACTACAGCACTACCAATATGAGGAATCCTTAATTTATATCTCTTATAGATGAAATCTGTGTGATGAATTATTGTGAGGCATCTAATACCCACATGGAAGTTGGCAGGCACACCAACTTATCTCTTTAACTAGGTACATTGCAACCCACGTGCATAAGTTACCCAATACTCTAAAAGTGCAGCATTCCTCATTTACTTGATGCCTTTTCTGGAAGCATCAGACCTAGAGAGTAAACTAATAGTCATGTATCACAGCTATGGCACTGCTATTTCCAGTTGAGACTAATGTCATTTCTAGCAATGCCTAGTTTGACATTTCAAAGATGGTTTGAAATTGTGAATTTTGTTCAGTCCTAAGTTCTGGTGAACAAAGAAATTTTCAGAAGGACCTTGGATGACAACAGGATTTCAGATGGAAACTAATGCAAATTAAACACTTTTGAATTGCTTTAACTTGAAACGAGGTAAAAAGTAACCTGGTGTACTACAGAGTAGAAAAATACTATTGGCTAAACATTTGCTACTGGGAATAATGTTCGCTACCAGGAATAGTTACATTGGCTGTTCCCAGTAGTTATGACAATAACCAAAAGTAAATGCTTGTAGGATTCTGCCTATACTTTTCCAGTTCTCATTACTAGGGGCCTGCTCAAATTGGGTAATCTCTGCGAAATCTGCAAACAAACAACCCCCGCCTCAATAACACTTACTAAAAATAAGATGCTGGCTCCCCAGTGGGAGCTAGCAGTCCTCCTGGCTGCCCAGCCTGGCACAAAGGGGGCTGTTGGCATGAAGGTGAGCAGGCAAGATGGCTACTGCCCCTGTCCCTCACTGCTGATTGGCTGAGAGGGCTGCCTGTCATGTGGCCCTGCCCCTCTCCACCAATTAGTGGTAAGGGGGGGGGGCTCATGGCAGACAGTCCTCTCAGTCAATCAGCAGCAAGGGGCAGGGCCATACAATGGACAGCCCTCTCCACCAATCAGCAGTGGGAAGGCAGGCCCCCTGGGGCCCCTCAGCCAAGTAGAAGCATGGGGGGGCCTACCACAATAAGCCCGTGAAAATGGTGGCTGGCCCCATGATTTGCCTGCAAAATTAGTTGGCTGCCTCCTCAAGTTGGGTAGAACCCTACTCATTACAGTTAGCAGTAGACACAAGTAGGACCTTTTGTGTCTGGGTGCAGATCTGAATAATTAGCTCCAAATTGTTCAGGGATATTTGGATCCACAGGTTTGTCTCCTTGTCTCCTTTGTCTTTCATTTGATTGGTCTAAGATTGCTGGTAAACCAGACGAGAGTCCACATCAGACTATACTGCATGTGGTTTAACTGGCATACCTAATCTACATTTTTCCCAGGATGGACTGTCACACAGATATGATCATCCTGTTTCAGACTGTGTGGATTAGTGTTTGCTAAACCATTTCTAAAATGACCTCTGCCTGGAATAAGCAATTTTAACAACACTGTTCTATCACCATGCAGCTGGCCCACACAACCATGCCGGAAGAGATCTAGTTTGGAGTGCACAAGGTTATTGAAATAACTTTAGCACCTGGGTGGACTGTCAGTTATGGTTGCTCTGCATTAATAAGAGGAAGATGATCTGGGGGTCTCAGCACATCTTGGGCAGCCAGTGAGCCATTGAATCACTTATCCAAATCTCACTCTGTGATTTGGCCAAGGCACTTTCATTTGGTCTATTGGGCAAAGTTTTACTGGCTTGCAGACATTCTGGACTCAAATTTGAGTTTTGCAGATAAAACCCTGAATGTCTGCCAGTGAATTTAGGCCAATTCCCTGAGCAATGCAGGCCCCCTACCAGGAATGTGCAACCAGCATAGAACTTCTACCTCCAGCAAAATGCTGCTATCTTGGCACCAGTGACTTCTTTGGTCAGTTTTTTAAAATCAGCTGTTTAGAGGTCACAGAGAAGAGAACTCCTCCTCCATGAAAATCTGCAGAGTGTTTTGGAAATGCCCTTTTTCACATTAGTCTACCTTTTGATCCCACTTTGTGACTGTATGGGTAGAACTCTTAAACTTCAGGCTGCTGCCTGGTCCAGGAAGGAAAGTCCTGCATTTCCTTGGCCTGTGGGGGAAACAGCAGTGCAAGCACAGTGAGAGTATTCCCATAGGAATAAAGATGCATAGTTTGGTACTGCAAAGGGGATGTAGAAATTGCGATATAACAGGGACAAGTTCCGATGCTAGACAAAGTAGGAGGAGCTACAGCAGGCTCACTTTAAATTAAGAGAAGGCTGATAGCTGCTAACCTTTTAGCTCTATTTATCAGTTTTGTAAAACCTATGACACATACAATGATAAAGACCCCACAGTTCAGTAGCCCTTTCAATGAAAAAAAAGTCAGCTTCTTATTGTCTGGGCAATTCCAGAAAGCAGCACAGTGCCGAGCTATGACAAAACATTAACAAGTGCACACTTGAGGCTCTTCCCTCACCTGCACAGCATCTTGATGAGCTCCAGGAACTGGCCTTGTGTCTTGTTGTTTGAAATCAGTAGTTGACCTGTCTTTACTCAGACCTTGCAGGTATTGTACAAAATGCAACATGAAGTAATAAGAATATGAGTGTTTGGTCATGGAAATTGAACCTAGTCATAAAGCAACTGCTATGTGCACCTTATACTACTACCTTATACTACCTTTTAATCTGCCAAATGGATGGTCCGTAGACACCTTTCATGGAGAATGGAAATATTTCTTCATGCAGTTCAATTGCCTGTGTGGATTTCAGGAGCCTGGAAAGCAAAGGATTGACTAGGTTCCCCAAGAATAATGATAGACACATCAACTCCATCAATGTGAGTATGCTGGTCTAGGATGAATGTCTGTGCTTGCAGGTTCTCAATAAAGCCTGCACCCTCAATACAGCCACTATGTAACCTCCCTTCACAATAACCAATATTAAAGAAATATCCCCAGGGAACCACCAACTACAAGAATTACCATGAAGAACTGCTGCTTTCTGTTTATATACTTGGAAGCATCTACTTCTCTAGCTACAGCTTTATGAGAGTTAGGGAAGCCCAAGTAATTGAATACATCCATTACCTCTTTCACATTGCCTACAGTTATAATCCTCTGTGGCAGGACACACATGGTAGTATTGAGGGAGATGATGATCGCCAAGTAAGATTTTGTAACACTGATCTGGTTTCCCAATAATCAATAATAATTCAAGGAGGTAAAAGTTGCCAGAGTGGGATTGCAACTGTTTCTCTGCTGTCAGAGCAGCTCTTATTTGGGTGCCTTTGCACTGTAGGGCTGGCAACACGTTGCTCCAGGAATGTGGACTTCCATTTTGGAGACTTTTGCAGGGACTGCTGGTATTCCCAGGTTTGCTTCATGATCTGATGTCACTACTCGGTGCTTACCTCACAGGCCCAGAACCTTATAGTACTATGTGCACCTTATGCTACTGTGTGCAGCTAGTCAATGAATGCCTGTTCATCCAATTCAGTCCTCCTCAGCAGTCTCTAGTTCTCTATTGCATGGCCGCTTATGATGGTGATGGTAGTTGTGACCCCACAGATATGAAGGAGTGATCTCCCTTTTTCTAAAACAGACAAGAAGACTCCGCTGGTCTGTTAGGCACCCAGGTGTTTGATGGTGAGGTGGTAGACAGATTGGAAAATGGTGCTGAAAAGGAACGTATTTACCAGATGGACATAGAATAATTTTTTAAAATGGGGCTGGCCAATTTCTTAGTGGCCAGGTCCACACACTGCAGGGGCTGCACCAGCAGGAGCCATGCCACCCCCTCACCTCTCCTGCTGCAAGCTCCCCTGCCATTGCATGGGCAGGCAACTCTCCATCGACCACTGCACCACGTGTGTGGGTAGCCAGGCTGCCGCACCCCTGTCTGCACCCTGCCTTGCCCACGGAGGCCCCTGCTGCACCATGCCACGGGCTTCCCCAGCACTGCAGGCTGCGCTGAGCTGCCCTGCCCTTGCGCCTGGGGCAGGGGCAGAAGGTGAAAACCAGAGCGTGGAGGGGGAATCTGGAGGCCCCAGCTGCAGCAGATGCCAGAGCAATGAGGGGAGCACAGCTAGGATGAGACAGAGGGAATTGTGGGGATTTGACCCCAAACTCTCACAGTTCTATGAGAGTGACGCCAGTATCCAACAAGGCACTGTACACAATGCACTGAACACTGCCTGCATGGTGTAACCGGTAGTAGGGTGCCCAACAAGAACGCCCCGCATTTTTCTAATACAGACCGACATTGTGAGGACACACTGCACCAGGAAAGCCAGCCAAACCGGACTGCATTCTCCCAAAATGGCTGTCTTAGTAACAATGTACAAATTTTTGCCACTGAAACTTTCTAGCAAAACCTTCTTCATTTGTGCCTTGTTTGTGATACTTCTTGACCTCACTGGGTTGTTCTGAGGTGTCGAAGTACTTAATGTTTATGAAGTCTTTTCCAAAGCTGACCTCTGCTCTTTGTTAACCATTATCTCTATGTAGGATGTCACATCTGAAGCTGCATGTCCTCACTGTTATGATTTTACTTTTTGGTCACATGAGGAATCCCATGAACTTATATTTGTGAGCACTCCTCTGCCCTATAGGTAAGAGTAACAGAATTGGACTCCAATATATCAGCATTGTGAGGAACCCCATTCTGTTCTAATAAGTGTTCTTTATACGCTGAATTAGTTGCACCGAAAGCAGTGGAGTTACTCCTAACTGGTAGTGGTGTAGCTAAGATCAAACTCAAACCCACTGTTTGTACCATTGCTGCCAGGTGCTCAGTGTGTGCGTTTTGTATTGCAAGTTTATCCGCCAGCTGGAATGATATCAGATGTTTGCTAAAATAAGGCCTGATGCTAAACAGAATGGAAAGGAATTTGGTTTTATATGGTGCCTTATATACTCAGTATCCCAAAGTGCTTGACAATGTAATGAGTTAAATGCAGGCGAGTAGTGAGATGCCTGAGTAAGTATTATGCATGGAACAATAGCTCACAGACAAGCCTTTGGCATTAGCACCTACACTGCTAAGGGAGACAGCAGTGGTCACAATGCAAGGGTTATTATCCTTCTGTTCTCCAAAAGTGCTATAGAGACCTTGTGCTCCAAAAAGCGAGTCACTGGTGTGAATTTGATTCTACACTTTTGCTGAGAAATTCACGATGTCTTACACTTTCTTCTGAGTCTGTCTTTGGACTTACATGTGTACTGTTGTATAGAACTAGACAGATAAAGATTTTCAAAGATTGTCACGTATTTCATCCTCATATACAAAGATATTGCTAATAGGACCCATATACAAATTAACCCCAAATTTGTCCTGGTGCCCAAATCACAAACAGCCACTATCAACATCTGCTCCAGTCTGGTCTCCTTGCTAATCTTTACAGCAGAACTTTTATTTTGGACTGCAGACTAAAGCAGTGAGCAGCACTGCATAGTCATAGGTACAGAGTAAAATACACATTGGTTGTGAGGTGCATTTTACCCATAAAACATCTGAACTATCTATTTCTGTATTTTGTCATGGGATAAGATCACCAAACACTGTCTACATCTGGTAAATACATTTTATTGTTTTGTCAAGAATGTCACTTGCCTGCAAAGTCTGTTTTGAGCCCAGTTTTTCTCCTGCCCAGGCAGGGGGTCAGACTTGAAGATCTACAAGGTCCCTTCCGACCCTACTTCTATGATTCTATGAACTTTAATTCTGAAAAAAAAACCAACTTTCAAAATAAATTTCAGAAATAGTATGGGAATTAACATCTGTTGTCCAAAACTGAAAATATTTTTGATGCATTTGGGTGTACAGAACTGCTTTATTTTGAGGAGAGAAAACTGGCCACTCATATCTCTATAAGTGATATGTAATTTCTTTTTATAGTATTCAGTTGGCTCTAGCCTTAAGGCCTCTAGATTCCCTCTAGCTTTCTGGTATTTGTAGAGAGAAGCTCTCCAATTTCCTTTCCTTTGACAAAAGGCTTACCCCACTTTATACTACATCTCTCTTCATTTTAATTCTGCCCAGGTGACTTAAATATAATTTAAAGGTCTTATAGATTAGTAAAACAGTATACAGCATTTATATAAAAATTATATATTATCAGATATCTAGGCATACTCAGCTCTCTCGACTACTCAGATGAGATAGACTGGGCACGTTTACACGTGCAGCAGACTACAAAGTTATTACTGTGCAGTCATTTAGTGCTTAAGCAAGTACTAAATCAGGGCACAGTAACCGGCGTTACGGCGCAGTCCCAACACCGCGCAGCTATTTTTAGCAGCGACTGCACAGTAGCAATGAGCTACTCGCTAGGGCAACATAGCATCTCGTGTAGACGTGCCCATTGATGTATACAACCAGTAATGAGTTATTAAAGCCACAGCTCACCATTTTAAAACCATCCCTAGGTGACCCACCCCGCAGACTGTAGCAAAGTCATTGCATGCATCTAAAGAGTTTGGTCCCATAGTCATCACAACTTTCTTGATGACTTTCTAGTTCTTATTAAATCTTCATGGAGCAGAGAGGTCATTTATAAGGACTTTTCCCCAGCATGCCTTTCGTGCATTGGGCCCTTTATATTTGGCAGAATGAAGCTCTACAGAGGCAGATTGCTGTACCTGGCCATGTCTTTCCCTTTCTAGCTGGTAAGCACCTATTGCTTCTTCTTTACTGCTTAGGAGATGGTGTATTCTCACAGGGTCAAAGTTTCAAAGCTTATGTGATGAGGAATCCTTAGAAGTACATTTGTTTTGAACACAAAGAAGAGAAAAGGTTTTCGAAGGGGTGACTAGGCATATGCAAATGCTGTGTGCTCAGGGACAGGTGTACACAAATAGGTTGGATCAGAGTGTATGGAAATCTTTAAAACAATGTTTTAAAGGGCTTCCTGACATGAGATCATGACAAGCCTGGGGTCTCTCAGGGGGAGGAAGTGTTTCACGTTTGGAAGCATTATGATACCTAATCTGCTTTGCCTAGGAATATAGGATTCAAAAGGACCTCCTAAATCATCAAGTCCAGTCCTATGCTATTGTAATCTACCATGTCATATAGTTCTGTAGCCCACGTAACTTGGGTATATACTCCCCTTCTCCAACTGAAGGGGACTGTTAGCAGGCAAGTGTGCTGTGGGGTGGGAACTGCAGACCACTGTGTTTCCCTCTGTCCCTACAGAACCAGGCCAGAACAGTCAGGGGACTGAACTATATACACATTTATTTACATTAACTTATTGCAAGGGAAAGGAACATGGATATAAACATATGTACAATGAATATATTTATAAGATATCTAAACCAGTAACATAAACAATACCCTCTGGGTAAATGACATAAAACCTTATACCAGTACTCCAGATACAGGTAAGTCACGGGTATCTGATCTTTAACAGATAAACCCCAAAGATAAACTCAATTCCAAGGGGAAACCCCAATGCCCTTGGGCTTTTCCCAAGCCCTACAAAGAAGCTGGTAACTTTAGGGGGGGCCCTCTCAGTGGGACTTCCCCTTTCAGGAGCCCTTAACTAACCAGGGGGGACTCCCCTCCCCTGAGGAAATCCTCTTTTCCCTGCAACTCATGGCTCCCAGGCCTGGAGGGTGGTCCTCATCCTCTGCGCCAGGCTGCTCTCTTGCCTGCAGTGGGTTTCGGTGGGGTGGGGGGGTCGCTGTCCCTTGGAACAGGGCTTTGCTATGCAGGGCTTCTGGGGCCTCTGGCTTGGCCCTGTCTGCTGGCTCAGTTGCCCGATCACCATCTGGCTCTCTGGACTCAGCCCTTTTGCTATTGGTCAGAGGCCTGGGCTGCCTCATGTAGCACCAGGCTCGGTCCGCTCCCAGACCCAGGCCTCCTGCACCGAGCTCCCAGCCTTGTCCTGGGGGTTGAGGACCTGAGCCTCCCAAGCGCTCAGAAGGTCCTACTCCATGCACTGGCCTGTGCACCGTGTCTCTGGCCACTTGCCAGAGGTTGCAGACCCGAGCTGCCTTACGCAGCTCTCAAGGTCAGGATGCCATGTGCCATGCTGCACACCAAGAGGCTAGCTGCTGGAGCCGTCTGCTGTTCCCTGCTGATGGATGTCTTCAGGGGCACTTCTGGGCTACTGCTTTGCCCTACTGAGCAGCTCTCCTCAGCTCTTCTAAGCCCTGCTCTTCTCTCTTCTCTCTTCTCTCTCCTGGATGTGTTTCCTCATGCTGGGCACGCAGCTCCTTTTATATGCTACATGGCTCCACCCCTGAAGTCTTCCGGACCTGACAGTCTGCAGTCTTCAATCAGGTCCATGGGGGGAGGAGGGGGAAGGAACTCCCCTCCCCCTCCCTTCAGGAAAGGGGCGTGACTGAGCTCCTCTTGCTGCCTCCTGATTAGGGGATGAGCAAAACAGCAAGATTTCAAGCCTGGGTTTCAACCCAAACTCCAAAAAGCGAGCCTGCTACAGTTCCTTTTATAAACTTGCCAAACTCCATTTAA
>NW_017729033.1:16227885-16234411 GCF_001723915.1 Gavialis gangeticus
TCATTTTAATTCTGCCCAGGTGACTTAAATATAATTTAAAGGTCTTATAGATTAGTAAAACAGTATACAGCATTTATATAAAAATTATATATTATCAGATATCTAGGCATACTCAGCTCTCTCGACTACTCAGATGAGATAGACTGGGCACGTTTACACGTGCAGCAGACTACAAAGTTATTACTGTGCAGTCATTTAGTGCTTAAGCAAGTACTAAATCAGGGCACAGTAACCGGCGTTACTGCGCAGTCCCAACACCGCGCAGCTATTTTTAGCAGCGACTGCACAGTAGCAATGAGCTACTCGCTAGGGCAACATAGCATCTCGTGTAGACGTGCCCATTGATGTATACAACCAGTAATGAGTTATTAAAGCCACAGCTCACCATTTTAAAACCATCCCTAGGTGACCCACCCCGCAGACTGTAGCAAAGTCATTGCATGCATCTAAAGAGTTTGGTCCCATAGTCATCACAACTTTCTTGATGACTTTCTAGTTCTTATTAAATCTTCATGGAGCAGAGAGGTCATTTATAAGGACTTTTCCCCAGCATGCCTTTCGTGCATTGGGCCCTTTATATTTGGCAGAATGAAGCTCTACAGAGGCAGATTGCTGTACCTGGCCATGTCTTTCCCTTTCTAGCTGGTAAGCACCTATTGCTTCTTCTTTACTGCTTAGGAGATGGTGTATTCTCACAGGGTCAAAGTTTCAAAGCTTATGTGATGAGGAATCCTTAGAAGTACATTTGTTTTGAACACAAAGAAGAGAAAAGGTTTTCGAAGGGGTGACTAGGCATATGCAAATGCTGTGTGCTCAGGGACAGGTGTACACAAATAGGTTGGATCAGAGTGTATGGAAATCTTTAAAACAATGTTTTAAAGGGCTTCCTGACATGAGATCATGACAAGCCTGGGGTCTCTCAGGGGGAGGAAGTGTTTCACGTTTGGAAGCATTATGATACCTAATCTGCTTTGCCTAGGAATATAGGATTCAAAAGGACCTCCTAAATCATCAAGTCCAGTCCTATGCTATTGTAATCTACCATGTCATATAGTTCTGTAGCCCACGTAACTTGGGTATATACTCCCCTTCTCCAACTGAAGGGGACTGTTAGCAGGCAAGTGTGCTGTGGGGTGGGAACTGCAGACCACTGTGTTTCCCTCTGTCCCTACAGAACCAGGCCAGAACAGTCAGGGGACTGAACTATATACACATTTATTTACATTAACTTATTGCAAGGGAAAGGAACATGGATATAAACATATGTACAATGAATATATTTATAAGATATCTAAACCAGTAACATAAACAATACCCTCTGGGTAAATGACATAAAACCTTATACCAGTACTCCAGATACAGGTAAGTCACGGGTATCTGATCTTTAACAGATAAACCCCAAAGATAAACTCAATTCCAAGGGGAAACCCCAATGCCCTTGGGCTTTTCCCAAGCCCTACAAAGAAGCTGGTAACTTTAGGGGGGGCCCTCTCAGTGGGACTTCCCCTTTCAGGAGCCCTTAACTAACCAGGGGGGACTCCCCTCCCCTGAGGAAATCCTCTTTTCCCTGCAACTCATGGCTCCCAGGCCTGGAGGGTGGTCCTCATCCTCTGCGCCAGGCTGCTCTCTTGCCTGCAGTGGGTTTCGGTGGGGTGGGGGGGTCGCTGTCCCTTGGAACAGGGCTTTGCTATGCAGGGCTTCTGGGGCCTCTGGCTTGGCCCTGTCTGCTGGCTCAGTTGCCCGATCACCATCTGGCTCTCTGGACTCAGCCCTTTTGCTATTGGTCAGAGGCCTGGGCTGCCTCATGTAGCACCAGGCTCGGTCCGCTCCCAGACCCAGGCCTCCTGCACCGAGCTCCCAGCCTTGTCCTGGGGGTTGAGGACCTGAGCCTCCCAAGCGCTCAGAAGGTCCTACTCCATGCACTGGCCTGTGCACCGTGTCTCTGGCCACTTGCCAGAGGTTGCAGACCCGAGCTGCCTTACGCAGCTCTCAAGGTCAGGATGCCATGTGCCATGCTGCACACCAAGAGGCTAGCTGCTGGAGCCGTCTGCTGTTCCCTGCTGATGGATGTCTTCAGGGGCACTTCTGGGCTACTGCTTTGCCCTACTGAGCAGCTCTCCTCAGCTCTTCTAAGCCCTGCTCTTCTCTCTTCTCTCTTCTCTCTCCTGGATGTGTTTCCTCATGCTGGGCACGCAGCTCCTTTTATATGCTACATGGCTCCACCCCTGAAGTCTTCCGGACCTGACAGTCTGCAGTCTTCAATCAGGTCCATGGGGGGAGGAGGGGGAAGGAACTCCCCTCCCCCTCCCTTCAGGAAAGGGGCGTGACTGAGCTCCTCTTGCTGCCTCCTGATTAGGGGATGAGCAAAACAGCAAGATTTCAAGCCTGGGTTTCAACCCAAACTCCAAAAAGCGAGCCTGCTACAGTTCCTTTTATAAACTTGCCAAACTCCATTTAAGAGCTAGTTAGATTCCCTGCTCCTGTTGCTCCTAATGGAAGACTGCCCCAGAACCTAACCAGGATACCCCTCTAATAGTTAGAAATCTACTTCAAATTTCTAGCCCAAATGTATTAACGGCCAGTATATTCTATTTGTTCCTGTGCCAACATTGGCTTTCAGCTGAAATACCTTTTCTTCTTCCTTGGTGTTTGTCTTGTGTTAGACAGCAGCCATATCTCCCCTCCTCCTTCATTTTGCCAGGCTAAATAAGTCAAGCTGTCCTACACTCTTCTAGCATGATAGCCTCTTCATTCCCTAGGAGCCAGTCTCTGCACCTCTAGTTTGTGTTCACTTTTCTTGAACATAGATGATCAAAACTGTGCACAGTAGTACTTGAACCCATGATTTCTTCATGAAGCCCAGCCACTTGTGGTTGAATAAGACCATGTTTTGTAGCTAGACCTCCAGCCTGTAGGGAAAAAGCTGTAAGCTACAAGTTACAGTATGCCCATGAGGGATAACTGGCTCCATAGGAAATGTAACCTAGTAATTGCCAGCACTTGATTTAAGCCCTGGATGAAGTACATGATTTTTTTGCTATTGGAATTAAAACTCAGGAACTCCTGGTTCAAGGCCACCTCACAGGGAACCAGGGTGCCAACGGCGCTTTGTATTCTAGCTCTAAGTTATAGAATATCTTGGATAGGTAATAGAATGGAAATAGTGTAATATTTCAATATTTTCGTGCTGCCTGCATTACAATTATGATGTTAATTAATTATCTGCTTGGCAGTTAACACCATCCAGAGGCATGGTTGCGGTCGACTTGGTGCCGTTCTGCTAGCAGTGAGTAATTAACCTCTCCTCTTCCCTGGGATTCTCTACAAGATGATCATCGTGTTGATGATATAATTATTATTAATTCAGTTTCTGTGTTTCGTTGACATTGTTAATTACTTGTCGGTAATCAGCTAATGTTTAATCTTCCTTGTTGGATAGCTTCTTAAAAGGCTGCTTGAAATGGTTCAGAGGGGCTTCCTGGCACATTCTCACTCCTCACTGCATCAAGTGTCATCCAGACTGCTACTCAGAATAAATTATTATCTAAATACTGCAAAGATTCTTCTCAAATCAGGAGACTTCTGGACCTAATTAGATTGCTGTTTTCTCTGTTGTAAGCAAGAACATATAAAGCTGTTGCCAATAAATCAAGGAAATAAGTGGGAGCTTTTTGGTGCCAACTTTAAAAATTGATCCCACTTACAGACTTGTCAATATCATTTAAAGAACAAAATTTAATTTAGTGCTGTTTTTTTGTTTTTAGAGGATTAGTGATTCTCTGGCAAAACACTGTTATGGGAATATTTGCTTTCAGCAAAAGTGAGCGATCTGCTATCCAATGACCTAATCAACTATTTCAGCTTGTGGGTGTCATAAACAGAGCTAACCAGAACTTTGCTAAGGAAAACTGGCCTTGCCTGCCAGAGGCTTTTTAAACTCACTGTAGGTTTCTCTAGAGCTTCACTGAAGTATATAAACTGGAGACCAGTATTGAATCAACATAGCCTGATTTTTGGCTTCCCATTGAAACCCTGGAAGTAGGAGGTTTTGCTAAGCGTCATTATAAAACAAAAGAGGCATGGTTACTATTTGATTAGGTTACAGCAATACCTAAAGGAACAGATCAAAGATGTCCCTCAGTTTTGCTGTGAATTATTGCATTGACTTGATCTCAACACTTCAGTAAAACAACCCTTGTGCAAACCACTATGGAACGAACCAATCCACTCGCCCCAGAAAATTATCAGGCTCGACATCAGTAATAATATTTGTTATTTACCAGATGCTTCCAATGTTCTCAGCCTTGAAGGGGGATGAAGAAAACAGTCTCTGCCCCTTCTGGGAGACAACACAGAAACAAATAACACAGGAAAGACCAGTAGAAGGCCTTCACTCAGTATGGTACTTAACAGGAAATCTTTATCAGTCTTTCCTGGATTAGCCCTAAAAATCTCTAGGGAAGAAAAGTAGGCAAGGTTGGAAGTAGCTGAAGGGAGGCAAGTGCTTGACACCCAAGAGGGAGACTGTTACAAGCAGGAAGACATACCTAGAAGAAGACATAAAATAAGGAAGCAAACAAAGTGGATAGCAGCATTGTTTGAACATAGCAAATGGCACGTGAAGAAAAGAATCAGTACATAAGCAAAAGATTGTGGTTGGGTAGACCCTTAACAAAGACAAAGAGGACAAAGCACTTGAGTATCACATGGAAGTCAGTGAAGGAATGTGATTAAGAGAGTCCCAAGACCAAGTGGAGGGTGAAAGAGAGAATTTTAGGCATAGCATTGTTGAGTGGACTACTGAAGACCCATACACGTGCTCCAGGGTGGAGGAAGCAGGGGTGGGGAACACACGTTTTAATTAGAGCAGCTCTTGGGAGCCACTCTAATTAAAGTGCCCACAGTGTCTCATGTACGTGGCATCTTGTGTTTCAAAATGGCGGTGGGGACGCTTTAACTAAAGCTTGTTCGACAAGATTCGTTTAAAGCTCCCCAGCTGCCATTTTGAAATGTGGGGACGAGGCGGTCCAGCAGAGTTGAATAATCTAATCAGCACGCATCAGAGCACATGCAAAAATGCCCCTGCAGATGAGCAGGGTCAAGGGCAGGGAGAAAGGGGGTTGTAGTGACAGGGAAGAAAAAAGGCGAGAGCCTAGGCAAGAGATTTAGCAGTAAGACTGAAGAAGAAAGGGCTCATGTTAAAGGAAGAGCTCATCAAAGGTGTCAGCAGTCTGAATAGGGAAGAGCTGCAGAGAGGAGCTTGAAATGGCAGCGAGCAAGAGAAACCACGAGAACATCAAGGATCTGATTTTGTCTCATGGATCCCAATGATAGCAGAGGGCCACAACAAAGGAAATAAAGAAGCTTGTCATGTCATTTTTAGATCTGTTCAAAATATAACGTGTCACTTCCTGCCAAGCGACCCTTGTTTCTTCTCAGATGGAATTTTGCATTGGGTCAGGAGTTTGAAAAGCTCAGAGCGAAACTCAGGCAGGGCATCCACATTTTACCTAGCTTGGGATTGAAACCCTGCAAAACTACTACTGTTTTCATGGTTTTTAAATGGAACCATAGCCTGGCCTGGATCAGCTGGAAACTTTCATACGTGTTTATCTGAAAAGCAATTCAAGTTCCCATGAAACGTGGGGGACCATACAGACAAACATGGGCCAGATGCCAGGGCTTGCTATGACACCTGGCAAGTTAAATTAGGCTTTGTGTTTTATTTAGAAAGTTTTAGCTGAGTTTCTGAGCTCAAGGACCAAATAGATAAATGCCCATTTTTCCTTTACACAATATAGCCCTATGTCTAGTCTAGCCAAGGTAACAAGGGGGACTGTCTGATGCAGTGTGTTACGTTTGAAGGGGAAATACAACATTTTTTATTCCTTAAGTTTCACATAAAGGTAATATAAATGAGCATGCAGATTGTGGAATGGTTCATATTTTACATATTCAAGCTCCAGTAATAGGTGGGAACAGTATGAATTGTACTTGCGTACTGAACGAGGTGTAGTGGTGCAGCCTGGATTTGATAACACTCCTCACTTTATAAGCTCTATGACATATCAATTTACCGTTTTCATTTTGGAGACTGCAAATGGTGGATTGAAGCTTCAAGATCAAAACAGAGGTTAAAACAAAGCTGTTGTTTTTCCTGAAATGTGAATATCTTCATGTGTTTAAGAGTAACTTCCTCTATTACCCAAAAATAAAGATTGCACATTGCTTTTAGAGGGGAACGATGATTCAGTGGTTAGGCGTAGGAACTGGGAGACCTGGCTTCAGTTCTTTGCTCTGCAGTTGATTAGTTTTCTGATCATGGGTAATTCAATTAAATTCAAATCCTCAAAGGCATTTAGGCACCTACCTCTCAATGAAATGCTTTTGAAGATCTTTGTCTTAGAGGATTGAGCTGCCCAGAAACTATCTGCAAAAGGGGGAGAATGGTATTCAGTTGCCTCACCACGGTGTGGTGAAGTTAAATTCATTGAAGAGTGTATTCACTACAACAACAATTAAGTAG
>NW_017729033.1:16239411-16244008 GCF_001723915.1 Gavialis gangeticus
AGTGGTTAGGCATAGGAACTGGGAGGCCTGGCTTCAGTTCTTTGCTCTGCAGTTGATTAGTTGTCTGATCATGGGTAATTCAATTAAATTCAAATCCTCAAAGGCATTTAGGCACCTACCTCTCAATGAAATGCTTTTGAAGATCTTTGTCTTAGACGAATGAGCTGCCCAGAAACTATCTGCAAAAGGGGGAGAATGGTATTCAGTTGCCTCACCACGGTGTGGTGAAGTTAAATTCATTGAAGAGTGTATTCACTACAACAACAATTAAGTAGTTGTGATAGAGAGCTCCATTCTACCTGCTAAATTTATTAGATTAGAAAATAACACTCATTAGAAAGGGCTTAAAGGAAGCTTGTTAGCAACATTCATATACTCCATTTTATTGCATCACCCTCTTACCCCTCCCCACGCCCCTAAAAGACAGGAACCTCGTTTGGGAAAGGGAGAATGAAGACAAGATTTTTCCAGAGTTAAGGAGGCTGCATGGAGCAGGGACAGAGTCTACTCTTCAGCATCATTCATTCTCTCCTTGCAAGCCCCACAGCTCCAACTTGAACCCTGTTACAGCTGCTGCTGAATTGGCAGCAAGCTTTTGGCTGGGAAAAAAATTCAGCAGCAGCTGTGACAGGGATAGTACTTGAGCTGTGGCATTTGCAAGGAGTGAGGAAATGATGCTGAGAAATGGACTCTACCCCTCCTCCATTCCCCCAGGAAGGCAGCAGAGCCCGTGGCACCCATAACAGGAACTCCACGCCTTCATTCCAGCATGGAAATTTGCTTTTTCACTTAAAACATGCCTCCCTAATGTTGGTTAATTTTGGGGGGGAAAGGTGTATGTGATATGCGAATACATGTGGTAATTATCTTCTTTCATATAAGATGGACAACACTTTTGATGGGTGCTTTTGACTTAGGGTGCTGTTTGATGCTTTAGAGGTCCAATTTGCTTAGGTATGTTCTGAAGGCTATGACGTACGCTCTAGCTATGTCTATCTAAATTCTTCCTGCTTTTTGGCTTCAGTGAATTCCTCTCCTTTGCTTTCTGTTCTTGAGTCAAGCGGCTGTGAGTAAAGTCATGTCTGTACTGGTATATTTATACACCTGTATGTTGCTCTGAGACCCTGTTGAATAAATCTAGGAGAGAAAATATTCCTACTATGCAATGCAACATCAGTTTAAGAAACTATTGTTTAACAGAGTGCCCTGTTTTCAGTTTCTGACTCTCAAAATCCTGGTAGGGTTTAGAAATGGTAAAACTGTTTGTATTGAGAAAATGATAACTTTGAGAGCTGATGAAGAATGTCTTGCATCCAAAAGGTTGTCTAACTCTATACAGTTGGTCCAATAAAAGACATCACCCTAAGAAATTCCTGCCTTTCATTTACTGATAAATTGTTCAGGCAAAATTAGTTAGTTGCTTGTCTACATATTATTGGTAAATATTTGACAAATATGTTTGTGCAGCCATGTTGTAGCCTATTAGAACATTCACAAACTGTCCTTTGTCTTTACTTTGCATTTTCAATTTACACCATGGGATGAGTAAGTCAAGGCACACCATGTGATTTCTGTTTCTTCAGAACTTTTGCCATGAATTCTGGATTCCTGCATTTGTGGACAACTAACTGTATGTGGCATAGATATGAGCATTCCCATGGCAAACAATAATTTTCAGAAATCATCTTGTGTGTACAAGGAAACCCTTTTTATTAATGTTCCTGGAAAGATAAAGCAAAGTATGTCAGTGGATCAATTCTTTTTCCACAGTTCAAGTGAATAATCACCAACATTGTTTTGCAATATTTCTCCACGTTCGAAAGGAGAAGATATAGAAGTTTGCATGCGCTAGTTAGCTGGAACTTTTAAAGGCAGTATATAGAATGGATCAAACTTTGTTTTCATTTGCAGCAACGTAGATTTGGAGTTACTCCTAACGTGAATGACTGCTCCAGATTTAGAGCAGCATAGTAGAAAGCAGAAACAACAAAGACTTTACTAAGGATTGCTTGCAGGAAATAGGAACTAGTCTGAGCCAGTGAGGACCAACGTTTTTGTCAGGTGTGCTGCAAATTAGCCCCCCATACTCCCTGAGTGCCATTATGCTCACCTTTCCCTACCTGATCTGTGGCTCTGCTTTCTGTTCCCTACCCTGTTTTCCCTGCCCAACCTTCTGTTCTGCTTTCTGTTTCCTGTCCTGTGCTCCTTGCCCATTCTGTTGTCCTGCTTTCTGTCTCCTGCCCTATCTGCCACTGTGTTGCTTGACCCGTCACCAATCTGCTGCGTGCCACGCAGAGACCACTTGTGACATGTGTGCTGGGCCACCCCTGGGCTAAGCTCTTACCCAAACTGATTATGAAGTGTTTACATCCCTACCATGACTGGTCTTTTCTTAGCAACTCATTTCTTCAATTTTATTATTTGGACACACATTTTCATATTTTGCTATAATTTTCCCTACCCATGTGAGATTAACTGTGTAATTAATTGACACAGGAATAACATTTATTGTAGTAGTTATTTCTACATCATGAATTCAATAGCGCCCTCAACTATTGTCCATCAGGGACTGAGTCCATCACTATTTCTCAAGGTCCAATAAACTGATTCCTCACACACATTCTGTAGAAGTGTGTATATGTATGTATATATATATGTGTATATGTATTTATGTATTTATTTACTAAATTCAGTTCTATCTTCTTTAAACAAAGGGATCTGTAGGAGTTGTAAAAAAGTATATTAGCTCATTTATACAACACAGTGGTGGGCAATGATAAAAACCTGTCTAAAAAGACAAATATACTAACGTTTTGACCTGAGAGACCTGCTTTTTTTTCGTAGTGTACTTTTGGTGTGGCCTATGCATTGGTAACACAAGAAGAATCTCCTACCATTGGGAAATGACAGGTTTTAAAGGTTTTAAAATGTCTCATGTTCCAAGTTATAACTTGGGAATGAGTACAGTCACTGTGAGTAGTTCTGTGTCAGACCCTCCATTACTTTAACAGAGCCTGTGCTAATGGGAGCCACACGGCAAATGTTTTTCAAGCACTGGATCTCTGTCACTCTCTCAGTCCTAGTGTATACATGAAAAGGTTTGTTACTACGACTGTAGTGGAAACCCCTCCATGTGTAGACAGACACCTTTCCAACAGATAAAAGTGTGATATTTTTTTTTGTCATCCTACCATCTGTCAGTTCGCAGAACAAAATAAGCTACACCAGCAAATGCACTTTCATGCTAGTATAACTGAACATACATGAAGACTTTTGCCAGTAGAAAAATGTCATTAAACCCACATTCTTTATGTTACAGGGGTGTAGGTTGTAGTCGTGTTGGTCTAAGGACATAAGCAAACAAGGTTCTTTGGGGCACTCGGAGGGGGGGGTGGAGAGCATGATTAATTCGTGGAAAAAAAAATTTAAAGCAAACTTTTGGGTTTAAAAACCCTTCGTCAGGCTGAGGAAGTTTCTGCAGTTGGAGCGTGCTCTTCCTGGAGGGAATAAAAAGTAAAAAAGCCAGAGGCTGGGCTGGTATACATACAAGATAGGCAGTCAGTGAAGATGTAAATTGAGTCAGTGGGTGAGAGACAGGCTGGGGGGGAGGGGGTGACGGAGAGAAAGGGGATGAATAGTGGAGAGGTACATGGGGAGTCAGATGTCAGGCAGGTTATAATGTGTCATAAATCCAATGTCTATATTTAGTCCATGATTTTTAGTATCCAGGAGGTTGATGAAGTGAAGTTCGTAGGCTCATCTCTGAGAAGTGTTTTGTAAGTTCCCTTTGAGGATTAGAACTGAGAGTTTGGAGAGAGAGTGGTTTTCTTGTGAGAAATGTGCCCCCACAGGTAGTTGGCCATTCTTGTCCTTGATAGATTTCTGGGGTGCATTCATTCTGGTGCACAGTTGTTGTTTGGTCTCTCTTACATATTTTCCATCTGGGCATTTAGTGCATTGGATGAGATATATTACATTTGTGGAGGTGCAGCTGTAAAATGTAGGAATGCTGATGGCTCTGTTGTGGGGTGTAGTAATTGTGGGGGTGGTGGAGATGTGTTGGCAAGTTTTGCATTTCTTGTTATGGCATCGTCTGGATTCATTCGGTGTGTTCTGGGCCTGAGGAAGTTTGCTTCTGGTGATGAGGTTAGCAAGGTTCAGTGCTTGTTTGAAGCCTAGGATGTGTGGCTCTGGGAAGACCTCTTTAAGAATAGGATCCCTTTCTAGTATGGGTTTCAAGTGTTTGAGGATTTTCCATATGGGTTTGATAGAGTGGTGATATGTCATAACCAGCAGTGTGCGATTTGTGGGGGGTTTTCTTCTGTACTGCAGCAGTTCTTCACGTGGTATCCGGGTGGCTCTTTCCAACATGCAATCTATCTCTCTGGAGGAGTGTCCTTGTTTGGTGAAAGCCTTTTTAAGATTGGTGAGGTGGCAATCCCAGCTGGTCTCCTCAGTGCAAATTCAGTGGTATCTGAAGGCTTGGCTGTATATCGTGGCTTTTTTTGGTTTGTCTAGGGTGATTGCTGTTTCTGTCCAGATATGTATGTTGGTCTCTGGGTTTCTTGTATAATGAGGTCTGTATTTTGCCATTATG
>NW_017729033.1:16244082-16244545 GCF_001723915.1 Gavialis gangeticus
TGTTTGTGGATTTTAGGGAGCATGTAAAAAGTCCTTGGATTGCGTAGTGGAGGGATCAAGGTCTGTAGTTTTTCTAGAAGTCCTGATGAAAATGATTTCATGGTATCATTGAGTTTCGTAGTGAAAAGGAGAGTAGGATCTTCTTGTAGTTCTTTGTAGTAGGTGGTGTCAGAGAGTTGTTTGTAATCTTCACGGTTTAGGATGACTATGGCTCCTCCTTTATCTGCTGGTTTTATTACTATTTGGTGATTGGATCTTAGAGATTCTGTGGCCTTTCTCCTGTCTTTTACCCACTGACTCCTCAATTTACATCTTCGCTGACTGCCTATCTTGTATGTATACCAGCCCAGCCTCTGGGTTCTTTACTTTTCATTCCCTCCAGGAAGAGCACACACCAGCTGCAGAAACTTCCTCAGCCTGACGAAGGGTTTTTAAACCCGAAAGCTTGCTTAAAGTTTTTTTT
>NW_017729033.1:16249545-16253072 GCF_001723915.1 Gavialis gangeticus
CCTCCAGGAAGAGCACACACCAGCTGCAGAAACTTCCTCAGCCTGACGAAGGGTTTTTAAACCCGAAAGCTTGCTTAAAGTTTTTTTTCCCCAACAATTTAAGTTGGTCTAATAAAAGATATCAGATTCACCCAAAGAACCTTGCCTGCCTACATTCTTTATGTGATATCATGCCAGCAAAAGTTACTGGTAGAGATCTGCCACTATTCTGTTGAGTTTGTCAGCATGCATCATCATGGTTCCAGCATACCTAGTCCACTTTTGGTGGACATTCATGCTGTTATTGTTATTTATTTTTGTTTATAATGCCACGTGTGTACAGGTGTGTAGGGATATATGCCCTGAGGAAAATACGTGATAATGTCCTGATCCAGACCTTTACAATACATGGACAGGCTGTTGCCTTCCTGTGGAGCCTCACTGAGGTCAAAGAACACTGGAAGTGGACATCCATGCAGATATACTTTGTTGGGGTCTAAAAAGGTTTTAGGAATTAGTCACTCGGCTCCTCTTGAAAGTCTATTCTCTATGTGCTGCACCTTGTATGGATGTTAACACCAATGTGAGAGTGGTGGTCATCCTGTAGGGGCACATCTTCAGATCCCATAGACTAGTGCAGTTCCATTGAAGACAGTGGCAATTTATAACAGCTGAGAATCATCCTCTTCAAATATTACAACAAAGCCCCAAAGTGGCTTTTTAATTTATTTTTCTTTGTCAGAGATAGATTAGGTTGCAAATGAGCAGAACATAGTATCACTTCGTTTCTCTGTGGATGAACTGTATCTTCACCTGCAATCCAAAAGCCACTTTTCATACAGCACCTCAGCTTTAGACACCATAACTCTATTAAACAGTTGTGCAAGTGAAGAACTTTATCCATGCAGATAATCTCATTGATATAGTTCAGGAATTTTACCTCCAATAGAAATGGCTTGAAAGACAGAAATTAGTTTGGAAGTAGGTTCTAGTATGCAGGACCCTCCCTCTCAAGGGGAGTGCTCCAACCAACAGGCTAAAGAGGCAGGCACCCTCTTGTTTGTTCTTGACTTGCTTTCTTGATTGCCCTGTGATTGAGCTTCAACACAAGAATGGAAAGTGCCCTCACCCAGCCTACCATATAGCCAAGTCAGGGCAGTTTCCTGGGAAATGGAAGATCTGGTTTTAAATCTCTTCAGGCTGAGGAGGTCCTAGAACTTAGATCTCCCAAGTCCTGGGTGAATGCTCTTCGTCACTGGGCAAAAGGTAGGAACCTGTTTTCTCAACTTGCCTATCATGCCGAACTCTGTATGCAGTGACCTCAAAAATGTAACTACATGTCTTGAATCACAAATACATGTAGATGTGTACAGGATAGCTTGAGAGGAATGGGAGTTCAGAGACCTGTGCTTTACCAGTTCTCATTTGCCACCTCTAAGGTCTCCCAGACTTTCTGAGTTATACCTTGTTATTGTGTACCACACCCGCCTATCTGTACAGAGCATCTTTACAAGCAATCCTGAATTGCTCCTAGGCATCTCTGATGCCTCTCCATTGACCCAATGGGACACCTAACTGGTTCATTTTGAATCTCTATCCTTGGGTGGGTGCTCAAAAGTGACACATTTCTTGCTGAAAAAAAGAAATGATATGTAAACGCATATATGTTTTTATGAAAAGCTCTTGGAGAATCCATTTACACAGCTTCAAAATGGGGATAATAGTATCAACCTGTCTCACAGGCGGGGATCCTGGACCTCAGGGTCACATAGCAGGTTAGTGACAGAGTCAAGCAGAAAAACCAGAAGTTCCCTGCTTTAACTGAAAGTCATCCCTGCTGCATTAAGCATAGATAGTATGCTATAAACTACTGTCAGAACAATCAGCAGTTTGATTACTTCAATAATCTCAAAATCTAATTCTGATTTTGTTGGCTCAGAGTCAGAGCAATGAATCTATCTCATCCAAGTAGGTTTCTCTTCAATTTTTCAATCTGGCTTGTCTAGGGAGACGGGGTGACATTTCTTCTTGTTCTGCACTTTTTTTATTTCTTTTACCTCTGTCACAACCCTCTAAAACAATACTTTAGAAAATGACAGAGAAGCAGCGTTTGTAAAATGTCATGATCACAAACAATCACAGTGATTGCATGCTACACTTATCGTACTTCAATGTCCCCTGCCATCAATTGTTTCTTGAAACTTCAGAAGTCTACAAAGTGAAGCCGGAACTACTCTCATGGTAAGCTGCCCTTACAACTTTCTAAAGTGCCTCATCTTAATATTAGAAATGACCAAACTATTTGTTTATTTCTAATTCGATCAGTTTTTAATTCCTTAGTGAATCAGTTGCTATTTGCCATATAGTTTTACTGGGTACCTCTCAGCCCATGGGCTGTTCATTATTCACTTTATATGATTAATCAGTTAAGTGACATTCTTTTATTTCTGCTCCCAGACTGCATGACTGACACTTTATAAACAAGAGTAATGAATAACAAAACCCAAGCACCACAATCTGTGAAACAATAGTTTTGCAACTTTGGGATATTTGTCTGTTTGTCGACTAATCAAAGGAGCCCCATAAGTCACTTTGCCATACTCATCCCTTTATTTGTGGAAATATTAATACATCTATTAAAAAGGATTCACTCTTACCTGCATAGTTGTTTCCCCAGCTTGCTGCTGTATTTTTCCAGAAAGAGCTATATGATGTCAGTGATCTGTGATGCTGTCTGCTCTGCAAATCAAAGAGAAGATGCCACTGCAATCCTTTAGTATTTCCCAAAACTTCCTCTTTATTTCTGGAGCAAAGGCAGGCATACAGAAAATGACTGCTTACTTGCTTAGTTGTAGTTCTCAAGGGGTGGGGGGTGTTGTGCTTGTACTCAGTAAACTCCTCTACCATTTTGTTTCCAGTTAAAATATTGAGCACCATTATTTCTGCCCTATCTAAGTGACTTTAGGTAACACTCAACATTTAAGTGCAACTTGGATGCTTCCGCTTGGAGAGTGGAAAGTGAAGAATCCTTGTTAATGGAACATGCTTCCCGTTCTTGATAGTAAAGCTAATTGCTGACTTCCAGAATTGAAATCTGTTAACTGATAACTATTTTTTTAATGTAAGGGCCTGAATTAACCAATGAAATCCATATTTATTTAAATAAAATTGGCTTGTTATGTCAGAGAAGATTTCTGCTATTCCCTGAAAAGTTGATGGTGTTGCTAGGCAGAATGTTTGACTAGTTGCAGTTCTATGTGGATAGTTTTTCTACATTTGTCATATAACAATATTTGATGGCATGTGCTGGTATAACATCTAATTGCATTCATTTGAAAAAACTGCAAAATTTTGCAGTTTCTATAAATGGTGTGTATGCCCTGAATCAATGCTAAAATCCATAGCACCATACTACTGTTCTCTCTATTACTGCTGGATTTTGGCCCAGCAGATTGGCACTCAAACAGGAATCAGGTGAGCTGAGCCATAGTCGATGCATGGGGGTGGTATGTGCTCCCGCCCAAGACTGGCCTTCACCAGCCAGAGCA
>NW_017729033.1:16253140-16265187 GCF_001723915.1 Gavialis gangeticus
GTGGCCTTCCCCCGCCAGGGCGGGGGGGGGGGGGGGCGACGGCCAGTGCCCCACAAGATTGTGGGGGTGCCAAGAGAAACGCTGGCAGTACTTCTGGTTTTACCACTGGCACTTCCAGTGATTGGCTGCTGGGGGAAAACACCCTGGTCGGTGATCAGCCACTGGTGCCCCCGCAGTATCAGGAGGTACCAGTTGCCCATAAACTAAACTTTGTCCTGGCTCTGCCAACAAACTGCTTTTGAGCATGAGTCATGTTAATTTTATTATAAATATTATTAATTGTTATTTGTAATATGGTAGTGCCCTAGAGGCTCCAGCTGAGATCAGTGCTTGCTAAGTTTTTGTGGGGGTTGGTTTTTATGCATATCTGAAATACTTCAATAACTGTAGCAATTTTTCTAAAAATATGTTCGCTTAATCAAAAAGGCATTTTTTTCATTGAAAATCATGTTGACAGAAAAAAATGTAATTCAATGTATTTAGTGCTATCACTGAAAAAAGCACTCAGTGAATCACTAAGGCTACAAGCAGACACTGCGTTGATCGTGGGATAAGTTGCGCCTCTCTTTGTCCTAGAAAAGAAGAGTCACAGGTTTTGTGTGTACACAAGTGGGGTTTTGTGAGCAGCTGAATGCATTACTGCTTTTCTTTCAGTAGTACAATCCTGGGACAGGTGTTCAGATAGTCTGCAATGTCCAAGCGCAAACTGTTAACACTTTTTATCCCACAAACATTTGTAGGTTTGTCTTGGGACAATGGAGGTGATGTGTGAATAATTGTACTTTGTTGTGGGATAGCGGTTTCTCTGATGTCTGTTTGTAGCCTCAGTCATATCCTACAGCAGCAACCTTAGTCATCTCAAGGGCTACAGACAAAAGTTACACAAACCAGTTTCAGGTTTAAACCTGTAACAGAACAGAAGTTCAATGCACATAAACCAATTTCAAAATGACTGAAACTTGTTTAAAATAAACCTGGTTGAATGTAACATCAGACTTAACTGATTTGGGTCAGACTCAACTGATTTGGTTTATGAAACTTTTGTCTCAGATACCTTCCTGGTTCAAATTAAATCATGGTCTCCCAGCATGCTTTCCAGCCCTGGGCTGGGCTGGGCTGGGCTTTCTGCTCCAGTAGAGAATGGCTGAGGGGGGAGGGAGGCAGGGACTGCCCTCCATTGCAAGGAAACCCCAGATGGGGTCTGGGGCCAGGGATGGGGGGGTTAAACTTCCCTTCCCCTGAGTACAGAGCTATCCTGCCCTGCTAAAAACTTACTGCCGACTGCGACTGTGGAATACAAATCCCAAAGGCACCTGGAAGCAGGAAGAGGAAATGATGAGCAACCCTGCCGAATCCTGATGTTCTGATTCTGGACTGCAAATACCAGAGACTTGTGGGGCCATAGGAAGAGGATGTGAACACACAGCCCATGCTGGCATATGCCAGAGAGCCATGTTCTAGCTCCCCCCAGCTTCTGGCTTGAGCCACTGCAGGCATGTGGCTGCATTTCCTGAATCAAAAGTGAATGTGTGTCCAGTCATTTCTCAGTTTAATCACTACATCTTAGATTAACCTGCAAAGACTGAATCAATTCAGCCTTGGGCCTTTTGACTGTCTGCGCTTAGTCTAGAGATCTCCCATCTAAAACTGAAGAGCTCCAACCCAGACCACTTTGTGACAGTGAATGAGACCGTAAATGTGGCTGCAAGGTATGAGTAAGGAACTAATACTGGTGGTCAAATGGTGTTCCTAACTCTGGAGCAACTATATTTACTTCACTGCAGTATTTGTGGGCAGAACTGGGCCCCTGAAATGTAGATTTTTTTTGTTTAAAATAACTCTGTTTTATAATTCTGCCACAGGAAATTGCAACAGCTCTGCTTTCAAAATTATTTTCCTAGCTATGCTGTTGCCATAATGGCTTAAACTTTAATTCTGCAAATACTCTGTTGTCTAACCCTAGGAAAAAACCTTATCTGTGAATTCATATTTGTGTTTTAATTGCAATCAATATGGCAAGAAACAATTTGATTCCTTGGTATACTGCATTATCTGCTACAAGAATAAACTACAGTGCGGATTATGCAAATGCTGTTGTATAACCACAGCAGTTACTGCAGTGTCTTCTATAGCATATATCAGTGTACTGTAGCAATTAAACAGTATAGCAAAGCTATACCAATTACCATTCTAAATTATAATAAGCAATGCAGTATACACTATATTATAAATCATTTCCTTACCAGCTACCATATATGTGCTTTTGTTTTTATTCTAAAACCCTTATTACTTGTCATATAATGCTCTAGCAAATGATTTACCATGTGCTTATAAGTATATATTAAAACTACTATATGCTTTTTGCAAAAACTATACCATAATGATTATAACTGTGTTAACTTATTTGTTTGCAATGATATTTTTAAGAAGAAATCAATAGGGGTTTTTTTCCCCCTCCCCAAAATTCACTGAGAGTCAGGCATACCGTTTATATGATCTGATGCTTGGGAAAGCTAAACCCCTGTAATTTTAGGGGATTTAATTCAGAATTAAATGCATCAACCACTGTGCTGAAATCTATTCATTTTCAAAATCAGCTTTCTTTCTAGGTAGTAAACAGACACCGTCTAAAACTTGTGCATGATTTTAATTACAGATAAGTTTCTCTTTAAAGGCCAGAGCATTCATGCTCAGGTTGCTAAGCTGAATTCAATACATCTATATGTTAAAGGTAGCAAGCTAATGTGTAAACAGGGAAAATATTGGAACCAATTGCTGTTAATTTGGTTTTGATCAATTCACATTGACCGCACTTTACATGCAAATGAGAGGCGTGCTGAGTTATCCCAAATGAAAATAGCTGAGATATTAAACTCCCTTGAAAAATCACAAATTAAAACTAAGAAGTTTGGAAAACCATGAAGTGAGAAAGACTATGTACAGAGAGCTACTAATACAGAACAAATAAAGAAGTGAATATTTCTTAACATGCACAGCTCATCCTGGGTTAAATAGACTTATTTGTATCACTTTTAGCTGCTCAGAGGAACAATCTGGCTTTTAGTTAGAGTGATATGCATTTTGGGATATTAACGTTATTAGACATTTATCCTGTATAAAACGAATCATTTTTTAAATTTCACAAACTGTACAGTTGCCAGATGCCTGCAGGAAGGCAAATGTAAAAACAGTTTTCAGATCACAGTTTTTAATGTAATACCAGTACAGTCCTGGCAGTTACTATGGGGAAAGCCTCTATATTATAACTTTAGTTAAATAATTAATCAAACAATAAGCAAAAAATCTTGATGAGAATTTAGAAGATAGTAGGATTGTGAGAAATGGGCAGCCTGGACTTATTTTTTGTTTTAAAAGTCTTGCCAGAAAATCTTCATTTCTCTTACAGAGTTTTAAGCCCCTATCTTACTAAGGCTTATGCACACATTTAACTTTAATCGTGTTGGTAGGTCCACTAACATAAATATATAATTATTTGACTGAAATATTTTGTATAATGAACATTTCATGTATTTCCTATCACTATATTTTGTATTTCAGTTCAGCTTTTCATACATGTAAGCATGTGAGTAGGTTTGCATGAATGACCTTTTAGGGATTGCAGTAGCTATTAGTAGTTATTTGTAATGTAGTGAAACTTTTGAAGCGGAGATTAACAAAATAGGGCTCCCCATAACAATTCAGATTGGCCTAGAGTGAGCCCTGGACATGGCTAGAAAAATAGCTGGCCAAACTTTATGCATCATATAGATATACATCACTATCATCTAGAGGACTGTCTTGTTTATTATTTTCTTTAATTATCCACAAGAGGAAATGAACTACTTTGTGAGGCATTGCAATACCCAGGGAGGACTGATGAATACTTCAAGGGGTCTTAGAGAAGTAAGAAACCTGGGATGGATGTAACAAATAAAATATACCCCTGAAAAATGCAAAATAGGGGAAACAGAGACTGAATTAAAATATGGAGAAGTGGAAAGCAGCATTAATCGTGAAATACACCTAAGAGTGAAAAAGATAGGACAAAGTAGGCATGAGGATGTAATGCTCCCTTCATTATATAAGGCTGAACATTGTCTTTGCAGCCACCCCGAGAGTAAACACATTTAAGGCCATTTCAATCTGAAAGGTGAGTGAGTTCTTAAGTTGAAGGGTTTTTGGTTGTAGCCGTGTTGGTCTAAGGACATAGGCGAGCAAGCTTCTTTGGGTAGATGTGGTACCTTTTATTAGACCAGCTGAGTAGTTGGAAAAAGGTTCTTTGCAAGCTTTTGGACACAAGCACCCTTCTTCAGGCATATGGAGTATGCTGTTCTGAGATATCACATCTACCCAAAGATATCACGTCTACCCAAAGAAGCTTGCCTTCTTAAGTTGAAGACTCTTTGGCAAGAAAACATTCTGCCATTAGCATCCACGGAGGGCTCATGCTTCATGTGTCTCTGACTGTAGCTGTGGCCTTGTCACGTGGAGAGGGATTTGGTCTCCAGAACATATTTGTATAGAGTCCTGATCCTGAATGTGGACTTTGGGTGCTACTGGAATAGAAAAATACTAAAATATTTGGCTCAATCAAAAAGCTGTATGTGTACTCATTTATTAACATTTTATTTGAAGTTAGGTTACTGATGAATTGCCTCTAGGAAACAAAGGTAGTAAGTATACAGCAGAATGCACGTAGGTTCTAGCTACTGCCATAGATTCCTTCCTCCCAGCTATGGAGCAGAGAGCCTCACATTATAATTCATTATAGTGGAGCTATTATTTAAACTACCATATTCACTCAAATAGAAGATGACCATGATTATGAGTCCCTAGTAATTAGTTTCTATATATGAAAAAATGTATACATCTGTTATAATTTTCCAGGTATAGAATCTAATTTTTGGAGTTTTGCCTGGAATTTGTCCACCTCCCACTGGTACAGCAGGGAAAAATCTAGGAGTCAGGTAGTCCCTTTGAGCTCTGTTTCCCCCCAACTTTTGTCCCCTGGCAGCCCCTTCCCCCTCCTACTGTCAGACATTTCTCTCCCTGAAACACATGGAGGTGAGGAGCAAATCTGAAAATCATAACCCTGAAATTAAACATGGCTGTAGCAATTTGCATGTAGCACTCATGTACTTAGTTCATCCACAATTACTGCACGTTGCCTTTTTTTGAAACTGCTGCAACTTTTGGCATAGGTGCTCCATAAACAAACTGTTGAGCAGCACATTGACATCTATTGGGTGTGTCTACATGTGCTGTTAAAGTGAAGCAATAAACTCTAACACTTATTGTCAGGGCTGCCTCTGACCCTCCCAGTACCAAACTGGTATCGCAGTACCTCAGAACTAGGGCCAGTTCCCTGCAGAGGAAACATGCACCCATTTTTTAAGGGCCACGCACTCACACACACACACAAAATAGTTCTCATCAGTATGTTTGCCTAGTGCGGGCCATGTGTTTTATAGTCATGCTTAGTATTGGCTGCATTTAATCAACTTCATAGGTGGTTTCCATTGCTGAGCACATGCTGCTTTTGGCAATCATTTCATGATAGACAATGTATTTTGTGAGATTTCATTGTATGCAATTGTAAGATAAAGGGCATTTTTCTCCATGCCAATTGGGAGAGAAAAAAAGTAATCTTGAATTTGAGTAAATATGGTAGCTAGCGTTGAGATGTTCTAACTCCTTTGTCAACCTGTGGGTTTGTACTACTGCCCATGTCCTTGGGTACAGCTCTCTCAGCTTGCTGGGGAGGTTGTCTGTCTGTGAATTTGTCAGGGAAAGATGAATAACTGATGCTGTACTGCTTCTCTCCCTCCCTTGTGCAATCTGAAGAAGGTGACATCTGGTTTCCTGTAGTAGTTACTCTCAACTGGGAGGCCATGACACCCTCAGGTGCTATGAGATCCTTTGAAGGGTGCTTCAGGGTACCACACAACACTAGCAATGTTAGGTGTACAAACACCTATGCATAATTTACAAATTTCAAATAGGAATACAGATTTCAAATAGGAATCCACGGCATCAAAAAAGTCTGACCTGTTGTGGTCTTTTCAAGTTTTTTGTAACAGAAGAATTGTTCTAATTAGTTTTCTGTAGTCAAGAAATGAATGACAGCTAAGAGCTGGCATTTTCTAAGGGGTGTCTTGAGTCTAACAAGGGGTTCTTTGAGGCTACAAAAGTTAAGGACCACTGGTCCATAGTGTATTCAGCTGGAGTGACAACCTCATATAGCTATTCTGCTCTCTTGTGACGCCATTGGTCTTTGGAAACTTTGTTTTCCAGTGTAGGCAAAGTGTCCTTTTTCTGAAGTGGCAGTGGCTCTGGGGCCTTGAAAACTTACTGAGTTTCCTATATTCCCTTTCTCTTTTCTTATGCATCTGAACATCCTCAGTGACTCTGCAATTGGTTTTCTAGTTGTGTCAACATTTTTCTGTTTTCTTTTACTTCCTGTGCCTTCTCTGTTGGTGCTAATACCATTGCTTCATCTCCATGTTGGTTTGTGTACCTACATCCAACTTAAATTTAATAAATATCCATTGGCTTTCAAGCTGATAGAACAGTTATCCTCTGATGCAATGTTGTCTACTGTTCCTGTGAATAATTATGAGCTAGTGGTGCTGTTGTCTTTCCCTCTGTCCAGACTGGGCACTTTCTGCTGCTGCTTGCAAACACTTTGCAGTTTTTACATATTTTCCAAATCCCAGGTGATTCTTTTAGCTTGCCATGTTTGCCACCGAGTTTGCAGCTCTGTGCTATGCTTTCTAAGTCCCATGTGCCTTTCTCTGGTCATCTTTCTTGTAATAAGTTGGATGATTTATCATGCCTTCAGTGTTAATAAATGTGTGTGGCAAGATGACACTGTTCTTTGGGTGACTGCATATGCAGAGCCATATCAGAATCATGGCTCAATGGCCTTCAGTGAGGGAAGTGTGTGGTGTATTAGGGGACCAGAATCACTGGCACCCCGATCCACAATTGCAGGGTGGGGGCCGGAGAGTCTGTTCCCCACTCAGGTCCATGAGTGTGGAGCTGTGTGGGGAATAGCCTGGGGAGTAGAGCTGAGTAGGCTTTCCAGCCCCCACCCTATGATCATAGAGTGGGTGCTGGGAACTTTCCCAGTCAGTGGCAGGTCCCAGCCCTGTGCGTTGATCAGGTGTTCAAGACATGGGGCTTGGAAAGAACTGCAGGGGTAGGGTAGGTCCCAGCCCCCTACCCCGATCTGCCAGTGGGGCAGCTGGCAGCGAGATCATTTAAGGATCTCCCAGTGCCGGACCTGCAACCACAGAGTCCTGCTGGGAGATGAGGATCTCTTTGCTCCTCTGCTCCTCAATCACAGTTTTGGAGCAGGGGGCTTGGAGCTCCCTGCTGCCAGGGCAGGGGGTCATAGTCTCCACATGGGAACCAGTGGCAGAGCCTGCCCTGGCAGCAGGCACTCCTGGGGACAGAGAACAATCTCTCACCTGCTGGTGGCCACCTGACCAAGAGCAGATTTGTTCCTGGTCAGGCATCTTAACTGTGCGGTAGTGTTTGTGTATAATCACAAGGAAATCTGCTACTTGCACTTGCAGGTAGCAAAGTTACTTGCAATTAGCGAGGTTTACTGTGCACTAAGCATGTGCACTTGTAGACGCACATGCTTACTGCACAGTGAAGTGTCTTGTGTAGACACACCCATTGTGATCATTTCATTTTACAGCCTGCATTGGTCCTAAGATCGATATATTGAAAGAATGGAGTGTCAGTTACTAACCCTGGGTACAAAGATTTCAGAATGAACTTGAGTCTTATACATAGGCCAAAAAGGCAAACAAAGAATGACTATTTAATCACTGGGACATCAGTGGTCTTCCTGCTTTCTGTGCAATGTATAATACATAACTCCATTGTAGTTGTACTGAAATTTCTCTGCCATTCTTTATCACTGGCCTTCCAAGGAAAAAGAGAGAGAAACACAAGAGAGACCTGTAAAGAAGGCGTTGGTCTGGGTGAAATAAAATACAGGAAAAAATATGGTCGAAAAATTAAGCCTCATCATATATTTTACTTTGAATAATGATTGTTAAATACAATGCTATTTATTATTAATTTTATGGTGTCCAAGAGGTGTTTATCACTGTTGTTATCACTGAGACGATACACATGCATACAGTTAAGCACATGCACAAGATTTTGCAGGATTAAAGACTTAAGACATGGAGCAACAGATAGGAAGAGCAACAAGCAGTGGAGATGTAAGGAAAGGTTAAGCAGTTGCCCTTACAATCATAATGATTTATTACACTTCTGCTCATGAACAATATGCATAAGTACTTTCTTGTTACAATTTTTCATATAGTCTTGGAAACTGTATTTGTCTCCTAAATTTCTCAGTTGAGAGAGTCCATGGGTGATCGGGAACTATGCATAAGTGTTACTTGAAATTTAGATTTCATAATCCTTAGAAAAGTGAACCTTTGCATCCTTTCAGTGGTTCTCTGGATATGTATCTAATGTTGTCCCAAAGTGAAATACACTTTGACAATTCCAGGCTCTTGAATGCATAGGGATTTAGCTACTCTGTGAATTTTGCTGTAGGTTAGTTTCCTGCTGTAGAAAACCATTGTGAAGTTTTTTATAGACCACTTTAAGAGTCTGATTCAGGCATAGGATCATGACAGGCAGCTTTGGAGCCCCAGGATATTTTTCAATGTATGGAATTAACATTCTAAAAAAAGGCTATGAGAATGAACTCTCACCAAACGGGGACTTCTCTAAGGCTATTAAGGTGATAGCTTTCCCCCTGTATTTCAGCACTGATCCCAATCCCCAGCTAGTTCAAGGGATTTAGGTGAATAAATTATTCATAAACTTTTTCTTATTTAGCCTGTTGGCCTTATGCGGACTGGGATCTTCTCTGTTGGTGGAAAAGCCTCTGAAATCTTGATTTCCAAAAAGGCAAATTTAAAGGTAACTGTTGGAACTCAACAAGGGTGTCTGGTGGGTTTTTTTGTATGCTTGGTCTCATGTTTTCTTCCCCTTGCCTCTTGTTACCTTGAGTTTTCTGTTCATTCATATGTCCCAGTTTAGTAAAAACAAGATCTTATACATCCAAAGATCAATCAAAAGTTTTCATGAATTTCCTCTCTACCCTAATTTAAGAAGGAAATAACTGTTTAATTTTGTTTTAATGAAAACAATCCTTTTGATAAAACTACCTCAGCACTGAGAATCTGAAAGTGCAATTAAAGGTGAAACTGATAGATTTAATTGACTTTTTAAATTATAAACTTGGGAGACTTATAGGCTAGGGACAGAAGTTACATATAAACTGGTTTAAGCCATCAGAAACTGGTTTAAGCCTGTAACAGAACATAAGTTAAGTGCACATAAACCAGTTTCAAAGTGGTTGAAACTGGTTTGAGATAAACCTGGTTGAATGTAGTATCAGACTTAACTGATTTAGCTCAAACTGGTTAATGGAATTTCTGTCCCAGACCCCTTCCTGGTTTAAGTTAAACCAGAGTCTCCCAGCATGCTCTGTAGCTCTGGGCTGGGCTGTCTGCTCCAGCGGAGCAGGGCTGGCCCTGGCCCTTTACTCCCTAACTCGAGCATGGGCAGGCAGGGGTGGGGGTGTGACCAGGTGCAGGCCCCCCTAAGATGAAGGAAGCAGGGGGGGCCAGCACCTGATCACCGCCCCCCACCCTGCTCCCTCCCCTGTCCCACCAGCATGGACCCACCAGGCATTTTTCCTCTCGCTGCTCTAGGAGTTGGTGTATGGCCAGCCCTGGCAGTAGCCTCAAGTGAACTGGCTAGAGAGGGTGTTTAATTCCCCCCTCCTTGTCCTATTGGCACAGACCCAAGCCGGGTTCTATCACAATCATGCAACCGGTCCAGTAAAAGATATCATCCAAAGAAGTCCTTGCTTATAGCAATTTAGTATATTCAGAAGGAAACCAAAAAACCTCATTTGATCTAGGCTGCAAGCTCAAAACAGGCCTTTTCCCCCAATTTCATTCTCAAAATACTTGTAAGCAAACCAGGGATGGCTTATGGCACTGTATCTAAATCTTGGAAAATTCACTGCATCAGGCTAGTGAGCTTGCTGTTTTTTAACTGAATTTCACATGGGTATTTCTTCACTGCCCCATATTGAATTTGTGGAAGTACAAACTTAATTACATTAATCCTGCAAGATGAGTTTCAAACTTCTTGTGATGCCTGCTGTTTTTAAGAGTATAGGTAGGCATAATAATCAACATTTCATTGTATTAGATTTGGTGTGTAAGTATAGAGAGGCCATTGATGAAATTTGGATTCACATTCATATTAGGCTTCTTTGGATGTAGAGGTGTTGGTTCAGGCTATCTCTAGCAGAAAGAAATTTAAACCCAATTTTTTATGCTTATAAACTCTTACAGTCACAACCAACTTCCTATGTTTGCCATGGATGGGAACCCAGTGTCTTGTATTTTTGGGTCTGTGGCTTTGCACCCTTAGCTCTTCCAGGGAGTTCCACATAGGTTATGCAAAATATTTGTCTCTTCTCATCTGTCTGTTTATTGTCATGCTGTTAAGACATGTGGCAAAGCAAGATAGTGGAATGACCCTTTGTAAACTCATTCACTCTCTGTTTTGGGTTCCCAGAGGAACTAGGCTTAGTAGTTCACAAAATCAGTGTAACAGCTTGTTGCAGAGGCAGAAATACCAGGATCAATTTTCGAATATAATAAGGAGCTTTAAATGTTCTCAAAATGCTATTAAATGCTTATTTTCTCCTATTTCTAAGATACTAAAAAAGAGACTTGAGCATTCTTGTTAGTTTATGTGGTGAAACTGATAACAATAATCCATTAAGGCATATGCCCATGCCAAATCCTTTTGTAGGGAGTCTTCACTTTCTTTTCCAATTACACATTTTCACCCTTCTAATATACAAAGAAAAGCTTGTATTGCCTAATAGTTGTTTGCACAGTGTGTGGTCTCCACAGAGCTAAGAACAACAATTGCTATGTTTTAAAATGGCACGGCTTGCAAATTGTTAGATTACCCAGCATTTTAATATAATTTTTTTTGCAAGTATTGGTTTGATAGTTCACAATAACCTGTGAATGTTAAATTAAGCTGAGCTATTTGGTTTTGTCCTGGCATAATTTCACAAAGTATAAAACCATTTTTGTAACAGCATGGGGTTAATGCGCTCTATATTGTTCCATGTAGAGCCAGAAGAAGTTGGGTCAGGGAACAAGTCTGCAGCAATTTTATAATGGAATCAGAGTAAAAAGTAAAATTTCATGCTAAACAATTTGTGCCATATTTTGCAGCAGCAGACCATAGTCACAAATGAAATCTGCTTTCATATCTTTTTGAATAACTTATTATGTACATACTACTGGGGGCATTCAGGCTCCAAGACCAGCTTGCATATGCATGCACAGCTGTAGGTGACAAAGCACTCAAGCACACATATGAAAGTGTCCAGGGGGTGTTGGCAGCAAGAAGAGCCATTAACCAAGGGCCTGGAGGAGAATCTAGGGTTCCCCTTAAATCAAGAATCAGCACTGGCTCCAGTTAGGATGACCACCTTTTCAAAATGCAAAGGTAAGACTCATGTTCACCTCATCCCCCTCCCATGGATGGCATGGCTGGAACAGAGCCTGTGGGGTGTGGAAGAGGATGCAGGCTGCCCACTTTAGGGCTCAATCTACCCTCCACCCCCATGCCTCCTCCTCATTGTATATTTACCTGCAGGCCGCTGGAGGAATTACTCTCTACTGCTACCTGGCTTTATTGCTGGCCATGTGCATATGTGCAAACACACACATGCATGTGGCACCCCCTACATTGTGCTTCCCCTAGCCCCAAGCAGCTCCTTGCAGGCTTGAACTCTACCATCCTGCAAGAGGAAACCCACAGTTTCACACATTTTTCTCCTTACAGCTTTTTAGATGCTGGTCTGCCTCACTCCTTCCACATAGTCACTCACTAGGATGCCAGAATGAGGTCTGATGCATCTAGATCAGCTATACAATACCATCTCTGTCTGCCTAGCCTACAGC
>NW_017729033.1:16270187-16302335 GCF_001723915.1 Gavialis gangeticus
TATTTACCTGCAGGCCGCTGGAGGAATTACTCTCTACTGCTACCTGGCTTTATTGCTGGCCATGTGCATATGTGCAAACACACACATGCATGTGGCACCCCCTACATTGTGCTTCCCCTAGCCCCAAGCAGCTCCTTGCAGGCTTGAACTCTACCATCCTGCAAGAGGAAACCCACAGTTTCACACATTTTTCTCCTTACAGCTTTTTAGATGCTGGTCTGCCTCACTCCTTCCACATAGTCACTCACTAGGATGCCAGATTGAGGTCTGATGCATCTAGATCAGCTATACAATACCATCTCTGTCTGCCTAGCCTACAGCTTGAACCCATAGCTATGGCAAGGCCAGCACAGCTCTCCATCTCAACCTTCCACTCTGCTCCCAGAGGGTTAAGGGGACCTGCCTAAAGCCTCCAACAGCGCTTAAGATGCTACCCACTCTCTGATACCTGAGCATCTGGATCATATCCCTTGACCTTCTGCTTCCCTTACATAAGACCATGGTGAACTTTGCCATGTGCTTTTTCACCCCCACATCCAGATCACTGATTAAGATGTTGAAAATCACTGGTCCAAGTACTGAACGATGGGGGACCCTAGTGGCCACATTCCACCAGGTTGACTCGGATCCGTCTATTAGTACTGTCTGGGTCTGACCCTGAAGCCAGTTTTCCACCCATCTGACCATTGAATTGTCTTCATCTCCCTTTTCCAGATGATGAGTAACCTGGTCATAGAAGGAGATGAGGTTAATCAGACATGACATACCTGTGACAAAACCATGTTGGCTGTCAATTCAGAATTTTGCCTTCTACTAGCTTATTGGATACGGACTCCTTCAGAAATTTTTCAAGGATTTTTCCTGGGATTGAGGTCAGGCTGATTGGCCTGTAGTTCCTTGGGTCCTTTCTCCTCCATCAGCAGTTTGGGGAGCCCCTGACCCCAGGTTCCCTTCCCCAAAGCATGCAGAGAAGTGGGAGACAGTGCAAACCTTTATTGAGCAACCTGTGGCCCTGCAGCTAGGTGGGCACAGACCTCTTGCACATCGAGGAACACACCAATGCTGGTGGCAATGTCCTCAGCTGTGGGGGGCAGGGATGTGTAGCACAGCTATAGGTAGCCCTCCAGGTGGTGGTGGAGATTGTGGGGCAGCCCAGGCTTGCCCCCATACTGTCAAAGTTCAGGGTCCCATGCCAGATACGCAGATGTGCCACCAGCAGCAGGGAATAGTGTGTTTGGCACCCCTAGGTCCACACAAACAGCTTCTCACACAGTGCCTGCAACACGTGCAGCAGGGGCATGCTCAGGGCTCAGTGCCAGTGCCTGTGGGGGTGGTGGGGTCTGGGAAGCTCCTCATCCCAGTCATCTCAGAGCTTCATGCCTCCCAAGCCTGGGCACTGTGGGCTTGGTATAAGCACAGGAGAGCAGCTGGCCTTCAGGAGGAGGTGGGGGGAAGTGGGGTCTGGAGATGTGGCAACAGGTACTGCCAGAAGCCTGGTCTGTCCCACCATAAGAACAGGGCAGGGGAGGCAGACTAACTGCTACCAGCACCCAGAGGCCCACCTGCACCTGGGGAGTGAGCAGGGATGGGGGGCTTGGCTGGAAGCCACTTGGACCTGGCCCTGACCAGTCAACCTACTATGGTCCCTGGGCACTCGTACATGTCTGACCCCTGATCTGAGGCTGGGTAGCATATAGCCCCTGGTACAGAGCATCATATCTGAGAAATGTTGCAAACTCTAACAAACAGCTTCTTTTTCATTGCTCTTCAGGTCCTGCAGCTGCACCTGTGTAAAAGGCCTCAGTTGGCAGCTGGGATGTGGCATCAGGGTTGCTGCAGCCCACAGCTGGGACCCTGAGGATGCACGAGCCTGGCTTCTCCTGGACCAGCTGGTGAAAGCATCAGAAGACTGTCTGGTGAATGTACAGGCCTGGCGGGCAGAAGAAGTGGAGGTCCAATTGGGCTACAGCGGCAAGTGTGGAGGTGGTTGCCCAATGCCTCTCACGCCCAGTGCCCTGGCCCCCAGTGGTGCGTGTGGCTCACCCGGCACCTCGGCAGAGGGGGTGGGGCTGTTGCTGTAGCTGTCACCATCTGTGCAGGTGGTGCTCCTGCTGCCAGGTGTCCTCTGCTTGCTGTGCCTCCTCCACCCAGGTCTTGTGGAAGAGCTCTCCCCAGGCTTCACAGATGTTATGCAGCCCACAGGCTGCAATGATGACCTAGGTGAGGTTGTCTCTGGGGAACTCAGGGCAGGCGATGAGGGTGCGCCAGCGTTCCTTTCGGCAGCCAAAGGCACACTCCACCAGGGTGCGGATCTGGCCCAGACACTGATTAAGGTGGGCCTGGCAGGGTTTCAGCTGACTGGTCTAGGGACACATGAGTCAGGGCAGGAGCAGGTAGGTGGGGTTCCCGATGAGGAGAGGCAGGGCCAGCATGGCACCCAGCTGCAGGTCTGGCACCTCCAGCACAAAGTGGTCACTCTGCACCAGGCCTGGCAGGGCAGAGTTGTGGAAAATGTGGGCATCATGGGCACTTGTGAGTGAAACTGCTGCACTGGTCCACAATTGCCTGGAGCACAACAGATTGAAAGCCACTGTGGCTACAGTAGGCATGGACAGGTGATGGGGATGTGGGTCCCATCCAGAGCCCAGATGCACTGGGAGAATCCCAGGGCATGGAATCCTGCCATCACCACCAGGGAGTCTTGAATACGGAGCACTGTGTGCCCTGACGCATCCTGTAGGGCACCACACACTTCCAGGACAGCTTCTCTGGCAGTGGCCTTGCCCACCCCAAAGAGATGGTCTTCATAGTGGAGGCTGGTGGGCTTGGCCAGCTTGAGCAGGTCAGGCCAGCCAGGTGTCCATAGGGAGGGGCAGCCACATGGCAGTGTCATGTTACTCCAGATGTGGCCAGAGCTGCTCCAGGAGGTCCCAGAAGATGGCCTGGGTCATCCAGAATGCCTCCAGCTACTGCTCATTGTCTTAGGTTTGCTGGATGACATGCAGCCTCCAGTCCTGGCTGGCCTGGCAGGTCCAGAAGTGGCGGAGCTGGAGGCCCAGGAGGGTGAGGTTGCTAGCGGTGGCTTCCAGCAGCCCATTGTAGGCGTCCCTGCCAGGGGTCTGGCCAGCTGGATGGGTCCAGCCAGCAGCTGCATGGTGGCAGTGGCCCTGAGATGGTGCTCTGTGGTTGGGTAGGCAGTCACTCGCAGGCAGCACCCAGCCTGATCCAACTGTTTACTAAGACTGAGCTGGGGTAGCACCCACCCACTAGCAGCCTACCTGGTCAGCCCCAGCAGGCACCACCACTGCAAAAAAGACTGGGACCCTTTGCAGCTCAGGGGCCACTCAGCCCACCAGAAGCTCACCTCCCAGCTGTGGGAAATGTGGATAGGCTCCATGGGAAAAAAAAAGGGGGGGAATTGGGCCCCTCATTTCTTCTGCCTTCAGTCCACCTTTCCCATGGGAGAGGTGGGGGTGAGCTGACAAAAGCTCCAACTTTACAAATTGCTATGCTGCAAACTAAACTATATACAGATGTGGTTTAGTTTGCAACATAGAAATCTCATTTAAATTGTAAAAACCCCACACACGTGCAGTGTGATGCAATTAAACCACAAAAAACAGCCAATTTTTGTCGTGTGTACAAGCACCGTTCATTATATAATTTCCAGTATTCTTTTGGTTCATTTTAAGAGACCAAAAATCAATGCATATGAGCTCCAAAGCTTTGTTGTTAGTGATAATATCCAGATACACAGCTCTGGTGGATAAAGTGTTGCTATGAACATATCAAAAATGTCTCACATTTTCTGCAAAGCATCCTCAGCCATTTGAGGCTAATAGAACTTTATTGAAATAATTTTCTGGGGACTCTGTTCCCAAACGTCCAAAGTTGTCATGCAGGGCTCTTTTGTTCAGAGGCCTGGACTGGCCTGGTAGTTTGCTGTTGAGCTAGCTGATTTTTGCCCAGGGTTTGCAGTTATTTGGTGCAACACTCAATGAAATGTAGTATACCTCATTTTCTCAATAGTTGTATGACTTCTGAGATAGATAAAGTAATCTTGGCTGAATTTTGCCCTTTTTAAATTAGTAGAGTGTCTCAACTATTATTCTGTAGTTTGGTTTTTTTACCCATCAGCAGCACTGATTCTAGGTAACAAAGGTTAATTCAACAAAATATGTTTCACTAAGCTAATGAAATGCTCTCATTGGATATCCCTTGTTTTTGTCACACATCCTTGAAGGACTCTTTTGGGACTGTGACCTGAGGTGACTTGAAGTAGCTCTTCCTCTGTTGGAATTTCAGTGTGGGTTTATAGGCCATGCATCACTATTGTATGGTTTCTCTCAGATTGGTACTGAATGCTGAATTCATAGCTATCCAAAGTAACCTTCCATATCTGCCCAGTACCATTTGACTTTGTACATGTTAATACAATGGATTTCTGTCATTCCATACCTGAAATTAAGTGCTTTATGAGTACTCTCCAAATCTCTTGGTGACAACCCATTTTAACCCAAAATTTCCATTTTGAGAATGGAGTAGTGAGCCTTATTATCTGAGTCCTTGAATGGCAAAGGACATAGATTTCCCTCATCCTTCAGTTTTTTGGTGTAACACTGCTCACTAACCTTCAAAACCAGCATCATTATCAGTACAAGTGGCTTGCTGAGATCAGCAAAAACTAGGAAGGGCACAAATTAACTGAGAAGGACTTCTCAGTTCTCATATCTCTTGTCACACTGGTTTTCAGAGGTTCCAGCAAGTCATAGAGTTTCTGTTCTGGAGACTTTTGGGACTTTCCTTAGCCTTTATTTTACATTTCCTCTTGTTCATAACAGACTGCTGTCCTCTGGTGAGATCATTCAATGGCTTGTGATGATAGCATGATTCTTCACAAACCTGTAGTAGTAACCACTAAATCCTTGGATGATCTTAGGCTTTTGGAAACTACATGAGCATAGAAATAACCATGAATGGGGGTCTCCACCTTATCTCAATCCATACATACACCTTCTTGGAAGTCAGTGTTGCTCACCTGTTTTGCTGCTGGCACTCTTGGGAGGGTTGTACAACTTGATGTCTTTTATATCTTCCTGCTTTGTGTAGCCCATTTTTCATGCATGTAGTGAGAACATAATGAAACCACAAAGTTTCCTTCTTGGGTGATCATTCCATTCATTGGACATTGGTGAGTCTCCAAACTCAAGCCTGAAAGAGTCTATAATTGTGGCCTGAGTTTATTTTGTGTTTCATGACGATTCCTAAAAGAAATCTAATTTTTGCCTTATAACAGCATTATTAGTTATTTCATTTATAGTTTGTACAGTCTCATTTCTCTGGTTTTGCAAGCAAGAATATGATTCTGCTGAAGATAAGCATTAATTCTAGGAACGAGTACCATAACTGAGGGAGGGAAGAGTGACTGGATAGCATCCCTGGATGCCACCTTTGTTGTGGGGGCATAAAAATAGTTACAATGAGCAGTCTCCATGACTGCAGCCTGCACTGCCCTGGCTGTTTACAGCTGCTCCATGGAGTGGCCCTGCTATGCCAGTGCTAGGAGCCTTCCTTCAGATGGCCGCTCTATTATGGCTAATTTCTTTTTACCATCTTTGAGGTTGGCTCTCATGAGACCATAGCTTTCTCCATCTCTGCAGGCACCGCTAAAGGAGTCTTGCCTGCATGCCTCAATGCTCTGTTTTTTTTATTTTTTAGTGTTTTTCTTGAGCCTGCTGCAAAGAATGAGTGGATCATCACAGCTGTGAAAAAACAAAACAAAACAAAACAAAACAAAACAAAACAAAACAAAACAAAACAAAACAAAACAAAACAGTGCTTTACTTTCAGTTCAGTGTGCCCCTGTGCCAAGCACAGCTCATGCCCAGAAGAGACATAATGTCAGTTTGACTCAGGTTGCCTGATGTCTGTATAGATAACATGATTCAGTCAGCTATTAGATAAAAATGCCAAAAAGCTTTACTGAAGCACGTGATCTATACAGACGTTGGGCAAGTTGGGTCAAACTGATGTGATGCCTTTTCCTGTAAAGCTTTGTCTTCTTTTTTGTTTTTCTTCCCACATCCGTTAGCAGCCAAAGAGTTTCTGAGGCTGCAAAACAGGTGAGTCCAGGAGTACCTAACAGACAGTAAAATTGCCTAAGGAAAGGTTAGCTTGATTAGTTGAACATTAAGTCCATTAAAAAGGAGAGGCAGTGGTTAGTCCCTCTGAAGTAAAGAACAATGAACCATTGTCAATTGTTTCCCTCAGCTTCCCTGCTTAAAATCTGATTCTACCCCATTTTGAAGGGGGGGAGCTGATTGGATGGGGGGTGAGGTGCCTGTTGTATGCAAAAAAAATAAAAAAAAAAAATAAAAATGTAGGTAGGAAATAAAGTAATGGAGAGCAGAAAGAAAAGTCTTTGTCTTTTCCTGGCCAGATTTTTTGAAAACACCCCTTGCTTTTTTTGGTGCAGTGCAAACAACCCTTGTGTTTTATTGAATTGTAACCATTATACATATAGATATTATAATATAGATGCATCTATCATAGAGGTTTTTGGATATCACTTATAAGCATTGTATCTGAGCAACTTCCCTGTGCAATGGTTGGGGTAGGAGAGTATAGTAACTGATGCTGTGTCTACGAAAGAGAGGTTTTTCCTAAACAGAAAGTGTTTTTGAAAGGTGGCTAGATCCTAAATTTGTCCTTTTGAAATGAATTGCATGGTCAGGGTTGTGTCAACTGTGAAAATGCTTTTGTTCTTGCCTGCCCCTCTGATTGTCTTAGAGAAACATACTGTCTTGGCAATGTATAGATGACAAGGTGGTATCTACTGTAAGAGGGGTGTGACCTATTATTGCATGGAAGATTAGGACCATGGCATGGAGGTGTTTGTATACATACATATATGTGGAGCCATACAAACATGCCTGTGCATATAGCCTCAATCCTAAGGCTATGCCACGTATCTCCTAACCCATCAGCCTGGGCCTTTTGGCTATTTAACATCCCTCGGTGCTGTCAAATACTCAGCATTACAGGTCTCAGCTCCTTGGTCTGACACAGAACTATTTCCACTTTTTGAGGAAGAAGGAGGAAATTTCCTCCAAATGATACCTATTTAAACTAGCAAGACTTGATCTTGGCTTAACTGTGGTTTTTTCCATATGCGAGTACCTCTCATATTTTAAATCTAATCTTTCAGGACCTTGTAGATTTAGAGACTGGAACTTTAAGTCTCTACTGGGGTCTACCACCAGCTTCTAGCTCTAAGAAGATAAGCTTTGAAGTGATATTTTTAAGGAGTATAAATTATTTTAGAGATTTCTATCATTCCTTGTGAGCCTTGTATCAGTTATGTCATGTCCATGTGCAGTGGCACACTCAAACCATGCAGCTTGGCACAGAACATCCTCTAAAGCTGAAGTAGGATGTCTATGTGGTCCTTTGAGTCAGCTAACTAACACTCCTGAATGGCCATGCCAGTTACTAGGGCTGTGCGAAATGGCACCATTTCATTTCACTCCCATTTTGACATTTCAATGGGGCAGTGTTTTGTTTCAAGTTTTGTTTCATTTCAAAGTGCTGTTCCATTTCCGTTTCATTGAAACCATTTAGCTGTTTCAACGTTTTGCCCATAGGCTGTAATGGGGAAGCACAAAACTGCCTATAACTTTGTCATTTATTGGCAGATTTGGATGAAAACAGCATGGATGGTAGCCCCTTCTTAGGGCATGAAGCCTGCCAAGTTTCAAGGAGATAGGTGCAGGAGTTTCTGGGAAACTGCAGCTCAAGTTGCTGACAAGCAAAACTTGTGTCCTCTGTGTGTTAAGGCACAGCAGGGTGAAAACAGCAGGGATGGTAGCCCCTGCCATGACCATGAAGCCTGCCAGGTTTGAAGGGATGGGTGCAGGCGTTTCTGGGAAACTGCACCTCAAACTGCTGACAAACAAAACTCGTGACATGTGACTGTGTGTCTGTCAAGGCACAACTGTTTTTCCATCCCTCCCCCAGAGCACTAGAATTGGAAGGGACCACAGGGAAAGATCACAGTCACTGGCCAGCTACACAGTCAATATTAAAGCAGTCTTTCCCCCTCTTCTCCCTCCCTCTCCTTAGTTTCTCTTTAGCTGCAAGGAAGCCCAGCTTCGAAACTCAAAATGTTTTGAAAGTTTCAAAACATTTTGATTGCCCTTGTTTTGTTTTGAGGCTGTTTCAAAGCCTTTTGTTTCATTTCGAGTTCACTGTTTTGAGCTTGAAATTAGTCGAAACAGTGTCAAAATGAAACACCCAATGAAATTTCACATAGCCCTCCATCCCTTTCTAATTAGCTTGCTCATGCTGGTGCACAGAGGCCATCACACAGTTTCCAATGTAATAGGTGGCCTGTATGAAAGAGCAGTGTGTGTCTTCTGGGAACTGCAGCCTGGGATGGTAAAACTGGCATGTAGCTACAGCTTTAGGTTCATAACTAAGGAACTAAAGTTCAGGCAGAGAGATACAAAAAATAGTACCAATGAACTAGACTATATTTCTAATATATTATTTTCTAGCATACTTGGGACATACTGCTATGCCCCGCTATAGATTTTTTTAATGCCTAGAAGGGAGCACCTGCAGAACTCAGACATGTACTACACATAGTTCATGCAGATGAAACCTTCATGAACATGAAGTAGTCTTTATTGATTATGTGTATTTGACTGTGTTTCCTGCTCCCTGCCTACTAATCTTCCTCTCACTCAGGGCTTAGTGAAACTTTCCAGACCCTTGAATGCCTTCCAGCATATGCTTTGAAAACAATTTAGCTTTTATTTTTCTGAACATTAGCTTCCAGGGTTTGTCATCATTCTCTGAAGCACCAGAGCTGGGTCCTGACTGGAGACAGGATCCAAAGTTGGGCATGTTCTGTACTCTGAGGGGAAGAGAAAGTAGTCTTATATACCTGGTTGATGTGTCCTGCTCACCTACACGGGGTCGTACTAATCACTAGGTCTGGGGCCAGAAGGATGTGGCTTATTCATTGTTAGCATGTCTTATATTCCTCTTTGCTGCTGCAATAACTAGGGATAGATTGAGGAGGAAGTGACACGTGTTGTCTAGTTACCAAATTTTAATGTAGTCGGCTCGCGTTGAAAGCATACTCTGTGCTTAGAATGTGATTAGAAAACACTTGGGGGTGACGTGGGGGGAGCTGTGTTTTTTTTTCTGCGCCACTGCTCCCTAGTTTACTCGTTAACAAATTGATTTTAAAAAAGGAGGATCTTGTAGATATTTCAGAGTGTTTTTCACAAAACTGTCTAGCCTCTATGATAGCCCCCCTTCCCTTTTTTTCAGACTGCCATCATCAGTGATTTGGAAGTGTAGAAAATAGTATTATAAGGGAACAGATGCGAACAAAAGGGGTGAAATTGAATGTATTAGTATTCAGCGGTCTGCTTTTGATTACCTCTGACTGGAAAATATTTGGAAGCCACCAGGGTCCCCTCAAGTGTTATGATTTGGTAAATTCAGCCCTCGTGTGTTGAGATTCAGGCTCCCTTATTGAAATTGAATTGATATTTTGTAAACTTCATTTGTGAATAATGTGATCTGACAGGGACAAATGCGAGGGAGAATTGTTTTCAAACCTTCTCCAAATGAAACTTATTATTGGGTAAATACGGATTTCTTTGTCTCTCTTCCTCTCCTTCTATCCTGAGCATCTTCATGGCCTGAATATGTATCAACTTTTCCAAGGTAATTGAATTGATTCAATCATGTGTGGGCAACAGAAATGGGCAATAGAATATATTCCTGATGGGGAAAAATTGAAAAGGAGAAGGAGAAGGATTTCTACTCAGGTGCAGGGCTGGTAGGTCAGAGTGCTATCACAGCAGAGAGATACACAGAAGCTCCTTTCTGATTATTGAGGCTTTGGCCATTCTCTCCCTCAATAATGGCCCTCTGCTATAACACAGGCTTTCCAATTTTTCAGGCCTGCACTAGGCCTCAGATGTGTTACATATTAATTTCCCTTTGCAGAAAATTTGCCAAGCTTTAGCTCAAATTCAGTTAGTCGGATTGATGAAAGTGGCAAAAGGATACGACATTTACTGATTCTCCCTTTTCACCTTTGATTAGCTCAACCTGTGAATTATTCTTGCCCTGTCAGTGCACGATTAAAAGAGCTAGGGCCAGGGTTGCAAGTTCATACTTTCTGATGTAACTGAAAGAAAATAGGTTGAGCCATGATTTGTCTGACAGAGACCTAGGATCATTTCAATGCTGCGTTGCCATTATTTTAACAGGTCAATCCATGGCAAAGTAAATAAATAAAAATAAAAGCACCATCTTTCCTGTCCTTCTTCTCAAAATCTTCATTTCTATTGATATGTTTAGTGGCACCTGCTCTGACTTAGTTATTGGGAAGCAGGAGAGATCATTGTCTCACCTCTAAATAAGCTAAGAGACTTTTTTTTAATCCTCGGGTGTTGATATTCACAAATAAGGGGTTGTTAATCTACAATAATGTCCTTCCATAAGGCACGAGTCTCATTTAGGTTGTTCCGTATAGCACCAGTTTATACAGTGAGAATTCTTTTCACTCTTCCCAACGTATTGTTTGGTGCAGGAGGCTTGGTTGGGGCTGTAACTGTCCTCTGGTGCCTAAGAACTATGTAGTACAGGAAAGGAGGCATATTTCCAAGGTAAGAGTGGGGGGTGAAATCAAAAGAACTTGACCTCTAGCAATTGTGTCCTTCTGCTGTTTTCATCCATGTGTTTTGTTGAGGTGTTTTGACAAATTATTTTGTCCCTCATTTTTTAACATCATGATAACACTCCCCCTAAGTTTGTTGTGAGATTTAATTTCTTGTGTGCTGAGTACTTGGAAGTGCTTGAATGGAAACTTTAATCTTGTTAGGAGATTGCCTAATTTCTAACAATCTTCCAGGCTATGTCTGTTGAGGAAATATTTTTCACAGTAATCCACAAGCATATATGGGACAACATAGTAGTCAAAAAGTTGCTTGTGCTGTAGTCACCATAGAATACCAGTAGCTCTGGAATCTAAGCTGAGAACAAGGTGATGGGAAGAAGGAAGGAACCGAGGCAAAAGTGACATATGGTATATGCTACCCCACAGAAAGTGTGGCTGTGTCATACAGCTATCTATCATACCTGTAACAGCAATAACTTGCCTTCTGGCCAAGTCATGTAAGCTCAGTAAACTGTAAAGTGTCAAAACCATCCAAGCCCATCTGTTTTGGAACAAAGTGTGGCTGCTGGCTAAAGACTCAAAGGTGATATCTGAGTTCATATGGTCACCACTACTGTTCATTCTAGGAATGTCTCCTATATTTTCTGGGAATGTTTTCTCCTGGGAATGATAACAGAATGTTATATTCTGGGAATGTTGCTATAAACTGATAGTATTATTTTAAGACCGCTACTTTTGTAGTGGCTTGCATCAAGTTTCAAGGTAGGCCCACTGATTCTTCCAGCACATTGTATTTCCCAATGTTTTCCAACACATTGTGTTTCCCAGTATACCCAACAGCATGGTTTCAAGGAACGATATATCATTACGTGCATTTTTAACCTTTATATTCACTTTATCGAAGAATGATGACTTATCACCGTATCATAATGCTGAGATCCTAGCTTATCAAACAGTGGTTGTCTCCCATATCCAGGAAATCTTGAGGTTTGGCTGAACCATGTAGCCCTTCCACAGCCTGTCCTACCAGACAGACTAAATCAGAGGTGGGCAAAATACAGGCTGTGGGCCATATCCAGCCCAGCAGGTGTTTATATCCAGCCTGTGGTGCAAGCAGATGCTGGAGCCAGATCTGCCACCTACCCATGGGTCAGACAGAATCAACTGGCAGGTCCACAAGCTGCAGCAATGGCTTTGGCCTCTATTGGCACAGCTGAGGATGCTGGGTGGAAGCAGTCCTGCCTGCCTGGCACCCTTGGAGATGGAGCCTGGCCCCAAAACAGTAGGTGGGCAGGCAGGCAGGCAAGGCTGCTTCCACCCAGTGTCCCCCATCACGCCAATAGAGGCCAGAGCTCCACCTGCCCACTACCACATGGCAGGCAAGGGGGGGGACTGGCCCCCCCTCCCAACCTATTCCCCCCAACTGGGGTATGTACAGTGGGTGAGGGGGGAGGCCAGAAGTCATGGCCAGCCTTGCTTGCTGGGGCTGTGAACACCATGGCCCCACCCCTGGCACAGCATGGTTCCTGTCTGCCAGTGTCAGCCAAGCTGGGCAGCATGGAGTGGAGATAAGATGCTACAGCCACTGGTGGGCACATGCTCCTGCTCCTACTGCTGCTCTGGCACCAGCCTCAGCTGGCGTCAGGGATCTTGTGTGGGTGTGTGTGAGGGTGAGTGTGTGTGCCTGGACATGTGGCCCCCAACAGCTCACCAAAACACATTAAGTGACCCTCCAACCCAAATAACTGTGCACCCCTGGAATAAATCTTCTACTGACATAACTGTTGAAGGTGGTGAACATGGAGGTGATGAACATGTATGGTTTGTCAAGGTGAATGGGGCTTCAGTAATGTGCCATGGACAAACCTGATTTGCTGAGATTGAAAGCCCAGATATACAAAGCCTTCTGAACAAGGCAAGACAGCTTTGCAATATGCCATGTGAATGGAAGCATAGCATTCTGCTGCCATACTCCTAAAGACCTTCCCTTAGAAAGTCACCTTTGGAAAGTACTAAAATCACTGACCATTAATAATGAGGCCTACAGTGCAAATTAGGTTATTTTAGATCCATCAAACAACTTTCCCAATCAGAAAAATTTGATATATAGCCATGGTAGTGTTTTCCAGCTTTATATAAGTTATTAATTTGTATACTTAAAAAAAAATTGAGCCCGCTCATAGGAACACTTTATATTCTCTCAGGCTTAAAAGTGCTCTAGCTATGGCCTGCTAACTCTTATGGTCATGAAGAATGCATGTCTTGGTTATAAATGGTATCCACTTTAGCTTCATAGCTTAGAGCTGAATAAACACAGAATCACTGAATTGTACTCAATGGCTCTATTTATACTGTATTTTGTTAGCATCTGACATAAATCTAGTGTGATTTGATTGACTATACCTAAACTAGACCTGGAATAAAATAATGAGGGCGTTTGTTAGCTGAGCTGCCAGTCTTTAGTAGTAATGACATTTAACGTAATAGGTAGCAGGTAGGTTAAAATGTGCTTTTTATTTGTTGTACATACATTTTATAAAAGAAAGATGTACTAAGGTCCAGAGTGCAATTTTTCACACCACCCCTCCAGATAGGAAGCTAATTAAAAACAAGGCAAAAAACTGATCATGAATAAATGCATTGGCCATTGTTTAGTGTTATACAGAACTGTACAAAAAAGATCATTAAATTCCATTCATCACTTTGGCTTTAAATTGATGCAAAAGACTTGTACCTCTGTGCATAAGGTAGAGGCTAAGCAGAAGGGTATTAAATCAGCTTGAGAGTCTTAGGAAAGAAAACATTTAGCAAGTGAAATAATAAAAGAGCAGAATATGATAACACTGCTGTAAGGAGTGTTAGCTCATTTGTTTTGAGAGCAATGCTGAGAGGCAAGATGGAGGCAATAGAAATGTTAATACCAAAATCACAAGCGTTTGAAATGTTCAGAGAAAGTACTTGGTGCTGTTGCAATAACCAAAACCATTTATTATCATCCTCATGTTTAAAAGACTCTTTTTAATATTTTCATTTTTGTTATAAATTTTGAAACTAATGACTTATGAAATTGTAAAATGATAAAGTATTTCAAAATGTACTTTAAACTGGAACTTTATGCTTTATCTTTTGATTGGCCGCTCTTTTTTTTTTATATAAAATATGTTAAGCAGGTCCCCCTTTGAAAGATTCCCAAGTACTTGATATAACAGCTGAACAGTCTGTGAGCAAGTGCACTTTGATACTAATTAACTGATTTGAGTAAGGCTATTTTCTACAGGCATTGAGAGGATACAATCATTATGGTCATAAAAATTGACTTCTGTTTGTTACACACAGTTCTACTGGAGTCATAAAAATTATCCTCAGCTCTCATGTGTGCATGTACCTACAAACCTCTATTAACACTGCCACTTGCACTTTGTCATAAAATACTAATTGCTTATTGACCAGGTCACAGAATTCAGGCAAAAAGTGTATCTATTACAAATAATGAAGTCTGGAAAAGTGTTCTCATGATCTTGTGTTACAGACCATGGTTCCAGCCCTACCAACAGGTGCTGTGATAGGAACCCTCACTTCCATTTACCATGCCTTTGTTTTCAATATAGACTCTTTAGGTACAAGGATGTGGGCATATGTCATTTTGCACAGGCTTCAGCATAGTCCAAGGTCTTGGAGGAGTTTGTGACAAGGACCAACAGTTACAAACTCCTCCAAGACCATTTTAGGTTGCACATAAGGTTGCATTACTGTCTGAGCCCCCAAGGCCTGGAATAGACTCCCTCCAGAGGTGGTTCAAGCACCTACTCTGGACTCATTTAAGAAGCCTTTGGACACTTATCTTGCTCGGATCCTTTGACCCCAGCTGACTTCCTGCCCTTGGGGCAGGGGGCTGGACTCGATGATCTCCCAAGGTCCCTTCCAGCCCGAACGTCTCGGAAATCTATGAAATGTCTAAGGGTCTGTGTGTTTCCCATGAATCCCATCATGGACCCAAAGAGAAGAGCACAGACACTAAAAGTTTATTCATTAAAAATGCTTCCCTTAATTTATATCATTATGTGTTATTTGTATCTGTGATTTAGGCCTCATGTTGCAAGGTACTGGACAAACCTGTCATTAGGGATTTTCAAAGGTACCTGAGAGAGTTAGGAACACAATGGCCAATGCATTGATGCGTAGACCTAACAACACCCAGTCATACCAGAGAAAGGAAAAAAATACAGGCCTTACTGATGATGCATATGGGATTGGTAAATGCCAGCAGTCTACAGATATATGAAAGGTGAAGATGGAAAGTGGAGTAGAGAGGGAGAATGAAGTAACAGAGTTATGGGCAGCTCTATGCACTTTATACGTTATTCATCTGGTAGTAGAGTGGACCCAATAATTTCTGCTGATGAATTTTACAGTATTTGGAATTTAGGTGGGGTATGAGCATTGCACAAGCCTTCTACTGTATACAGGGGCAAACATCATACAAGCATAAAAAAGAGGCTGATCTAATTGAACAATTAAGGAAGTTTCAAGTACCTACATCACAGCCCCCATGGGAAATTTGCTTATATGAATAAGTCACTATAAAACTGGGGGGAAACAATGCAGTCAGAAGGCATACTGAAGAGAACCAAGAAATGGAATAGCCAAGACTTTTCAGATTTGGAATTAGGGGTGAGATTGATTTGTGCACAAAACTAGTGTAGAGTGTATGTACTGCTTTAATCCCACTTGAATCTCCAAGCCAGTCTGCCTACCAGGTCCTACTCAGTGTTGTCTTCCTCTTGCTTCTCATTGGCATCAGATTTGCTTATTCTGAACATTTCTCACATATTGATTTCTGCTACTGAGGGGATGAATCCCACCAAAGTGCTATGATCTAGCAAAGTACTTAGGACTAGAGTCCACAGAGGTTGTGGGCCCTTCTTCGTCTCTAATTCAGATGACTGCCCCCCGGAATAGAAACCCAAACACAAGAGTTAGTCATGTGGGCTCATACAATGCTTTAAGTTCCTAATATTAGGTGATAGCAAACATCAACACATCCAGAGACCAGACTCCTCTCCTGAGGGTGAGCACTTAACTATTCTTTCAAAGCACTGACCTGGGCTCTCTTTTTAACTTTTAAAAGAAAAGAAAGAGGAGGTGGTGGTGTCCATCTCTTACATAACAGTACTCTAGAGGCTAAGGCATTTGCTCAAGAAGTGAGAAATCTGGTTCCAACTTCCACCTCGGCCTCAGGTGATTCAAACCCATCTCTCATACCACAGAAAGGTGTCCACCCCTCCAAGATACAGGCTGAGATCTCTTATCTCTCTTTTTGAAGATGTACTGCTGTGCAGAAACACATTTAAGATTCATAGGGCCAGAAAAAATTGTGATAGAAGGGACATTGCTGTACCCTAATGGCTCAGCAGGGAGTGGGAAAAATCTTGGTTGTTCCCACCCTTAATTTTGTTTTTGTCCAATGTCTGTTCGATGGAAAATGCAGAAACTATTCTTGTAGAAGGAATTGGCCCTAATCTGTTGTAGCTTATTGTCTGGTGGTTAAGGCAATTGCATAGGAGGTAGGAGAATTGGGTTTGAAGCCTCTTAGGATTTGGCTGTGAGGAGAGTGTCTTTCAACTTTTCAGCTCAGTTGCTTAGTGGTTAGAGCACTTGCTCACAGGGCATAAGTTAGATGGCATGTAGTCTAGTGAACAGGGCAGAGCCATGGGTTTTGGCTCCCACTGCTGCCACTTGTAATGTTTCTGCATTTTACATTTATTAACCCTTGAATAAAGTGGGTAAAATAGCCTGTGCCCCATTGATGGCTAGGTCATCTCTCCTTTCCAAGGCAGTGCCTGCCCTACTGAGCCACATTCCTGGTTTGCTGTCCTCTTGGCTACATGTCTCTTCCCTCTGCTGCTGCCCAGTGGACAACTTTCAACAGGATGAGAGGAAGATGCTCTTAGCTTAGGTCCATGCTTAGGCTTTACTATCAGCAAGGACACTTGTTCAGTAGCAGATGTAGGTTTCACTCTCCTCTGGGTGAGACAGGGACTAGATCCTGGGTCTTCCACAAAGTATTATATGCCCTTTTAGATGTCCTCAGGTTTGTGCAAGGAACCTGAAATGCCACTTACCTGCGAAAAAGGAAGCTGGATTTGGGCATATGTGGTTTTGGCTAGTTGTTTCTGGCTAGGGGCAGAGGTTACACATAAATCTGTTTAAGTCATGAGAAACTGGTTTAAACCCATAACAGAGCAGAAGTTCAGTGCACATAAACCAGTTTCAAAATGGCTGAAACTAATTTCAGATAAACCTGTTTGAATGTAGTATCAGACTTAACTGATTTGGGTCAAACCAGTTTATGAAACTTCTGTCCCAGACCCCTTCCTGGTTCAAGTTAAATCAAAGTCCCCCAGCATCCTTGGGCTGAGCTGTGCTGTCTGCTCCAGAGAACAGGACTGGCCCCACACCCTGCTTCCTAGCTGAGGCAGAGAGGGCTGGCTCACTGGCTTCACTGTCTGGCTCACTGGTCCCCCCAGGCAAACCCTGGCTAGGGTCTGGGGCCAGGGAGAGGAGTTAAATTTACCTTCTCCTGAGTACAGAGCCACTGTGCCCTGCCCTAGTTACTTAGTGCTGCCTGTGACTGTGGACTACAAATCCTAAAGGTCCCTGGCAGCAGGAAGAGGAAGTAATGACCAACCCTGCAGAGTCCTGCTGATCTGATTCTGAACTGCAAGTCCCAGAGACGTCGGAGGCAGCAGGAAGAGTAGGTGAACACACAGCCCATGCTGTGTTTATAGTTCTTCAGTTTATAGTTTTTCAGAGAAAGAACTAATCTTGTTCAAGCTTTTATTAATTCAATGCCACTACCTTCCCCCCCACTGCCTGCCCCTGCCCAGGCAGAGCACAGGCTGGGACCTGGCCATGCCCCCTCCACTCCAGTAGAGAGTAGGGAAAAGTCTTGGAGGGCTTCTGTCTTCCCTCCCCTTTGGCAGTGGTTGGCAGGCATCTCTAGCACCCCCACTCCCCTCCAGCTTTTGCCTTGAGTCACTACAGGCATGTGGCTGCATACTTGAATGAAAAGTGAATATGTGTTCCTCTGTTTGTTGGTTCAATCACTGTAGCTTAGACTAAACTTCAAAGACTGAATTAATTCAGCCTCCGGCTTTTTGACAGTCTGCTCTTAACCCTTCTGACTATTCTGGGCATGTGCAGTAATAGAACTCTAGGGGCCAGATTCTGTTCCACCTATTGGGCTTTAAAGTGGACTTAGGCCTAAGTGCAATTTGTTCCATACTGTCCAAGTCCTGAAAATTAATTAATGTGTCTACTTTTGGTAATGCACCATCATCTTACCCTTGAGATTGTGTCACAAAAAAGAAGTGGAGAAGAGGACCCACCTTTTGCATTAACTGTTTTTAGAGATTCAAGTAACATGGGATAGAATCACACTTAGGTATCTACATCAACTTATGCACCTAACAGATCAAATAAAAACTGACCCCAGGTGCTTAGTGAATTTTCAGGTCAAACAAGGAGGCACCTGGTAAATTTTGGCATATCCAAAGTCAGGCAGTCATTGGGGGTTTTGGCACTAAAGTTCAAGTCAGTCATGTTTCAGACTGTGTCTTTTCTTGGATCTGGGTCTTAAACCTTTGTTTAATACAGGCATATCCCTCAGCATCAGAGTGCTCAGAACCTTGCAAAACAGGTGCCTCTAAGCAGCAGTTTTCATTGGGATGTCTCTATGTTTGCCCATAGAAAATAAATGCATTCATGTTACTGTATGACTTAAAGGATTATCATAAGCAGTAACTTCCTGCATAACCCTTGGTAGGGTTGTTGCTGGTTGTGACTGGTATAACTGAGAGGTATAATTAGGCCCTGAATTCAGACTCTATGGTCAGCCTTCAGAAGAAGTTTAGCTGGGTTTTGAACTAGGTCATGGATGCAGAGGAAGGAAAAAATGGGTTCTTAAATTTCTGAGCTGTTTTGCTTACCCTGCATTTGCGTCTACATAGCAATAAACATCAACTAAATGTTAGCAGGGGTGCAAGGAGTTAGTTTTAGCCATGACCACTTGGTTCTGACTCATATTTCAAGTTAAATGAGTCAGGGGTTTTCATATGCTGGCCCAGAGGCAGGATAGTGTGGTTATCCTGCAAGACAGGAAAGAAATCAAATCTCAGGAATTCATAAAACTTTTCCATCTTTATTCTTGAGATCCATCATTTTTTATAGACAATGTGGGCACATTTGTCTAAGACAAATCAAAGATAAAACCTCTCACTACATTCTGTAGTGACTGTGGGCAAACCTCTATGTGGCCTGTCCTGGAGGTAGTGTGAATTGTTCCGCTTCAATGAGATCTTTGGAGGGGATTTCCAAATGCATAAATGGTTAGCGACTTTCTGTCTAAATGTCCCTTGAGCCTAGGCAAACAGACCTCCCAGAGTGCCTGTGACTGCAACTGTGTCATTTAGGAGGGTGCAGCATTGACTTTGCATTTGTGGCTTGTTCAGTGACTGCTGACAGACATGAAAAAAAACCCAAACCAAACAGCGCTTTACCAGAAGAGGCAGCACATTAGTGTAATCCGGCTCCACAGCATCTGTATAGATCACGTGCTTCAGCAGGGCTTTTTGGTACTTTTATCTAATAGCTGATTCAATCAGTTATTAGATAAAAGTGCCAAAAAAGCCCAGCTGAAGTGCCCCATCTATACAGACATTGGGTGAGCTGGATCCAACTAACTCAAGGCCTCTTCTGGGCGTGTACTGGGCTCAGTGCAGGGGTGCTATTACTATGTAATGAACTATTACTAACACACTCAGCCATGTCCTAAGAAACCCTTTTTTACCATTGATAAACAAGTAGAAATTATAGGAACTTGTTGCTCTCTTGGTGCTTGTGTAACTGCTGAAAAGCTTCTTGAAGCAGTTGGAACCCTTGGACGATAGAAAATGTGCAGCAGAAAACAAGCTGCCTTGGATTGAATCCTTCCATGAAGTTCTTCATTCATCTGAAAGTGACGGCATCACTTCTCACATTGGCTCTGCAAAAAATCAACTTGAAATGTCTGGTAGGGACTTAAAAAGAGAAATTCTATACCAAAAACAAAAGGCTTCTTGATTGTCACGATATTGCTGTGGTGGGATGTAAATTGCATTATTTTTCAGTACTGGTGTTACAGCTCCTTCAATTAAGAACTAAAGTTTACACGTCATGTGTGTAGCGTGTTACCTGGCTTCATGGAGCCAAACACAGTGCACCCAGTGTAGGCAAGCTAGCCCTTGTAACAGCCTTGTTGAGGCAAGATTTAAAAATAATATCCCTAAAGTGAGGGTCTGCACTTGCCTCTTTAGGGCTCTGTACACATGGCTTGATCTTTAAATGTGCTGAACATTTAGGAGCTTCTCTTGATTTCATTGGAGTCACATCAGTGAGTGATGATAAGAATCAGGTCCCATGTTTTAACAACCAGGGAAGTCTGTTCTAGGCAAGCAATGAAAGAGAGCATGAAATATAAACTTTGCGTGCTGCTGTGCTTCTATCTAAGCACATAAATAAGCCCAGCTGAGTGACCAATTGCCTTAGTGATGATGGCAAAACAGTGGAAATTAATGTGTAATACATAAAATGTTTTGAAAAATACAGCAAATTAAATATTCAGGGCCAGGATGGAAACTGCCCCCTCTCAAAACTAGTCTAACAATAATGGCTGACAGCACCTGTACTGCCCTAGGCACAAAGATGATGCTGTACTAATGTCCCTAGCCGTAGTCCATGTGGCACAAAAGGGAAGAAGAGAAGCAGGATTGCAATCCTATACTCCAACCCAAAGTTGCTGGTTGACTATAGAAGGAAGAAAGTATCACACCCTCATTAAGGATTGATTAGAAACTATACTGTATATGAGGTTTGGGACATAGGCTTTCCAGAACATCTGTCAGAGATGTGCAATCCCATGCAAACCCTAGTCAGTTGTAACCCATTATGGTTCAGACTGTGCTCTACAGCTCTTTTCGAGTGGCTGGTCCACAAAGGCTTATGAGTCTGCTTTTGTCTGATAACCTGTTTTCAGAATGAGTTGAATGCTAGTTTTCTTCCAATCAATTGATTTTTAAGGCGTATTGGCTTTCAGTCAGATTTGTGATCTTAAGTTGCTTAGGGAGTCGGGGGTGGTTCAGGAGGTGTGATCACAGCTCCTTTCATGCAGTGAGCTCCCCACCCCGCTTTTCCTGTGCTGCTAAAGTTGGTGAGCTCATTGCCCAAGTGAGCTCTCTCAAGTGCCAAGGTCTCAAGCGCAGCCCTTCCAGGATACTTCTGCATTTGTGCTCTTGGGTAGTTTTTAAAATCTCACCCTTGTGCACAACTTCAACATGAAAAATCACTCAGGGGCTTACAAAGCTGAATTTGCAAAGCCCAGTAGACTTTTGTGGGTCCATTTCACATGGGCTTAATTGTGAATTGGGTGTCCTCTTCTAGGTAGGCTTGAAAACCTTTGCCAAAATATTTTCAGTCATTTGGTATTTCATTCGAGGAATGCATGCTTGGTGTTGATGTATGGGGAAGCATCATTCCCTTACATTCAGGTGGCGTAATTCATTTTTGATACTCTGCCCACTCCATCTGTATGCAGCTACCTGAGCGTCATCACTGTTTGAACTAAACCTTGACATCTTGCAGTTCAAAGGACAAATTCATCTCCAGCTAAAGCAATATCACCCCAAAGGAATTGAACTAGTTCCAGAGAAAGGGGAACTATAGGATTTGCTAATAGATTGAATGATACATTCCTATGAGTGAGGTGTTCATCTGGATTCAAAAACAAGGAACGGTTCTTTTTCTTTTCTCCATTCTTCTCTATTCTCTTTCTCTCTTGTGGTGCATTTACTGCAGTGGTGATTATCATGTTGTTTAAGTCAATAGGATGTCCACTGTCCTGTATAAAAGCATGCTCATTTTTTCACCCACGGGCTTTGGTTTTGATCTAGACACTTCCACCATATAAACGTATTTAATAATTAAATTCTTCATATTTTAGAACAAGTTGCCTACTTTCTTGTTTGATGCATTCAGGCTCTGTGAATTGTTCCCTAAAGCCAAATCTATACTTTTTATTGTTATGTGAATATTCTGCTCAAACTAGATATTACACTTTTACTTCCCATTCAATAAATATCCATGACATTCAGCACAGCAATGGGTATTAGCCTGTCAGAGCATTAATTTATGACAAGAATAGTGCAATATCAATAGGTTTATGGATCAGAAATGCATAAATATGAAGTTCAAGCAGTGGGTCTTCTGTGAGTTAAACTCTGTCTAAACAAACATTCCCTTCCAAAATTTAGTAAGTGCTGTTTTATCTCGTTTCAAAGCTGATTTCAAAGGTGAAATGATTTATGAACCCATAAGGCTGTTTGCTTTGGATTTCTCCTTATACTTTACTGACAATATATAAGCCATCAGGTTGTTGAGAATGAGAATACATTTCAGTTTCCTCATTGAGGATATAGCTCAATATTAACTTTCTGGTCTACTGTCTTACTGAACAATGCCTGTTCCACTGACAGTTCATTTAGATATTGTCATGGTGTTGGAAGCTTTAAAGGGGTTAATGAGGTATTTATTCCATTATTGTTATTGGAAATTACAGTGTCTAGAACACTTACACAAGAAGATTAAAGATAGATGCTTTAGACCACTTTCTATAGTCTGATAGGCCATTATTTTCTGGTTCATAACACAAAATAGTACTTTTCATCAAGGAGCTCATATTCTCTAGATGATTCAAAAATTCACAGACCAAAACCAATGTGGAGTGTTAAGTTCCTAATACTTTTTTAACCCTAAATAAGTTATAATGCAAATACTTTAATCAAACAAGGTGAAATTGTTAAGCACATGCTTCATTGCAAAGTTTGACTGGGAACTAATGCCTGGTGAAATAAGGGTAGACCTCCCTGAGACTGGCATCTATTTATAGCTTAGCCAATATGGATAAACTTGAATGGCGTCAGATGGCTTGAGTTATTTTATCCATGGAACGTCTGTGATTTAAACCATGCTGTTTTAGGGAAGCCTCAGTTTATTTTGAATTGCATGAGCTTCACAGGATGGTAAATATCCACTTTCGATAGACAGAAATGAATAGAAGATGAAGGAAGAGTAGCTTGCTGTCCTGTGAACTTCTGTGTGTCTCGGTGCTTAAGACTGTTGTGGTCCAAGGCTGGTGTAGTGCTTAGGGTTGCCAACTCTGACTGAAGCTATTCTGGGAGACTTTTTTTTCCCCAACATGATGTAATGTCATTAATTGTGCTGTTTAACCCGTTTGTGATATCAGTCTCTTGGATTGCTTTCAGTAGTCGGTGGGAGATTGATGCTGATTCCAGTAGATGCCCAGCCAGTCCAGGAGGGTTGGCAACCCTACTTACTCTTAATGGAAGCTAAGTGTAAAGCCTACTCACACTACGAACACCGAATGTTAGTGACTCAGGTTCCCTTCTGTGCTCTGAATCTCCTGCCTTGATCTATCCACCAGCTAACCAGAATGGAGTCTCCCTTCTTATATGAAGGCAGTATGGCCAGTTTGTATGGCATCTCCTACATGTGTACAACCCATGAAATTGGAGCAAGAGGGAAGGTGGCCAGATTGCTGTTGCTTAGCTATTTGCTACTGGGGAATGTTTCAATAAGGACCATAGCCAGAAACATATATGACAGTGCCTCACAGAAGCTGCTGTATAGAACATAGTAGACAAGGACCCCAGAAAAGGGGTGGCCCAAGGATCTGGAAGCAGCAGTGGGCCCCAGTATGCCCAGTTCCTGTGTCCTGAGTGGATAATGGGCATAGGAGAAACTCTAGACCAGTAGGCTTTCATCCTTCTCTCTGCCCAATGCACTTCAAGCTCACAAGTGGAAATGGAAAGTTTCTGAGTAGAGGTATCTGAGCAGGTGCAGACACCATGCTGATCCTCAGGCAAACTTTGCTTCAGCTACCACCTGAGTGACTCGATGGCTGTATCTTTTTCTCTCTTTTCACCATTGAATCTGAATCCAAGCGCCTCACAATCATGAATATTTCTTATGGGACTGTTTATTTTTTTTGAATTTTTTTTTTATCCTCACTGCCCCCATTTCACATATGGGGAGTGGAGGCAGAAGACAAGTTAAATGATTAACCTAACACCTTGCAGGAAGTCCATGTCTGAGCCAGGATTGCACCTAGGTCTCCAGTGCCTCCATGCAGGACCCTACCCACGAGAACGCACTTTCATCTCCTGCCCAGCTCTTTTCTTTTGAAGTTCACATGTGCAATATTCTTTGTTCTAACATTAAAAAAAAACTACCCGCTGTCAGAGAAACTTCTGTGCTTGTGGAGGAGGTGCTTCAGAGAGTCAGAAAATGGACTTTAGGAAAGAAATTCAGTCGGCATTTAGTTTACACTCCCAGCCTTACAGTAATCCTTGAGAAAGACAGTGAGATAACAAGCCACAAAACAATATGGTCCAGAGCCAAGATGGGCTGGGAGATACTCATGTAGTAGAAAACAACTTCACTGTAACAGAAATGAGTTTTGTTTCCAAACAGCCGCCTAGCGAATAATCTGATATGTTTTCACAAAATAGGTTTAAGAGCCAAAAATATTATTTTGGAAAAAGCAAACTTTTCACCTGAAAAAGTTGTGTCAAAAAATATAAATTCTGGGTTCTTTTTTTTTATTTTTCCATTTATAAAGCAGAGATAGGTTATAAATCAGAAAAAAAAGTATTTATAGATGGTACACAGCTAGCAATAACAGTTTCTACTGGCCAGTACATCTGTGTGACTATTTCATCTTCCATGGTAACTTAAACACAAGAAAAAAAGCCTTTACAGTTCAGGGCACTGCTGCATGGCCAGAAGAGATTGAGTGGGTTTGTAATAATTCATAGACCTTTCACTTTCATTTTTCGAGTGCTGAGGAATTACATTCTGCTATTAAAATGGCTATGTGAATTGCCTGGTAGAGTGTATATATTCTACCTGCTCAAACAGATAAATAGAGCAGCATGGAGTGGGGGGGGATTTTTAATGTCAGATATTCTAAAGGATCCAGATGGAAAGACAGCATAATGTTTCCTTTCTTTATTTAGGTAAGATCCCTCAAAAGACTTAGGTTAGCAAATATTATTGATCCTTCTTGTGTGGTAGCCACATGCATGTTCTGTTCGTGTTAATGAAAAGAAACACAGTCTTGCGGTAGAAGAGGAATATGAGATCCTTACGCCCCTGCGGAGCGGGATAAAGTGGCATGTTTTCAGCTGCAACACTCATCTTTCTGTGTGTGAAAGATTCAGGAATTTCTGGGCCAGATCCTCACCTAGAGTAAATGAGCATCGTCCAGTTGAGTTATGCGGGTTTCCATCAACTGAGGGTGTGACGTATTGGTCTTCATCTGTCTTAGGGTTTTATACATGCACCTATAACCATGGTATGTGAGCAGTTTCCATGAAACGCAATCGTAATAACAGGTCCCACCTGGATCTCATAGACTCTCTGGCACTTCTTCTTTTTCAGGAGCTGAACTCTGCTTAGTGTTTTTGTGGTTTTTATTTTTGTGGTGATATTAATTTCCTTCCCCTCCCCCCTGGTTTGTGTAGGCCCTGGGCTGTAGGGCAGTGATTCTCAGCCAGGGCGGTGGGGTGCCATGAGATCCTTTGAAGGGCACCTCCAGGTATGATAAGCCAGGTGCAAGGATATTAGAAATTAAAACAGGCTCAGGCTCATGCTTGCCTGGCATGCCCCCACCCCCACTGCCCACCCCCTCTGCAAAGAGGTAAGCACTGTAATTAATAAGTTTGTTTTTTAAATGGGTTGCCACTCAGTTCAGAAAGATATGGAGGGGTGCCCTAAGTGTGGAAAGGTCGAGAACCACTGCTCAACCTAGGGTCACGGGGGAGAGGGGTTAGAAGGAAGCTCGTGTTTTTATTGCGAGTTTCGTTCCTAGTAATGAACAAAGCCTATTTGAGACTTTCAGCTGCCAGACAAATGGCTTTCCTTTTTGTCTACTGCAGATATTAGAAGGCTTCAGAGAGGGGCTTCCTAATGATTTCAGGCCACACTTCTTTGCAGGTATTGAATCCTACTGTCTCTAAAGGATAACTAGGAGTGAAATGTAGCTTGAGGTATGCACTCTAACTGAACACAACTCTGGCAAAACTCTCAGATAGCAAGAAGGGTCAGGTTCAGGTGACAAAAATATACCCTTTGGTTATGCATTAGGAGCATTTCCAAATTGAATGCAATGGCTTTATACCCCCTCCCTCTTCCTACAGAGCACTATGATCTCAAAAAATGTCACAAGACAATGGCTTATCTGTTGGTTGCTTCGCTCCTTAAGTAAGGCACTGAGTCAGGTGAAGGGGTAATGAAATCTGGGGTAATACAGTCAGCATTTACTTGTTTAAGCCTCCGTTTTCCCCCTCTGTAAAATAGACCCCATCGATGGGTTGTAAAAACAAGGTCCTAAACCTTCACAAGCAAACACATATGATGAAGCTACTTGTGGGTATGGCAAGATCCATAGAAGGACTTAGGTGCCTAAAGCAGGACTGTGACTGACTTTAGGCAACAAAACTATTAAAAAAAACCCCTGCTCAGTGGAAGCCTAACCCTAATACTGTCCCCTCTTCAGGGTTGTCTGGGCTTTTGCCTTTCCGCCTCTGCATGTGCTCAGAACTGCCTTGACCTGAGTACATGAATCTTTGGCTCCCACCCAAGTCTAGGCAGAACGAGGTCTGGGGCCTCTAAGGGACTCGGTCCAGTGAGCCTAACGTACACTGGCAGGACCAGGCCTCTTGCATGACCCAGCTGCAGCTGCTTTGTTTTTAAAATGCAGTAGGAGGTGGTGTTGGTACCCCTGCTGCCCTTTGATATAACAAAGGTAATGGAGTATTTGCTCAGGAAGTGAGACATCCGGGCCTCACCCTGTGGTTCAAACTCATTGCTCCCACTCCCAGAACAATCCCATAACTACCAGACTGTATGCTGGGCTAAGTAGGTATTTATCCTCCACCCATCTTATTGAAGCCAAGCCATCGTGTGGAAAGGAATGCAAGATTCAGGAGACCAGAAGGAAAATGAGCAAGAGTGTGACTGTTGTTGAGTGATTTGCTCACTTGGCTAGGATGGGGAGGCAGCTGGGTTATGGCCAACAGGGATGGGGGAGAATTTGTCCTCTGCTCAGCCTCGCTCAGAGTTGGGACACTCTCCTGGAAGAGATGGATTTTCTGCTTTTTCATCTGCCATTTCCTGGCCAAGTGTTCTGACTACTAAGATATGGCATAATAAGGTAGACAAAACAGCATCAACATCACCCTGTCTTGAAAGCAAAAAGCCATCCTTCCTCCTTTCTTTAAAAGTGTCTACGTTCAAATGAGTCTCTGGGCTCTTGATCCTAAGGAGACAGAGAGGTCTCCAGGGAGCCTTGACTCGCTCACTAAGTCCCAGAAAAGGGACAGAAGTTCAGGCACACCTCTTCTCAGTGACTGCATCTACACAGTCGTTGCTGCGCCGTCATTTAGTATTTGCATAACCAAGTACTAAATGACTGCGCAGTAACCGGTGTTACTGCACAGTAGTGTCCCCGCATATTTTCTTTCAGATGCAACTGCACAGTAGTGTCTCATGTAGATGTTCCCATTGATTATCTCAACCAGCTCCCCAGTCTGCTTGCTGGTTTTATGAATCGCCCTTTAGACGTGCCTAAATTTGGACATTTGAATTTACTGCAGGGATCAGATGCCTAAAAGTTAGGCGTTGTAGTCCCTGATTTGAAGGCACCTCTGTCTAGGTCCTAGTTCATTAACATATAGGCTATCTGAGATCAGTACATATCAAGTGCCAGAACTGGGCACAACACCATTATCATGGTAGTACTATTATCCTCATGGACCTTTGAACTAGCCTGGGCTATATTTATCCACCATTCAGTTTTTTATAACCTCTAAATCTTACTCTTGCATTTTGCAGACTGATAAGTGTCCTGACATTGAAAAACCTGGAGTAGATTTTATCAGCCTTCACTCTTTCAGTTGCAGGTATAGCCTTGCAGTATGTGACATGTAATTCATAATATGAACAGAAGTGTACAATACAGTATACCCAGGCTTTTTGTTACTGGAAAGAAAATAGAGCTCAATTTTGATGCTGCGAAATGAAGATTCAGGGGAAATATTAGTATTTATTTAATTTTGTTTTTGTTAAAAAAGTATCATTACTATTAAACACAATTTGTAAACCTTTGGCACTTGAATATATTGATTCAAAATGCAGTCAACAAAGCTGTGCTAATTATTACCTGCTAAGGATCTGGCCATCAGTACTCTAAGTTATTTCTGTGCTCACTGTAAATTCAAGTATAACAAACAAAGAATACAATTAGTAAGAATTATATTGTGGAAAATCACTAGAATATTCTGATCCACTCTTTCCACTTCCACTCTTGCACGTAAGGAACAATTCAGCTGAAATTAATGGAATAATGATGGAAAAGAATATGAAAAAAAATCAGTTCTGATACACGTTTCTGCCCCTGGTATGTTATCCTGTCACAGATTCTTCCCTGTTAACGTAGCACATACAGATGCCAGTGATACTTTAATAAATGCTGTGGGCCTAATTTTCCTGTATGTTACACTGACATAATGAAGAATAATTTCACTGCAACTATAAACTGGTCTAAAATGGGTACAAATGAGAGAAGACTCAGGAGCAGTGCAGCTTAACAGGAAAGCTTAAAAGGTTTCTAGGACAGAAGTGGCTTTGAATTTAAGTGGGGCTATTTTTTTTTGTAGAATATGTAGACTATATATTCATCTACCATAAGCAGATGTGTCTCCATTGAAGCTCATGGATTATATCACTTTATATCATTCTTCCTGAGTCTGAGCATATTTTAGGATAAAAAATATCGGGGGTCAATATTACAGGCAAGTGAAACCTTGTAATTAATTTTTACATATTATTATTTTGAACAACCAATCATTTGCATACATAGTTACTATGTTTGTACTTCAGATAGGCAAATGACTTACTTGGAACAAATCTTTCCAAATGTAGCAAGTCTTCATGTAAATAGCTGTGGATGCAATTGGGTATCCCAAATTAGAAGACAGTGTTTGAAAATGGGACCTTCACATATTCTGCAAAAATATTATGTCAGAAAATAAGGTTATTTTTATAACATTTGAAAAACATAGCTTCAAAGCAGTAGTCATATGAGAGAGCAGTTTAAATGTGTCACGAAGGTTCAGTCTTGCAATCCTTGAGCATACAACTTGCAAAAGAATTGCAACTTTGAGCAACACTATTCTTACTCATACTTGAGCATATTAACACATGAGAAGAGACAAGTAGACTTGCATTCTGTTTTGCTTTTTTGTCTTTTTAAATTTCAAACCTTTCTATAATTTATAATCATTTAAAATATACTGTGTTTCTAGCATTGATTATTTTCTTTCTGGCTAGCCCGCTAGTTTTTATTATGTCCATCTGTCTATCTATTAATCAGGAATTAAATAAATTTCTATTAAGTTTTTACGGAAACACATTCTGACTGGGAATTACAGGTTTAATATGCGTTTTGTAGTGCTAGTGACATGAATCTTAGTCATCTCTAAGTCCATATCATTGACCCCTGGAATTCTGTTGTTGAGGATCAGGTTCCTTGAGAATCCACTTCAAGAAGGGTGGACAAATGAGTCCAGAGGAGAGTCACAAAAAGGATGCTGGGGCATAGCTGACTGGTGACTGTTGATGGCGGGAGGCGGGGGGCACAATATAGAGGCTCTGGTGGTATGCAGAGGGTTTCAGGGTTGGTACTCAAGAGACAAAGGAGTTTTGATTTCTATTCTAGAGCTACTTTTAGTGTCACGTCTATGTAATTGCAGATGGAAACTATTCTAAAAGAGCTACACATGCAGAAAACTGCGATTGTATGATTCATATATGCATTAAATATCTTAACAGGAAAGTTATCTTAATACGTGGGTGGGGAGTGGGTGTGTGGGTCGGGGTGTGAGTATGAGGAAGGGTGTGTGTACTGCACGTGGTTATGTGGCTGTGGGGGGTAGGTGGGTGTGTGTGGGGTGGGTCGTGTGTGCATGAGGGACACATGTCCTCCAGTGGCTGTGGGTGGCAGGGGACCCTGTGGCTTTTGCGGCATGTGCCCGCTCATTGTGCACTGCTGGACTTCGGCCGCTGTCCCGATAGCACAGGGGCTGGTCCAGGCTTTTTGGAGCTTGGCCCCTGGCCCGATGGTGCAGGGCTGCTCCGGATTTGCCAGAGCTTGGCCCCTGATGGCCTGGACTGTCCATGTACCATCAGGGCTGCAAGCCGACCTCTGACTGCCTGTACTGGCCCTGCGCCATTGGGGCCTTGCACCAGGCTCTGGCATGCCTAGATTGGTCCTACACCATTGGAGCTGTGCACCAAGCTCTGGCATGCCTGGACCTCCCCTGTGCCACTGGGAGTCCACCTGATGGTGCAGGGCTAGTTTGGGTTCGTTAGAGCTTGGCCCGCAGTCCTGATGGTGCAGAGATGGTTCCCAAGCCCTGGTCCTCCAACTTCCCCCAGCCCCATCACATAGACTGCAGAAGCAGCTCCTGTGTCCTGCCTGAAGTGCAATGGAAGGTGCAGCTGCTGGAGCTGCTCCCACCACCCTACATGCACTGCATGGCACCCCTGCCTCCGGCCTGGATTTTCCCCCGCTTTACTTCCCTTCCTCCCTTTGTATAAATTTCAGTGTTCATCAGTGTTTATCAATGAACATTAAATATGGTGGGGTGAGTGTCCCTCCTCCCCCCTGTGCTCCCCTGGCACATCGCTAATGTGCTAGAGTTAGAAAACTAGGATTACCATGTCAGGCTTACTATGTAGGCTTAGTAAATTTATGATGTAAGGTGCTCCTCTAAGCTTATGGAAGAGAAGATTGAGGGATGACTTGATCGCTGGGTATAGGTATTTACTTATGGAGAAGATATTTGACAAGAGTGGGCGGACTTCTAATCCTTGCTGACAAGGATATAACAGGATGCATTGGCTAGCAACTGAAGTTTGAGAAATTTAGCATTGAGATAAAATGCAACTGCCTAACAATTAGTGTGATCAAATGTTGGAATAACTATACCAGAGGCTCACTATGGTTTAGGGTCTTTAAGATGAGCTTGGATATCTTACAAAAAAAGTGGTGTGATTCAGCTTTTGGAAAAAAATCCTTAGCTTGCATGACATTGCAAATATTGTCACCATGATATAAGTGGCTTATCAAAACAAATGTGGTGGTCAGAATCCAATTCCCAGGAAATTAGTGTCCGCATGATAAAGTCCACCGCAAACAGTCCCGTTGCAGCCATAGATGAAAAGACTATAAACTACCATTCTTTTCAACACGGTTGAAGGATGTGAGCGTGACAGCATTTTGTAGCTACCTGCTATGTCTACAAGAAATTCTTTGATATGAATAAAGAAACTTGGTCTGATTTGGTGAGCTCCATATTCTGGTCAGAAATTTTTGGCTCAAGCCTGTTTTTAGACAGGAAATTTGTCTTTGCATTGCAACAATACATGACACAAAATGAAGTACTATATACCAGGAATTTTCTTGTTTTGACTAGCAAGTAATCATCAATGAGTTTTCAGATCAGTAATCAAATGGTCTCTTTTTGGGTGCCAGAAGACTGGAATGTAGCCAGGGTGTTTATAAGGCAAGCTCTCATGACTCTTTTTCTGTGGTTTGCTCTGTTTTCAAAACTGAAAGTTAGGATTCAGAGTGGCTGCAGTAAAAGGCTCTGCATTTCAGTCGGTTATATGTAGTGGAGTATAAGCTGTGAACAATTTTAAGTCACCCTAATCTCCAAGCTATACATGATTTATGGAGGTATCTAACCCTAAGAGCACTGCATTCTGACCACTGGAGTGATTAAAACCTATTTGAATGTTTTGTTAGGATAGTTCATGACAGGACAAAGGGCTGCTTATTCCCTAGTGACAACCCCGCTCACACTGTTCCTTCCTTTGCTTTTCCTGTACTAATCATCCCTTAAAGCTAAAGAACAGAGGTCTCTGAAGAATCTTGACTGAAGAGTATTAAGGTGAATGGGTAATGCCTGCTCTCCCAGACACGTGGCTAATTAACTGAATCTCAAAAAACATCTTGATGGGAAATTTTTGTATGCAGGTATTATCAATTATCCCATTAATTCAAGAGCTGCAATTTCTGGTAGTTAATATTGCATATTGACCATAATGGCTAGCTTTGTACAAGAGGACAGTAGCTTTGGGGAATGTGAAAATCTCTCATTAAGTTTAATCTTTAAACCTAAAAAATATACGCAAAAAGTCAAGAAAAGCAGTAAGAGTATACTTTCTGTGTGATACATGTAAAAGACAGCAAGTAATAAACATATGGG
>NW_017729033.1:16307335-16308954 GCF_001723915.1 Gavialis gangeticus
CTATCAAAGGCTCTAAGCAGCTTACAAACAGAATCACTTAAAAACAGAAGAGCAACAAGAGAAGAACAGCAACATAAAAGGGAACTAGAACATATGGGGAATAAAACAGCTAGATATATTAGGTTTCTGTATAGACAGAGACATATCCAGACCAGTATCTACATACTTATGCACACATTAGCATATGCAGCAGTATTATACATGTTTTGTGTTTCTGAGATAACAGTAGCATAGGCAGTTCAATTGACATTGATAGCTGCCTGCTTCACAGGTAACAAGACAGAGTTATCACGCCTGTATCATACTACGCTATAGTAGTATAGAGAGATGGAGAAGAAGCACGGTAGACTGTTGCATGAAGTGGAAATGACAGATGAACAGTGTTTATTTGCTTCTATCAGCTGAGAAAGAAAAGCTATCTTAGATCCCAGTGATATGCCTTCTCAGTGCTAGAAAGCAAAACTCGTGCTGGACTCTGTTCTCAGATCTGAATGCTTAAATTTAGGTATGCAAGTCCATATCTGGGAGTTGTTATGAGCAGGGATCTGGGTTTCCCATTTCCTACGGAAAAACGGAAAAAACCCATGGATTTCCCCTTTTACCTGAGGAAAACGTGGATTTTTCATTTTAATGGAGAAACACGCCGATTTTGCAGTGTTGCAAAGATCTCTCTGCAGGCTGGCAGTGTTTCAGCCTGCAAGGGGCTGTGGGGAGTGGGGAGAGGGTGGTCAGGCAGGGGGCACCATGTGCATGTACATTCACATGGCCACCAGGCAGCCTGGAGAGCAGCTCCCGCAGGTAAGTCCGGCGGGGGAGGGTGGGGGGGGATTGAGGCACCCATAGTTGGGGAGCAAGTTGGCCAGGGCTGGGGCTGTTGCCCAGTTGGGTGGTGCATGGGGCTTGGGGCCCGGGGCCAGAATGCATGTCCACAGGGCCCCAGTGGGGAGTGGGACAGGGCTGCAGGCGGCTCATCCAGGGGGGTGTGCTGGGATGGCTCCCTGCCGTTGCACAGACTCCTAGTGGAGACATGGGGAGCCCGTGCCCCTCAAATCTGTGTGTGGAGCAGGGGTGGGAGTGGGTGCAGGCTGCCTGCTGAGGGCTCGGGCTCCCCACCCTGCTGCCTTCCCCCAGGGCCTCTGCAGACCAGCGGGTGGGACCCAGTGTGGCAGGGCTGGGTGGGGAAGCTCCTTGCCACTGCTAGTCCCACGCCACCTAGGCAAGGTATCCCCTGCCCACCTGGCAGCAGTGGGAGCAGCGATGCAGGGTTGTGCCTTTCACTGCTGTGGAGTGGGCAGGGGGTGTGTTGCCAGGGCAGCGCAGAGCTCGCAGCAGCAAGGAGCTTCCCCACCCACCCTCGCTCTGTCCTGCTGTATCGAGTCCTACCCTGGGATGTAGAGGCCCCAGGGGAGGGCAGCAGGGTGGGGAGCCTGAGCTCACAGGGGGCAACCCACCCCTGCCCCCACCCTGCACACAGATCTGGGGGCCACAGGTCCCTCCTGCCTCCCCAGGAGTGCACACAGTGATGGAGAGCTGCCCCCCCACCCAAGCCCACAGCAGGCGGCCTGAACCCGCCACCCCATGGGCTCTGCTCTGGCCATGCTGCTCAGGCCGGGGGGGGG
>NW_017729033.1:16318954-16343485 GCF_001723915.1 Gavialis gangeticus
ACCAGTCTGAATACTGAGCCCTGGGAGATGCCACTGGTCACCGTGTGCCATGTTGACATGGTTCTATCGATTGTCACTTGCTGGGTCTGACCACGGAGCCAGTTCCCCAGCCATTGGGCCATTAGGTTGCTGAGGTTGCACGTCCCCAATTTCACCATGAGGACATCATGGGAGACCAAGTCAAAGGATTGTTTGAAATCCAAATATGTGATATCCACCTCTTATCCCTTGTTCAGGTGATATGTCACCTGGTCGTAGAAGGAAATGAGAAAATTACCCTAAGAAAATGAGAAATCTCTGGGGTACTGTACTTGTCTCCTTTTTTTAAAAAGATAAAGTAGTTATTTATAGGGAAAATTAAGGAGCTAAACCCAGTGGCTGTAGGGATTCTGCAGGAAAGGGGAACAGAGACTGCTCAGTGAATCCTTTTCAGAAAGACTCTGGTCAGACCGCAGGGTGCTGAGATGGATGAGCTGAGGGTCTTCCTATGGTGGTCCTACTGTTGGCACTTACTGTTAACTGCAGCTTTATGCAAGTCAGGCCGGGAATAAGGTAACTACAGATCACACCCTCTGTAACTGGTCCTCCCTCCCGGTTTTCTCTCAATCCCAATGGAATGATCCTGCCATGTTGCTTGGGCACTGGAGAGGTGGAAGAGGCTCGATGCCCTCTTGTCCCATAGTTCATCAGCATGAAGGAGGATTACATTTTATCCTCCAAGGCAGTTATCTAGCCTTTGGTTATATAATTAGCAGGATCTGGGCTGTGCCCTCTTTTATATAAGTCTAAACGCAGACTGGAAAACTTGGGCCAGATTCTGTGACCCTTGTGCACTCTGGGTGCATCTGCGTAAGATATTTACTGCACAGTTGCCTAATGAGCTCTGCAGCAAACATCTTGGTGTCTATGCCACCGTGTGGCCCTAGTAGGCCGCAGGAAACTAATAAATGTCTAGAACATTTTTTCCAAAGAATTGTGAACCTGTCTTAACACGTCATCCGAAAAGTAACGCACCCCTGGGCAACATTGCATTAGAAGTGGAAGGTGAAGGCTTGACCTCAACAGCAGAGCTCACGTTGACTTCACTGGGGCCAAAGATTTCACCCTGAGTCTGGGACTTTGAGTTGGCTCATCTCCTTGCACTGGGTGTTGTCAGGTAGCATGTTCCTTTCTGTTCCAGTGCACGGCTTTAATTCTCCTCTGTTGCATTTCAAGGCTCTAACATTGTAAAATGTAGGTTCAAACATGATCTTTTTCCATAGGAATGTGTTAAACAGGCCATGAAAAGCCAGCATGATCAAAAGATGTTCTACAAAGTATTGATATTTCACTGCTTCTTACCTTGAGCTTCTACAGTAATTCACCATATCAGAAATACAATATTTGTAAGTTCTTTTTCATAAAGGTCTTTATAGGTTTGGAAATTTAAACACCGCGAGGCTGAAGTTGAATTGGAAACCAAAAGTCTCTAAGCTTGTACATCTTAGAAAAAAAAATTCAATTAAGTGGGATTTTAGCTGTTTCAATAAAATTGGACTCTCCCTTTTCAAGATAAGGGTCCTATAGAGCTGAAGCAACCTTTATGTGGCAGGAATATCCACTTCTACTAAACGTATAATCCTAGCTCAGGATACAATACACACAACAGGAAATCAATGTATAGTAGAATCAATTTGAAAATATAAAATAAACTAATATATGAGTGGAAAATTGACTTCCTATGGATTAAAAGCAGCACAAATGGTAGAAAAATCTGGCTTTTTAACAGGATGAGGTGGGTGGTAATAATAATGCAACTGATTAACTATCCAGTATCAAACTGGTGTGTGCATGCATAGGTTTTTTCTCCGCTAAAAGGATTCAATGAAGAAATAATTTATTGGCGCACTTTTCTCAGTGTTTGTCACTGAAAGGATGTAAAGTGTGTACAGCGGTGTGAGAAAAAGGGAAACGGAAAATATCTAGACTGTATTATTTAAAATATCAGTACTATAAACAGTGTAGGATTACTGCAGCAATTCCATTACAGGTGTATATAAATGTTTCCATTACTATTATCATTGAGGAGTTTATAACTCAGGCATTGAGTTTTTATTTTTTTTATTTTTTAAGGGAATGTAATGTTTGTGTAATGTGTTTGATAGACAAACTTGGAAGTGGAAGCCTTTTACTTATGCACAGTGCAGACAGACCCTGGACATTAGCACAGTGTCATGCATTTTGCCCTACGCAGCTGCCTTGGCCCCGGTTTGCGCAGCACACTTCTATGGTTCCATCTTCTGGCCTATTTGCTCCTTGGCTTCTCAGTTATGACTGCTGAGAAGGAGACCAAGCAAGGGTCATTTGTTGCTAGGAAATGGGCTGAGACTAGTGAGAATCCTCTTCCCAGTGGCAGAGCGGCTCTGCTGAGCCATTGATTTTTGAGTAGTCTTTCTGGGCCATTATCTACTTTACCCTACCTTTTAATTTACCCATGAGGCTTGATAAACATGTAAGGTTACCCTGAAATGTGCTTCTAAGGGCAAGATGGAGGGTGAAGATGTCAAAGAAGCAGGCTTAGGTCCCAGGTGACAAAAGAGCAGGATTAATACCTGTTGGGTTTGACTTATAGTAGCGTGATGTGTGGGAGAGGTCCCTGTTGTAGGAGATGGGTAACATTTGAGGGAACTTCATCTTCCTACTTCAACATGGCATGGCTGTGTGTATATATTTTTATCCCATATGCAATAATACCTGATCTACAGAAAGGAATTGCATGCCAGACTTCTGACTAGAAAAGGGTACCTTTGTGGAAGACCCCAGATTTGTACTGGGTTTTTTGCCTCTGTATTGGATGTCAGGAAGAAGCATGTTTCTTGCAGGTGCGGGGGGAGCTCAGGACTGGGCTCCCCCTGCCACTGACAATAAGATGTAATGAGATATAATGCACAATCTGCACAAGCATGCCTTCTGCACATGTGGCATGGCAGGAGGCGCATCTGTGTGGATTGTGCGTTAGATCTCGTCACACCCTTACCTGCATGTGTAGAAGGACCCTCAGAATGGGCCTTCTGGTAGCTGCAACATGGTTGCTTAGGATCAGTGTCAAGTAACTCATTCAAGCTAGGTGTGGCCCATTTGAGGTCATTTTTCAGCCTGTGCTGTCCTAAGGTTTATGCAGAATAAAAGTGTTCTTTTTTTTCCAAGGAGGCTATGTGGTCCTTTTAATTGGAAAGAAAACCTTGAAAACAGGATCCAAGTCCATTTGAAGCAGCTTGTTGTCTCTGCAAATCCCATGCAAGAACAAGTCATTAGGTGTCAACTCCTTACTTCATTGGGGGATGTGATCTCTTGAATCCAGCGGTGATGCGAGGCACATTGGTGGTGGTGAAGAAGAGTCAGCACAACCTACTTATTGGCACAGCGCTTTTCAGACATCCAAAGGGTTTTTGTTAAATCCCCAAATCAGCTGTCTCATGCAGCCTTTGGCACATTTCTCCTTCTGGCCAGTCTCTGTTGCTGTGCTTATCTGGATGCATACCATTTTGTCTGTGATGCTTTCTAAAACATGCTCCGTCACGTATTCTTGGGTGCAGTTTCTCATGGTATGGGCAGCTAGAGGGTGTCTTGACATCCTTGGCTTCAGGTACTGGGCTAGAACTTGATGGCTTTGACTGAGGCCCCGTCTGGGAATGCTTCCCTCCCCTCTCCTTCTTCCTTGTTTGCTCCTTGTAAAGCTTTGCCTCCAATGACGCTTCTCCAGATGGAAAATGGTCACACAGCTCTTCAAAGAGGATAATCCATTCCCTGCCCCCAGACCCCCAAAAAGAGAATTGCACTAAATAAAGTAGTGAATAATACATAATGGTAATGGGTAGGGATTTAAAAAATACCTTTGTGCTCCTAAGTCACTTAAGTGACTTTGAAAATCTCATCCAGTAACTGGAAATGTAGGTGCTATATAAAGGCCATATTCTTTCTGTGATGTTTGTGCAGACCTTCCATCGATATCCATGGAAGATCTGCTTTACATGAGGTAGGACATGTGGCTCTACTCTGACCCTTAGAACACAATTTAAACTAGATTTTGTTCCTCAAAATGAGTTTGACACCTTTGACTTAGATACAATATGCTAGAACAGGAGTTGGCAACCTTTTTTGGGCAGAGTGCCAAAGATACCCACAATCTCTACTTGGAAGGTGTGGGTGTGCCAGGGGTAGATGGCAGGGGAGTCGCGAGGGGCCTGATCTTTATCGTGGCACTGCAGCCCCGGCCCTTTCCCTGCTGTCCACCCAGAGGTGCACGTGCACCTACTGCTGACAACAAGCTGGGCTGAGGCCCTGCAGACCCTGGTTCAGCCACTTGCACCTCCTGGCCACTTGCTGTAGCTGGCCTGGGCTTTGGACAGGCCCCAGTCGCCTGCCATACATCTTGGGCTGCTTTGCAGCAGGTGGTGGGGAGGCTGCAAGCAGCTGCACCACGGTCTGCAGAGCCCCAGCCTGGCTTGTTTCCAGGGGTGGGTGCGTGCACGCCTCTGGGTAGACAATGGGGGAGCTACAAGGGGCCCAATCCTTGTTATGGCAGTGCAGCTTGAGCTCACTTCCCACTGTCTGCCCTGAGGCACAAGTGCCAAGCAAAATGTGTTTGTGTTGCATGCTTTAACGGGTATGCCGGGGGTTGCTGACCCCTATGCTGGGAGCTATGATCAAAATTTTTTGAAAATGATAGACTGATAGCATACAGGCCTGTGTTTTAACAGCTAGATGGGTACTATTGGATAAGAGTTCTCTAGGATGTTGAAATGGTTATCCCTTAGAGTTAGATTTATTCTGTTGCCTGTGCCTATGTAACAAATGGCAACAGCTTTTAGCCAATGTGGACATCGAAAAATCTACTCCACATTTTTTTTTTCTTTTGGGCACTATAACATAAACACCCATAGCTGTCAATGATCAGGAAAGTGCATTGCAATCTATATTCAGTGCAGTTAGGAGATCATTTTGAATTACGTAATTCAACAGCACTTTTCACTTTGCTTTATAAATGCAGGGAGGCTCAGAAAAAAATGCATAACCAAAGAATATATATATTTTTAATGAAGACTAAATCTGTTAAAACTTCCAATTGAGAAGTGATTAAACCCCAGCTTGGTATCTTAAACAAGTCAGATAACTACAAAACAGCAGAGACTTTTAACACATTATTAGTTGCATTAAGAATTGTTACTGCAATTTGTGTTACCAGTATATGTGATGTATTCACGTAATGAACTGCTTTTCAGCTGTCTTGAGGTGTCTCATATGTCAGTCTGGAGGCTGTGATTTTCCAAAGAGATATGCATAATGAAGGTGAGTGTAACTAACTGAGCAAGGGAGTACATTTAAAAAATGAAAACAATAATCATGCTAAACAGGTGTGTTGCTTGGAGCCATTAGTGTCTATCAGATGAGCTGGAAGGGCAATGACAGGAATAGTTTAATAAGTCATCAAGCTGGTTTCTAAAATATTTCAACCTGGTTGGGCCTTACAGGCTTCAGAAGGTGGAGTCTGCCCTTTCCCTTCCTATTTAGCTTGATCATTTCTGAGTGTCATTTCAAGAGATGCAGCCCACCCTTATGCTTTTGGGAATATAAGAATATAAGTGCCATACTTGGGCTGACCATGGTCTGTCTAGTCCAGTATCCCATCTCCAACAGCAACAGGAGCAGATGCTTTAGAGGGAGACCATATGGACAGATTATATCTGGAGTGATCTATCCCTAGTCATACCCTCTCTGGCATCCACCATCATTGGTTTCAAAATGCCAGAGAATACATCCCTGACTGGATCCTGCCCAGCCTGCAGAAAAGCTTTGAACAATTCATGTGGCTGCTTTAAATTACAGCAAGTTCTGCTTTTCTTAGGTATGTGTGCAGTCCCCAGTATGTGCACACGTCATGATCTTCAGTATGTCTCGTCTCACAACTCCCCCTTGATGCAAAGTAAAACCGTTATCCCCATTTTACAGATGGAGAACTGAGGGCCATGGCGACTTAAGTCATATCAATGCCTTGCAGCTAGTGTCAACATATTCAAGCTGGTGGTAAACTTGGGTATTGATAGCAGTACAGTTGTGGTGATGTGAGCTTCATCTGCTGAGTTCTTATCTCGAGTCCTAGGCAGGTTATGCCACCCTTGTTACAGGTCTAAGCTGCTCTTGGTACGCAGCCAGCTACTCTAAGGCTACCTTCAGTGTTTCTACATGAGTTGTAATCACACCCCTGGATTGCAGTGTGATAGCCTTAGTGACTTTCCCAGTATCACGCAGGATGGTTGAAGCAACGCTGGGAATTGAAAGGAGATCTTCAAGGGCCTAGACTAGGTACCAGGCCACGAAACCATCCTTCCTCTCTAAGGCTTCACACAGTCATTTGTGGGCCATTTTGTTTCAGAATAACTGGATCGTGGCATACTATGGCCATGATGGCTTATAAAATTCTTGCGGTCTTTATGCACTAAACAGACAGTTCTTCTCTCTTGCTGCTGGCAGTGGGAAAAAGGGGATACATTTACGTTGGAGCCATTGTGCTGCGTGGTTATTTCTTTGAGCGAAGGGAGGCTCTTGGGAGCCTTCCCTTACGTTAATGAGACAACTTTTGCCCTTGTATGGTAGGTGGAAATTTGCCTTTGAGCAACTTGCTAGCACAAGGGACATATGCACCTAAATGGGACATGACTTAATAATCATAATGCTAAAAATCACATGCAAAGTATTATTGCTGTGTAAGTCAAATAGGCCCTTTTGTATAAGGGAGAAGCATGTTAGTATATAAATATTTACTGTTTACATAACACAGTAAGGAGCATGACATAAAAATAGACTTGCAGATGTGTATTGGGCATATGGGTAATAGAGTATTTGGTGTAAACTTTTCAAGACAAGGACCTTCTTATACGATATATTTGTACAGCACCTAGCTCAGTGGGGTTAGGATTTAGACTGGCCTCTCTAGGGCACACTTCTAACACAACCACATAAAAATAGCAACCAATAAGCAAAATAATTACTTCCTAATGAACAGCACAATAAATATTTATTGAGTGGAAACAGTGTGGTTGGCATTTTACAAATAGATAAGGTGACAGGGTCCTCAGACAGTTCAGATGCAGATGAAACAAAACTTGAGACAAATGCATCTAAACTTTGTTGTTTTACCAATAATACTGATGGAAAGGGGATCAGGACCACACTGCACAGTGTCTAATAAGCCAGTCTATTCCATATTATATGACTAATGAAAAAAACCTACCAAGTTTGAAATCCAGCTTCTCTTCAAATGCATATTTGTCCAGCACGTATGGCTGCATGCAGTATGAAGAAAAAGGCAGCTCAGGATTAATAACTATTGTCTTGACTTTCACAAATACTTTCTGCTACAAGATGCTGAACAATTCAAAAATGTTCCAGTATTTATACTGCGTCCCAGATTAAATAACTGTTGTCATTTTCTGCCTTCATTGTTTTAATAGTCAATTCAATTGAAAATAGGCCCATTAAAAGTATTCATTTGTAAAATATTGCACTATAACTATTTTTTTTATTTTGCAGTTCTGAAAACACCTACCAAGTGATTGCCACTTAAAACCCACTTAAAGGCCAATTTACACAACATTTGTGCTTGTGTAAATAAGGTTTGCTGCTATGCTAATGTCCGACAGCACCACTCGTGCTGTTTTGAAGGATAATTCACAATTTGAAATTGTGCTTTGTGACAGAAGAATCCAAGGATGTTTTAATCACAGCTTTCATTAGCATTAATCAGATGTAAAAAGTGTGCACTCTTTGCCTGCTGTTCGCAAACAAGCGGTACAGAGACAAATGACTGCAATGAGAGTCACAGTTTGTCCACCTTCCATTTTCAATTAAACCCTAGGTTTTTAGTTAATATGCTCAGCTGGAAATCTCATGATAGAGGCCATAACACTGTTTTTCCCCCCCCTTTTTTTAAATTAAAACCCCCCGAAAAACCATCCCCCACCAAAAAAGGCTTTCCACAAATTTGCTAGCAATTCTTTTTATTTTAAATAAGCATAATTTTTCCTCTGAGCATTGCTGCAGATTATGCATTTTCCTTCATGGTTATTTAATGAAGGACTAATTTACCTATTGTCCAAGTGCATTATAGGCTGGACTGATTACTTAATTCAGCACAGAATCCACCATGTCAGAATTAATTCATATTTACCAAATGTTTATAAATTAGGTTTCTAAATCTTCATGGATGAATGCCAGCTCCATCCTAAGATTTATTTATTTATTTTCTTCCGAGGCCCTTCTATAGGTGCTCCTTGTGAGATCATACTGACACAAGCCATACAGACCTAGCAGCAACGTACGTATTTACACATCATCTTGGCAGAAGTCTCTTTCACCTAGTGGGCGACTGAAGTGCAGCTCGTGACCAACTCTGAGTTACCCAACTAAAGTATAGGAGCAATTCTATAATCCTTTCGGGGGGTATTAGTGCCCCCATTATAGAAATAGGATCACTTTCTTGGGATGCTCAGACATCTCCTTGTTCCCTGCCCAAAGAGGGTAATAAAGGGTAATTATGTGAATGCACGACTGTGGTTTGTGATTCCCTCCCTGTTATGTTGTTTGGCTTTAAAGCACTCCTTTCAAGCTGTAATAGTTTCTTCTACTTCTCTGCAATGTGTTAAATAAGGAATTAGAAGTGGATCAGTTTTCAGAAAGTGGGAGAGCTGGTGAAGATAAATTTTTAAATGGAGGAGATGCAGGGTGTGTCTACATGAGACGTTGACTGCGCAGTAGCCCAGTACTACTGCGCAGTAGCACTGCATGGCAAAAGGCGTGATGCGACACTACTGCACAGTAGTATTAGGCTACTGAGAAGCAACTTCACAAAAAAGGCGTTTGTCAGCACTACTGTGCAGCAGGTTACAGTGTATTTATTTAATACTTGTTTATACAAGTACTGAATAGATGTGCAGTAATCACTGTGCAGTAGTGTCGCGTGTAGATGCGCCCACAGTGTTTCAAGTAGTGGTTATTCAACTTGTATGCTGAGAGCAAGATTTAGTCCTAGGAGCTGACAGGACAGGACCTACTGCTGTTCTTGTTTTGTTTGGTGTTTCTTAAAGGTAATTCTTATCACAGTTACTCATAAGAGATCAGAGTTGGGTATAAATCCTAAGGCTAGGGACAGAAATTACACATAAACCAGGATCAGTGATCAGAAACTGGTTCAGACCTATAACAGAAAAGAAGTTCAGTGCACATAAACCACTTCAAAATAGCCAAAAACAGTTAAAGATAAACCTGGTTGGATCTAGTATCAGACTTAACTGATTTAGTTTAAAGCAGTCTATGGAACTTCTGTCCCAGATCCCCTCCCGACTCAGGTTAGGTTACAGTCCCCTAAGCCTTTGCAGACAGGCATGCTGGAACACAGCTCACGGCTCCAGCACAGCACTCACGGAGCCAGGATTGGGCTCAGTTCCAGCAAGCAAGCAAGCAGCCTGGCTTGGGACAGACATTACACACAAACCGGTTTAAGTGATCAGAAACTGGTTTAAACCTGTAACAGAATGTAAGTTCAGTGCACATAAACCAGTTTCAAAATGGCCGAAACTGGTTTAAGATAAATCTGGTTGAATGTAGTATCAGACTTAATTGGTCTAGGTTAAAACAGTTTATGTAACATCTGTTTCAGACCCCTTCCTGGTTTAAGTTAAACCTGACTCCCCCAGCATCCCAGCATGCTCTCTGGGCTGGGCTCTCTGCTCCAGAGAGCAGAGTTGGTCCCACCCCCTTGCTCCCTGATCAGAGCTCCAGCAGAGACTGCAGGTACAGCAGGGTCTGCCTGGCCTCCCCCGCCCCGCCCTTCCCCCTCCCATCTCCTACAGCATGGACCCCAACCCCACGAACCCAAGGCATGTGGTATACTAGTTAATGCTGAGAGGTGTTGGTGTGTGTGTCTGCAATTTCAAGGCTTTCTTCAGAAACTAGACCCCAGTGCTGGGGGTGGGCAGGGGGGAATGGACCCCTGCCCTGGGCCCTCCCTGCTGGGGTCTGCTGGTGAGGGGCTGCAGCAGAGGGGCTTCCCCCCAGTTCAGCATGGCCCTGCTTGGAGTTCACTGGAGCCCTGCCCTCTGCCCACCCCACTTGTCAGGTACTGGGAGCAACTGGGACAGGTGGAAATGCCCTCCTGCTGGGGTCTGCCATGAGGAGGGCCATTGCAGGGGGCTTCCCACACCCTGGCAAGCCTCTAGCCCAGCCCAGCCCAGCCCAGCCCAGTCCAGCCTGGCCCAGCTAGAGGCTCACTGATGCCCTGCCAGCCCCACCTGTCAGGCACTGCAGTGGGGAGGGGCAGGAATGGACCCCTGTCCCAGCCCTGGGCCCTCCACTGGGGTCTGCCTTGAGGGGGGCTGTGGTGCAGGGAGGGAGGCAAGTTCCACTCCCTACCTCCCTGCAGCAGAGCACAGCCCACCCCTGCTGCCATGCATCCTGCCACCTGCCGCTGGTGCCCGGCTCTGGGCAATGCACTAGGTCACCCTGGGGGCTTGTGCCTGGTGGCAGGGCCTGATGCTGCCTTTTATGGAGCACTCCCATCCCTGCCCTCTGGAGCAAGGTCCTTGGGCTGCCTGGCACATCCTGCTGGAGCCTGGCACCAGTGGCAGCTGGGAGGATGCAGTGGGCAGGCCCGAGGACTTGTGCCAGGCAGCAGGGCCCACTCCTTCTTTGTATAGAGCCTGCCTGGCTGGGTGGGAGCAGGGAAACCCCTGAGGGGGCCAAGGCCAGGGTGAGGGAGCTTCTCCTCCCCCTGCGCATCAGTGATATGCTGGCCCAACCGCATGTAGGGGAAATCACCACTCCCCTACAGCTGGGCAGACCAGGGCTTGGGGAGATCCTAGGATGGCTGTGGGAAACCCCCCGGAGACCTCGGATTTCCCTACTACATGGGCAGATGCTCTGCTCAGGGCTAGCTGGGGAAGGGGACTATTTTCCGCACCTGCAGGGGACAGCATGCAGTTGGGTGCATGTTTTAGCCAGCCAATCAGAGATGGCTTTGCTGGCCAGCAGGCTGGGAGGTGTGCTTTAATGACCTCTACCTTTTGGCCAAGTCCAGTGCAGGCTTCTGCCTGATTTTCCCAACTGAAGACTAAACATGTTATGTTTGGTATCAGTTCAATCTACTGTGCTTAGAGAAACCTGTGTAGGTTGAATTGATCCTACATTGGGCTTTTTGACTGTCTGTACTTAGCCTAAGAGATCAGAGTCAAGCTCACCGCCTCTTGGCTTGAGTCTTCTGTGTTTACAGCAATATATCACCTCTTCCAACACAGATAGACAGCTATCGGCAGCTTGTGGCTACAGTATCTTAAGTTTGTAGATCTGGAAGGTACTCAGGAGTTTCATGTCATTGGGTTCAGGTGCATATTTCCATCAGTTCTGATCTCTTTGGGTTCACACCCCTGAATCTCTCTCTGAATTCATGGCTGTCAATGAGCCCATATCAACCTTCTATAAAGGGTCCTTAACTTGACTCTTAAGACTTACCATTAGTCCTCTTCCTGCTCATCCTCTTCCTGTGTTTTCATGTTCTATTATCTCTAATTTATTTGCAATCCTAGCTTCTTCTGTGCTGCTCCCCCAAGGTACCAGCAAGACATAGAGATAATGAACCTAACCAAGTCTTTAATCTTATTATGGTAACCCTGGCCTTCTTTTCACTTCCCCTTCCCACAAACAGCACTTCATTCTTTTTACCTGATATTTCACGTCTATATTTAGAGCATTAAGTAGAGGTGGAATGACATTGTAGCTGTAATGGTCCAGAAAGTATTCAAGAGGGTCATCCCTTTTATTAGACCAACTGTCTAATAAGGCCTGGATGGATTTAGACAAAGTTATGAATGCAATGCATTCTTTTTCAGGTCTTATCTTAAGGGGTATTGTATATACATCTTAGACCCAGTTTCTTGTTGGAGCATAGAAATATGGACACTTTACAAATGGAAAGGGCCCCTTTTTAAATATCAGTAGTAGCTTTTGCAGAAAAGAGGCAAGAATCCTTGTCGATGTTATCTTTCATTGGACCAGTGGTATGGTTGATACAGACATAGGCAAGCTTTTGGGGGTCACAGTTCCCTTTCCCAAGGCCTTGCTGTGATACCTTAAAGCTTGCCCATGTCTATACCAACCATGTAGTGGTTCCAATAAAAGATACTACCCACAAGAATTCTTGCCTTTTGCATAGAAAAAGAAGCAGGCGCCGATATGAGTATTAAAGTCTAGATTTTAGAATCCTGGATATGCGCATGCACATAGTTTAATTTGGGGAGGGAGTAGTAAGCGCCACTCCATTGCTGCGTGTGTCAGACTGACTTAGTCTCATTTTGGCGGCCGTTGTGTACAGCCTGAGTTCACTCAGCAGTGACAGCATTTTTTGTTGGAATAATGATTTTTACTGATTGTGAAAATGCGTGTGGGCATCTGAATAAACCTTAGGGGGGTGCCATGGTGTCTGCGGGCACCGCATTGGGAATTGCTGTCCTAGAGCATCGTGACAGTAACATCCCAACATTAAAGATATTCAAAACATAAATTTGTCTTTGTAAAAATAATTTAGAGGGAAAGTTTTGTCGAAGCAAATGGCAACATTTTTCATTGGAAGTTCCATACACAAAAATGGAAAGCATTTTGGAGCAGCAGTGTATGGCAATTGCATGGCATAAGTTTGTATTGTCAAGTCTAGCTTTTTTGCTGTATGATTCTTCTATTTCCTATGTTATGGGTTGGAAATTTGTTTGTTTTCAGCACCTGGAAGCTGCTCTTGCCATAATAATCTACACATCTGTACATGTATGTTTTCTTGGTTCTTCTTTGTTGGTCTCTTAGAAATGTTCTTCCAGAAAATATCATCTATCTTGAATGAATGTCAGAAAGTGGAGGCATCTCTAAAGTGTAGGCAACTAAACTTCATCACGCTCTCTCTAATCTTTCCATTGAAAAAAGGATGAAATACTGATCCAAAGTAAGCAAAGAAGACTGTTATTACCACCAGTACTGTAGCGAGTGTCGTGCCAGTATATCACTGGCACCAGGAGCTCTTGAACCTCCCTGGGTGCCAATATGAAAGGGGGCCAATAAAAGGCTGCTCCCAGGAGTAGCCGCACAATTACAATTGTAATTGTGGCAGCAACCGTAGATCACCTCTGACCTTGTGCACAGGGCATCCCTATGCTGCTGATTACCACCATCTACCAAGTGCTATTTGAAAAGAAGAAACATGACATACAATAAAGACCTAATCTTGGTGCAGGGTTCTTTTCACTTCCTGAAAAGTGTTGAGCATCCTCAGCTCCCAGTGAGCTGAATGGGAGAGTGAGGAACTCAGCACTGGTAGAGTTGATGCTTAAATCAAAGGCACTGGTAATCCGTACCAGATGAAATCCAGTGACTCTCCTAAATCTCTTCTTGAACACCCTGAATAGCATTTAAATATTATTTTATTCCTACCCCTTTGTTCATAGGCCAATACTGTCACGTTGCTTAAATAGCTCTTTCAGTTAGCTGTTTACCTCTTTGCTGGATTTACACAGAGAATCATATCAACTCTCAGCCTTCCTTTTGCTAGACTAAGTGAGCCTGATTCTGTTCTGTCACATCCGTACTGTCTCCCCTTCAAGCTGTCTACGCTGCAGAATACCTGGGCTTGGGCATGACTAGCCAGAACATTTCTCAGTGGCGCATCTGTTGGCAGCAAAGTTGTGTTTTTAAGTTTCTTCTGCATAAGAGAAACACCCCATTCTTCTAGCAGCCCTTATTTGTTCTAGTTCTTTTTTAATTAATTTTTCTTGAACATGGGTGACCACCCAGAATTGCATATGGTGTTTCAGATGAGATCTCACCAGGGCCTTGCCTGGGAAGGCAGCTATGCTGACCACTGCACCATAGATATATCTTTCACCAAGGCCAGAGGTACAACTAAGGATTTTGGTGCCCTGGCCCAAGGTGTGTGAAAGCTGGGGACTGAGTGGAGAAGGCATCATGTCATGCACCAGAGAGCAGGTGAGTGTGAGGGGTCAAGCTACTGCTGCTGCCATGGTGTGAGCTCTCAGCTGCTGCTGCTGTATAGGATCCTGAGGAGTTGCTGTGCTGATATCCCCTTTAAATTAGCACATGGGGCTGGTGCCCCCCTGGCCCTGTCATACTCATGCTACTAATCCTTGGCTCCAGAACGGCAGCCTGCAAACAGCTCAACCAGTTAAGTTCAAGCTAAGCAATTATAACGCAGATAGAAAGAGAGAGGGGAGCAGGAGAAAAATAAGGAAGAAAGCAAACCAATCCCTTGCTTAAAATGACTTTCTAAAACTCTCTCCACCCAGAAATCTCTCTTGCTTTTCACTAATTGCTGCTGGAGAGGGGACCGTGAGGGACTCCATTTAAGTTCAAGCAGGAAGCAGTCTCATGTTACAACTGAGGTTAATTGGTCATGGCTGATGTACTTTGTTTAATGAAGGGGCATCTATGTGATGCCCTTTGGATACAGGCTTCATGTTTTAACAGACCAGGGGAAACAAAAGGAACATGCAAAATGGTATTGATGGGGTTAATTCAGAGGCTTTTATAACCACACACCCCCATTCTCCCTACCCACAAAGAATACAAAATATAAACTAAGATTTCCCTTTTTGCAATTTATTTTTCTCCTAATACTACTTACTGCATACTTTCTCATACAACTTACCAACAACTTGCAGCAGCCCATGCCGAGATGCATGCCTGGTCTGAGATGGCATGCATCAAAAATTAACTGTACGCATTATGTGTCTGTCATTTCAAACCATCTTTAAAATGCTCCATGTAGTTCTCTTGCTTTATCCTTTGAAGTAATCTAAGGTCAGAATGTTAATTGCCCTTTCCACTATGCCTCTTATGTAGCTTTTAAATTTTAGTCCCATTTGTTTTTTGTTATGCTGAAGCAAAATAATAATAGCAATAATAATTAAAAAAAAGAAGTTGCCTTCACAGTTCTTTGCTGGTACCCAACAATACCTGGTAGACCTTTAAAGTGTCGATTCTGCATGACTAATTGATTGCTTCAGCTGGGGTTAATTAATTAATTAGTAGCAGAGCTGCATTAAAGATTGGAGGCATTCAAAACTCCCATAATGGATGTGATCTACAGGAGCTTTATTAGTACATAAAATGAGTGTTTAAAATCCACACAGCAACTAATATGCTCTTGAGGCTTTCATTAAACAAACCTATAAAATTACTTGCTTCATTATGTATTTTAGTTACTTTCTTCGCATTGTACGGTATCTCTTCACCTTTTTCTTTTGCCAGCCAGTTTTAAGTGCCTATTTGAAATCAATTTCTCTAATAATGGGCTTAATGAGCTCATCAATTAAGGCTGCCATAATGGAATGTAACTGTGTGGTTTCAGTTATCAGTTAAACTCTGGAACTAATTTCCATGCTTCATCTATCAAAAATGATTGGCTAATATTGTTTAGCTTCTGCTTTAGGACGATAGGGAGACCCTGGGCCCTTCTTCACTAATGTCCGAAGGCCTGAATTTCTTCTTGGAAAAATAGAATGGGAGGGAGTCTAGGTGGGATTCAGAGAACAATGAAGAGAGAGATTTGGCCCCTATCTGGACCTGGAGGAAGTGTGATCCTGTATTTCAATGCCAGCATGGTAATTAGTAGTAATGGATTACATTTTCAGACGTATTAGATAAGATGATCGTTCCACATGAAAAATCCCATTATGAGTTTCTTACCTCTCTCTCTCTCTCACTCTTGCTCTTGCGCTCTGTTTTAATAAGCACTGCCCTCTTCTGTGACCCCTTTAAATAATAGTATAAATGGCCAATAGAGCTAAATATGTAAACATTTCTTTAAAGCGATGCCCTCATAGTTCTATCACATTTGGTTTCAAACCAACTCTGAATTTTCAAAAGGACTTTCACCACAAAGGCCAGAATAAATAACTCGCAGCATGCCAAAATATATATAAAAATCTGCCTTCCCTTATATACATGCAATCTTTAAAATGTTTTGTATAAGATCAAGAGGCAAGAAAATCAACCATTGTGATTTCTGTAGTTACTGTTACTTGGTGAATAGCATATAGATATATAAGAAAGGCATTTTAGACAAGGGATCAGTTTGGTTTCTTCCTCTTTTATATATATGTAAATATATATGTATAACAAATATATATATGTTGTTTCTGGCTGGGTCTGTCTAATACTGGGATATTTCTACCACTTAGCAGGATTTTATTGGTTCATTGCCTTTATTGAAACTCAACATGAGTACAATTGGCAGAATCTGGTCCTCTGCTGCTGCTGTTATAAGTGTTTACAGCAGCACCCATACTTACTAGGCATTTTCCAGACATTCAGGAAAAGATGAAAAAATACAACACTTTAAAGTGAGAGACAGGCAGTTAGCTGAAAGGCAACGACAGGGGTTTTTTTTCCTTCAAGTCACCTAGATTCTACATCATGGGGTAACTCATTGAGTAAGTTGCGCAAAACGAAATAAACCTCAGAAGGAAAGTTTGTACTTGGGTGTCAAGGTCTGGATTCTCATTTAGCACACAATCCACAGAAGTCCTGGAAAGATCCTATGTCCTGGGGTCTGCAGGGGGGTGGAGGAGAGGGTGTTGTTCACAATTTTCTCCCTCTTTTGAGGTTGAGTTAATGCTCTGAAGAATTATGTGTGTGCATGTGCATGTGCTTGTTTCATTTTAACGGTTGCTGTCATTGTCATGCAAATACTCCCAGCACCAGCCCAAAACCAAGCAGTCCTTGATTAGGCTTACGGTTTACAGGGCTGATCCAAAGCCCATTGACTTGGTGGCTTTTAGGTCAGGCCCTAGGAGTTAGCAATTTTTGAGTTTACTGTGCAGAAAATGTGATTTTCTTCCTTGTTTAACAACAGACCTGTCAGAAAGGTGAGAACCCAGCGCCTTCAGCACCAAGAGACAGACCTCTGCCACCTGAGCTCAAAGATTAAGGCCCCAGTTGTAAAGTGAATGGCCAGACTCTTGCTCACTTGAGAGGTACAGGATGAGCTCCTGAGTTCACTGGCTAGTGTCAGAGGTATGTCCGTAGTCTCTGTGGACCAACAATGGAGGAAGCTGTTATATACTTCACAAAAGTGTCACTTTTGCATGGTTCAAAATTGGTGAAAAAATTACCTTTAAGCTTTCAAAAAACTGTTGTTTAGAGCAATATATGGAAGCCTAAGTGCTAGAAGAATATTTTCAGAAAGTTATGAGCATGGGACAATAGGATGGGCAGTAGTGGGAGTAAGATTTGATTTGGGATACTATTCTTGGGTATGCCAAACTTAGACAGGAGGTGGTAAAGCTGCTAGAAAAAGGGAGCTTGAGAGCAGTGGTCAGGGCACTTGCCGATTAGCTTGGCTGTCTTGTTTTGGGTTTTGATGCCTAGGGGACAGGAGCAGGTAGACAAAGCATGTTTCTTAGCAGTGCTCTTTAAAACTTCCACATAAGTGGTAGGGACATGTTGTGAGTGATAGTCTGTTAACAGTTAGCAAAAATGCTGGTGCTTATCTTTATGTATGGGCATAATCCCATTAACCATTACTCTTGTCAGAAATGTTCAGTGTGACTTTTAAGAGATTGTTCAGGATACTCAGGTGTTGGATACTCAGGTGTTGGGATCAGTGTTGATTTGCTGCAGGGACATAGAGAGCACCTATACATGTGCTCCGGGATTGGAGGGGAGGCACTTTAATTAGAGCAGCACTCGGGAGCCAGTCTAATTAAAACGCCCACAGTGTTTTGTGTATTGTGTCCCACATTTCAAAATGGTGGTGGGGGAACTAAAATTTGTTCACTGAGCTCATTCAATGAGCTTTGGGTAGGACCTGGAACCCTAGAAAGGATTCCAGTCTCTTTTTCCAGAAAACAGCATTGTTTTCCTTATTATCATAACATTACAAAACTGGTTCTCATCTCTCAAACTTTTCCTGGACAAGTTATGGACAACTGGTGAGCTCGAGGACATTTGACGTATGAGATGAACATACCCTGACTGGTTGATAGGGGAAATTTTATTTTTATCCAAATCATCTAACACTGTGTTTTTATTTGTTTCTGTTAACTGTTTTCTAACTCAAGGTTTTTTTTAAATACTTGGAGGACATTTTTTAATTGAGGATCCATCACTCCTGCCACCTAATAATGGGAAACCTTACAATCCACATTTGAGGGCTCTGGAAAATCAGGGAGATCAGACTTGAAATTCCATATCCTATTTATAAAGATTAAAAGAAAACAAGATAAAATCAACAACATTTTATCCGATTTTATATCATTATATGCCATTACATCAAAAAGGAGCCTTAAATTCACTCCTGTTTTATCTTTGCACACCATCTGTCACCATGTTGTTATGCACCTTCTAACTCAGCTTAGTCTAATATAACTGGTTTAGTTCATCTGGAATAGTCAAAAGCCAGATGTTATTCTTTTGAAGTGATGTACAATCCAAAAAAGAAATGGTATCCTTTGGCACATAAATAGTCCTTACAAATATAGTACAGGGCTAGGCCATGGAGCAAGACTCAGTTTCTGGCTCTTCTACAGACTTCCTGTGTGACTGTGAGCAAGTCACTTAAATCCTTTTATGCCTTCATTTACCAGGTATAAAATAAATATAATGCTTTTTTGTCCCCCACCTCTTTGTCTGTTCCATCCTTTTAAGCTCATGTGAACAATTTTGTGGGTTGCTGACTTTGAATTCATTTGGAGATTACTATTATGTGGCCGTCCAACATCTTGACAGATGAAAGAAAATGAGGCAAAGTCAGTCAGTCAATGGTGCTTGGCAGTGGTGTGAGAGAAGAGCCCGATGTGTGAGCGGCAAGCCTTCCCACAGTGGCTACAGATCCACTTGACAGATGGAGGTTGAAGCACACTCTGCTTCCTGGCTCACCTGCAGGCTTCAGCCTGGGCTGTCTGATAGCTCTCCATGGTGAACCAGATTACAGCTGGTTGAAAATATCATCTTCCTAGACATGATCATGTAGCATCGTAAGACCAACACAGTGACTTGTACACCCTATGCCCTCCCTACTGCCATGCCAGGATATCCTTCTGTCATGCTTTTAGCTCTTTTTCCTCACTACAGGACAGTGTTACCATGAGTAGTTATTATGCTCTGCTGAACCAGTGCTGGGAGGACAGCATGCACCAGTGTCTACTGAGAGCAGATTGGAAATTGTGTCTCTCTAACTGGGATAGATCCAGTCGGGTGCAATGATGTGGCCGCACCCCTGTTCTGCCATCATTGTACCCAGCTTACCCAGGGAGTTGCAGGGGGAGGCCCAGAGCTGTTCCTGCCCTGCTCCACATGTGGCTGCATGGGGCTCAGGCAGGGACAGTGGCAGCAGTGAGCGGGCTTCCTTTTCCTGATCCTGCTCTCAGCCAGCAGGGGACACTGGGGAAATGATGGCTGTGCAGGGAGTAGGCACTGGAAGGAAGAAATGGCATGCCACTGCTGTCCCCAGTTGAGTCTGGGATCCCATGCAGCTGCTACCCATAACCCCCAACTGGGGCAGGGCAGGGCAGGAGTTGCTCTGAGGCTGCCTTCTTGCCCACCTCAGCTGAAGACAGTGACATCTATGGTGGTAAGCAAGTCATCTCCACTTTGTGTGCTTGCTAATGAGCCCGCTGATGTAAAACCTTCAGCCACACCATGCCCCCATGTTCCTCCAGGGTCTGAGGGGCAGCATTCCCCTTTGGTAAAGTCTGGATCTGTCCATGTCTATAACCTATGGCAGAATTTGCCTTTTTGCATTTCAGGTACCGTATATAGTATCATTGTTCCTGTGAGAAGGAAGTTGTTCTGTTGAATCCTAACTATATGCAGTCAGGTGAGAACTTCATGAACTTCTGGCATTCACTGTAGTTTTACAACCTTAAAAAGTAAATGTAGAAAACCAGCTTTTTGACACATTCCTCTATTGTATTCGTGGGGCCTGGTTTTGCTCTTGGCTATACCCACACAACAGACACTGACACTCAGTTGTTTTAGTGACACCAGACAATTTTTAGCCATTTACAAAGACAACAGCCAGATTCACTCTGCATCCTTGAGGGGCTTCTCTACCTCTTTGTAAAAAGATAATTGCTATTATTAGAAGGCATTGAAAACAGTGAAGCAGTGTCATGTCCACTGAGTTTTAATTCTCTTTTCATAGATACATGTTATACCTGTGTCATAGGAGAAGAGAATGGGAAGGTGGCAAGCCTTGAAACTATATATGAAAGGGTTTAAAATAATAGTAATAATAGGAATTTTAAAAAGTCTGTCTTTAAGGGTTGAATTGGCTCTATGTGCCTATTTATGCCTTTTTAATTCCTGAACAATAGCTGTGGGGTTTCTTTTGCTGCACACACAAGCGAGGTTAAACATTATTTCTGTAACAGCCTTTTGTTTCCAGCTCCCATGGAGAGAGGGGGAAAAAATTGAGATAAAGAAGTGTTATTAAAATTGTGACACATGGCTCTGGGAGTATGTTAAGGATAGAAGGAGCCAGGACGTCAGGAAAGAAATAATGAAATGCAAAAATCACCCAGACTGACAATTGGGAGCCTATGTAGCAGCTTAGCCTGTTGGTCCAAGGCTATTTGTCATAATCAGCGGCACTTTTCTCATTAGCAAAAAGCCATTACCAGTGGACTTTATCAGCAGCTGTGAGTTATCAAGGGGCAAGCAGCAATCCTAGCGTGTAGTCGTGGGGTTCAGCCGGGGTCCGGCAGCTTTAATAAGCCGCCAACTCCTTCCCCAAGTTCCCAGTCAGGTGTCACTGCCATTCCTGGTAAGGCAGCCAAGTGCGGTCTATTAACCACCTCCCTGCTGAGCATTCCCCAGTCCCTCTCAACCCGGGAGGTGAGTGAAGTCCTTCCTCCTCTTCCTAGCATTTCCCTAGGTGAGGGTGGTTGTGTGCCAAGGAAGGCCTTGCTTCCTTGCTCAGTTCTCTCCCACTGAGTCAGGCCTTACTCCCTCCGTTCTTCCCCTCCTTGTTTTCCTTCTCTGGACAGCATCTAAGGGATCCCTTCCCCCCTTCACTTCTTTCTCATAGTTTCATAGTTTCTAGGGTCAGAAGGGACCTGAGCAGATCATCTTGTCCAACCCCCTGCCATGACAGGAAAGATTACTGGGGTCAAACGACCCCAGCAAGGTGTTCATCTAACCTCCTCTTAAAAACCCCCAGGGTAGGAGCCTGCACCACTTCTCTTGGAAGTTGGTTCCAGACCCTAGCCACCCTGACCGTGAAATAGCGCCTCCTGATGTCTAACCTAAACCTACCCTCTGCCAGCTTGTGACCGTTATTCCTGGTCACTCCTGGCGGTTTTCGGGGGAACAGTGACTCCCCCAATGCCTGCTGATCCCCCCTGACTAGTTTATAATCTCATCTTTCTCTTTTCCTTTTTTCCTAAATTCTCTCTCATTGCTTCTTCCAGTTGAGTCACTTCCTTCTATTCACTGCTGAGGGCATGGAGGGAGGAAGATGAGGGAAGCTCGATCCTACCATGCCTTACAACCATGTCCCTTAAAGTATCCCCCCCTGCCACTCTCAGAGGCAGGATACTGGTTAGATGGACCATTGATCTGACCCAGTATGGCACTTACACTCTTAAATGTTTTCACTCTTGTCCCTCTCAAATATTCCCATATATTCTGGATCAGAGACCTGCCCTAACCCTTGTGGCTAATTGGGTAGTTCTTCTGTAATCCACTCTAGTCTTCTCCCCATTCTGCCATCCGCCTGGCAGGTTAGGGAGCTGCTGATAAAGTCTACTGACCATAGATGAATTTTACATGTGTCAAAGGCAAGTCCTGAGGTCCAGGTTATACTAGGAATTTGAGAACTATAGTCTGTGGGTGCATCCACATGTGTGCATTTACTGTGCGGTCACCAAAATTACTGCGCAGTATGGGCTTGTGTCTACATATGCACTCCTGTACTGTGCAGCAAATATAGCAATTTATGCCGACTTGCAGGTATCAAATTTATGCCCGATTAGTTACTGTGCAGTAACGTACATGTAGACGCCTTACTGTGCAGTAACGCTGGGGGTCCAAGTCAGTCTACACACAGCGTTAACGCACTTTAATGCTTGCATGTGTAGATGCTGACATATTCCTGTTTGCTGCGCAGTAACTTAACGTGCAGTAAATTTAAACCAGCGTAAATGCACATATAGACACATCCAGTGTGTACCCTTCTTTTATGGGAGCATGTCAGCAGGTGTACTGGTGTATATGGGAAAGGATTTGCAATAGATATTGGCTCAGAACAAAACAGATTTGAACTCACCTGCACTTTGGGATACGGGTTTTGAAATAAAAAACTGAACCTGGATTTATGGTTCGATACTTAAATACAAGGGGATGGACACACTAAATATTTATCTTGGTATGGAAAGGGGCTTCTTTCTCTTGGTTGGAAGCAGAACCTCAGATGCACATCTCTGCAATTTCTGGGTTCTTCACAATTCAGACTGACTGGAGTCTGGGATCCAACATTAAGATGTATAGGATTGTCCCTAGAGCAACTGATTCATGGCAAGAAAACACAGTGAAAGAGTGTTATTATCAGTGAGAGAGGGCCTGGGTATGAGCAGTGCTCTTGTCTTCCCTGCCATTACCTATGGCAAGTTGTACAGAGTTCCTGGTGTTTCTAGTTTTGTGCTTTGTGGTTATAGGTAAGAGTTTGAAGTGACCATTTTGAGGGATCTTGGGGAAGTGGTTACCTGCAAACAAACGAAACTGAACTTGATGGTCCAGGTGGCCCCTTCCCCTACCTGTGTGCTGGAAAAAGGAAGGAATGATTTGTGAAACTGCCACAGGGCCAGTAGTGGACCCTAGTTACTAGTATTTCTGAAGTGATTCCAGGAACCATTATCATAAATCCAGGGGTGTGGGGACCTGAACTCCCTTAACTAAGTGAACTGTGATACACTCTAGGAAATCAAAAGTACCACTTTGTGCCAAGAAAGGAGGAAAAGCATTTTGTAAAGAAAGAAGGCCTTACTGTTAGTGTTTTTTCTGCTGTGAATTTCACAAAAATTGTGGCAGTTTTATGCCTACTTTGGGTCATGTCCACTTTGTTCTTCCTCACCTTCTCCAATGCCTGTGGTCATAGTGCCTGATCTTGGTCCACTGACCCAGCAGGCATTGGGCCAGCCTCTGTCAGCACAGACACTGTACAGCAATGCGAGAATCCACATGTCTTCAGGCTGGAGTTCAAGTAACTTGATGCTCCCCCACAGCCTGATGAGGTCTCCGGAGGTCACAGACTGTAGGATTGGGGTTGCTCCAAAATCCATTCAGGTCATGGAAGAGACTCCCATTGACTTCAGTGGGATTTGGCATAGGTGCTAATTCAAGAAGAATTTAGCCCTCTTCTTTTGTTGCAACAGCTCTCAGAGGTAAATAAAAAGTTAAGACCCAGTTCAGAAAAGTAATTAGGTAGATTGTTAGCTTTCAATTTGTTCTTGCTCAGCAAAGCTAAAAGTTAAATTTGTGCTTTACTGGAACAGGGCAGTGTAAGCAGATATTATTCTAAACATTTGTAGAGAGAAGGTACATAAGAAGGTAGCATTCCTATATAGTCATATTTTCAATTATAGCCATTTTTCCTGACGGTTTAGAAAAGATAAATTCTAATGATATATTCTAAATGATGTAATCCAGAAATGTATCCATTATTTCCCACATATTTAAAATGATATTTTGCAATGGGTGCTTCCAGTTCGTTGTGGAACTGGAATCTCAAAAGGTTTGACTTGATTTTGGAAACCACAGAAAACTTTATCAAGCCCCTTGTCTGTTAAGCCAGGTAGAAAATGTGTAAGAATCAGACTCTCTTCATAGTTCCTAGTTATTGTTTTTCTTTAAAGAGAATGCATTGTTTATTATTTGTTGTGGAGTATAAGACGCAGTTATGTTAGGTGCTGTACAAATATTCTGATACTTGCCCAAAGAGCTTGTAATCTAGCTATATGACAAGAAGCAGTAAATCGATACAGCTTGATGGTGCTGCATTACAAAGGAACAATGAGATGAGTTTGGCCAGCAGACTGGAAGTGATTTCTTAGATTTCATAGACATTAGGGCTGGAAGGGACCTCGGAAGATCATTGAGTCCAGCCCCCCACCCAAAGGGCAGGAAGTCAGCTGGGGTCATAGGATCCCAGCAAGATAAGCATCCAATTTGCTCTTGAAGGTGTTCAGTGTAGGTGCTTGAACCACCTCTGATGGCAGGCTGTTCCAGACCTTGGGGGCTTGGACAGTAAAGAATTTCTTCCTTATGTCCAGCCTGAAACGGTCTCATAGTAGTTTATGACTGTTCGACCTCGTCATCCCTTGGGGCGCTCTGGTGAACAAACAGTTTTGTCAAGAGGTGATCATGGGATACCAGATTGAAGGCTTTTTTGAAGTCAAGACATATGACATCAATCTCTTCTCCCTTGTCCAGGTGATAGGTCAC
>NW_017729033.1:16344109-16344910 GCF_001723915.1 Gavialis gangeticus
TGCCGATTAGGTCATCCCCAGTAGCCAGTACCAGGTTGAGCAGCGCTTTACCTCTTGTTGGCCCATAGACTTCTTGAGTCAGGTAGAGGTCGTCCACACATGAGAGGAAGCTTTGCGACTGCTTGGATTTTGCTGAGTGATCCTCCCACGAGATGTCCGGGTAATTGAAGTCACCCGTGACAACCATGGTCCTGGAGCATGCGGCCTCAGCCAGTTCCCAGGCGAACTCCTGGTCAAGCTCTTGACTTTGGGTGGGAGGTCTATAGTAGACTCCCACCATTGTGTCCCCTGCACTGTGTTCCCCACGGATTTTAACCCGGAGGGTCTCCAGTCATCCACCCTGGTCACCAATATCAGCTTGCAGGGATGCGTAGCTTTCCTTAACATAGAGAGCTCCACCCCTGCCCTTAGCACAGCAGCTGTCTAACCATTGCCAGGGTGTTCTGTAGGCATCCTGGTGAAGGGAAGTAAGGAGGGATATAAAAGGAGGATAATGAGGTAACTTAGCATGTAGTTACAGGGAGCACTTCCGTGCTTCTAGATCTGTCAGTCAAGCACCTATGAAGAAAACTGAATAATTGCAATTTTCTAGGGAAAAATTGTTGTTCACAAAATTGTGAACAAGAAGTTTCATTGTCAAGCCAATGTTGATGGCCAAGTTATAAGCCCCTAAATCATGGAAGAATCAATTGTGCCTTTGCAAGAAATGTATACCTCTAATTGGATAGTGAGGATGAATAATAAAGGCAGGAAGGAAGAGAGCTGGACCTCAGATGTATAAAGCAAACCCCGACTGGCTGC
>NW_017729033.1:16349910-16351215 GCF_001723915.1 Gavialis gangeticus
AATTGGATAGTGAGGATGAATAATAAAGGCAGGAAGGAAGAGAGCTGGACCTCAGATGTATAAAGCAAACCCTGACTGGCTGCTTCTCCAAGTGCAGATTGAGGGCAGCATTTTTATTTTTATTTTTCAGCTTCATGAAGAATTTTTTTTACTGTTTATCAATTAAACACCACACTAGAGGTCTAGAAATTAGTTCTTCACTGATTAATTTGAAGGTGGCTAATTTAACATAAGTCATATAGTAAGTTTGGTTAGAGACATTTTAAACTTCAGTCGGAGATTTTTGCCAAATCTTTCACAGTTGTTATTCTTGTACCTCCTTCATACCTGACAACCTTATCTGATGCAAAGCGCTGCGTACCTGGAAATTTAAGAGATGTGAGGGAAGGCTTCTTCTGAAATTTGAATAGAGTAACTATAACTTTCAGGTAATTGTAATTTAGAAGATGATCTTTAAATAGTATTATGGAAATGTGGTTCCATTCTTCTGAATGAACAGGGAAAGTAAATAGTCTTGTTTAACTATCACATTAGTCCACTCACAAACTGACAAATGCAGCTTCTGATTAGAAATGCAGAGGACCCTAATCTCAACTGCAAAGATCTGCAAAGCAAACACTCTCAGGAGACATGGAGGGACAGAACTGGAGGGGAACATCATTCACTTTTCTTGATCAAATGTTACCAAAAAAAAAGAAAAGAAAAGAAAAGAAAATAGACGGACTGATTCTATCGTGTCTTTTCTTTTGAACAGAATTATAACCAAAGAGTTGTGATGCTAGAATTATTTAATATTCCGGATAATACCAGTTGACCTTGTAACCTGTTCCATTCTCTTTCTGTGTCTTCATCTTTCCTCTAAAGATTAATGGAATTCTCCACAGGGAAAAATAAGGAGCACACTCTTTACTGAGCTCAAACCCAAGCATCACTAATAAGTTTCTTCTTATTATTTTGCATAGGCTGCCTGAGTAAAAGGATGTTTAACTTGGATAAATGTACATACATAATAATCCTGAACATAACCATAAAAGGATGAAAGGTTTGGGGATGCAGTAATGTCAAGAAAAGCCTGGAGATGTTAGCAGAATAAAGATTAGATGTGAATTAGATGTGCACCGATACATTGGTCCTATATCAGATTGGCACTGATCTGAGGAAAATTGAGAGTATTGGCAATCAACTTTTTTGGGTGATGTGGCTAATAATGTGGTCGATAAATGTCTTGTGCATGCATGCAGCCACAGTGCAGCATGCAGGCAGTGAGGAGCCCAGCCTAGCAGTGAGCAGAACAGCTGGGTCCGG
>NW_017729033.1:16356215-16368022 GCF_001723915.1 Gavialis gangeticus
GTTTAATTTGTTTAGGGCTGCCACATCTTAAAAACAGTCTCTCTGCCTCGATGGGTCCCTGTACTTAAGGGTGGTTGGATTTCATGCTGTGTTGCAACAGCCCTGTCCTCAGTGGGTCTCAGTGCAAGGAGTGGGGGGGGCCTTGCTGTGGTGGGGTGGGCATTGGGCCTCAGCAGCATGCACACAGGGAGGATTGGGACAGCAGCTCACATGCCTTAGCAGGCCCTATGGGCAGTAGCCAATTCCCAGAAAACTAGTCTCCCTGTTGGAGGCATTCAGGAAACACAGCTCACCTCTTGCACCAGTGCCTGCGAGTTCTCCACCCGCTTGTTTGCACACATCTACCAGGGGCTAACAGCACTTAGAATTTCTAATCACCCTCAGTTGTGACTGGTGTGATCAGCACCGAGCTGACATAAATTGTGCATGTCTGCACACAGCGTCTGAAACAGTCTGGTGTGCAGCATGGAGGGGCGCCAGCTGGTGGGAGATCGGCAGATCAGGGCATGGGACAGAGCTGCAGCTCGTCTGGAGGGTGTGGGGGGTTGGTTCCCACCACTACGTGCACCCCAGGAGGGCATGGGGGACATGAGCCCCTGGATCTGAGCATGGGGTGAGGGCAGCTGGGGCTGAGGCTGCACTTGACTCTTCTAGGTGGGGGGCTGAGCCAAGCTGTGCTCAGAACAGGTGGCAGCAGCTCAGGGAGGGGGTTATGGGGTGGGGGCTGCAGCAACCCCAACATTCACCATAGCCCCCCTCCCAGCACCACTACTAGCTGCCCTGAGTGCAGCCCAGCCCACCCCCTACCAGGAAGAGCCCAGCATAGCCCCAGCCCCAGCCTTCAATGGCAGTCCACCCATTCCCCACACAGATCCAGGGGCACATGCCCCACATGCCTGCCCAGGGTAAGCATAGCAGCAGGAGCTGCCCACCCCACCATGTCTCCCAGATGAACTGTGGCTCAGTCCCATGGCCTACCCCACCCTGGTTGGGCAACACCTGCCCCCACCCCACTCCTTTCCTCACTGCAGGGGCCTTGATCTGCCCCCAATGCACGCCCCTTCCTTCCCCCTTCCCCCTCCCCCACAACAGACTCACCAGCTGGACACTGCTGTTCATGCTGCCCAGCTGCATATCAGAATCGGATTGGTATAAGCCGAGATGGCTCATTAAAAATCGACCCCAAAAATCTCTATCACTGCACCCCTAATGTGAATGTATTTATGGAATGCTGTGGTGGAAAAAAAATAATCCAATGAGTTATTGTATCTTGGAGACGTAACAAGAAAATGATCTGCTAAAGGTCTTAGTTCAACAGTTGTCTTTAGGCGTGTAGTTGGGTGCTTTGCTGAACTGAAACCTCTTGACGGAGACTGTGCCTTGCTGAAGTCAGTGGGAGGATGAATATTGACTTCAGTGGGGCTAGGATTTCACTTGATGAGTCAGGAATATAGTTAATTGCATATTATACCTATGTTGGGCACAAATGAGCAGCATTCTGAATGCTGAGAGGGAAAGCTATACACTTCACTCAAGGTATCCATATAATTATTATATTTATAATTATCCATAATTATATGGATACCACTGCAGCTAGCTTGGTTTCAGCTGTACAATGGGTAGCGCACAAATATCTACATCAACATGAAAAATGATAAGAGTTCTTCAGAGTAGTTCAGGAAGGGATAATTATAAGAACATAAGGCTTTAGACACACATTACATTCACACGAGTGTAAAAACAGAGTGGAAGCACATTGTGTAGCCCTAGAGAAATGAAACATAATAGAATCTGGTGTAGAGTTATGCAAGGAAAAAGCAGCAGTAAAAATAAACTGGAAAGCTGGTGAGGGTGTCATATGATTATGGTTATCTCAGGTTAGTTATTTGCCCAATGCAAAAAGGCTATTATATACACTCCATCTTGTGGCAAGGTACTGTAATGATGCCTGCTGCAGCAGCTATACAGGGATAACTGGGCATCTGTTTACTCCAGATCCTGATGCAATTTACATGGCTGTGGCCATGTGCGCATGAGATGCTTACTGCATGGTAGCTTGTTACTGCTTCATGGTAGCATTGCCAGGCAAGAGCCACGATGCAACACTACTGTGCAGTGGAAACAAACCACTGCACAGGAAGCATCACTAAGCAACCATGCTGGGACACTACTGCGTAGTAATGCTGGTCATTTAGTAGTTGGTCATGCAAGTACTAAATGACTGCACAGTAGCAACTGTGTAGTGGGAGGCTCTGTACACATGCCCTGTATAAAAGCACTGTAAATGAATCGGGTATTAATGCATCATGCCCATGTCTATAGTATGAAACTGTAGACGGGAAAGCTGAAGACTTACTGGAAGAGATCCTTCGGTCGGGTAATTTAGCCTCCTTAGAAAACATAACTGATGATACAGGATTGATGCCTGTTGATCCAGCTCCAGATCATTAGAATTGTATTTATACAATAAGATTAGTCATTCTATGAGAATGTGAGAGGAGAGGCATTGAAAGACATATTTATATGTCAGAAGGAATTGTATTTTGTGGGGCTGGAAGACAGTGAGAGCAAGTCTCCACTGCCTCAGTAGCTGCTGGGATCACATGTCAACTTACAAGTTACTTCTGTTTGCCAAGCGTAGGTTGCTGCTCCTAACATCAGAGAGCATTTTAAAAGAAGACTGTATTTTAAAATGTGGAGAAAGAAGCTGAGAAGAAGAAAAATGAATGTTGTGTATTTAACTCTTATTGTGATCTACAGTTTAGGTTATGTGAAATTCTCTAACTGGGTACATCTACATGTGCACATTTGCTGTGCAGTAATTTAGGTTACTGCGCAGTAACTGAAAATTACTGCATAGTATGGGTGCACGTCTATATGTGTATGCCTGTACTGCGCAGTAACTACGGTGACTTATGCCAACCTGGGCAAAAATTTAATACCTGCATCATGCAAGTATCAATTTTACACCTGATTAGTTACTGCACAGTAATGCACGTGTAGATGCCTTACTGCCAAGTAACGCTGTGTGTGTGGACTGACTTGGGACTAAGTTTATTCCCAAGTCAGTCGACACACAGCATTACTGTGCTTTAACGTCTGTACATGTAGACGCTGGCCTAAAAAACGCTTACTGCGTGTAGACGTGCCCGTTGTTACTTCAAGGTTCTTTTTTACTTTCTTCCCTTCAGCTGCACTTTCACTCTTTTCATTTTTAGCTGTTTCATTCTGCCTCTCACTTTCAAATAGTCAGGCATCACCTGAACAGACTTTCTTGTTATAGCGGCCTTTTTCAGGAACACTCATTTTATCCTTCCATCCATTTTAACCTTAAATCCTCTAACAAAATCAGGTTATTTTTCAGTTCAGACTTAGTTGTACGTACCAACGTAGAGTGTTTGTGTAATATAGAATTAAGTTTAATACCTCACATCTTTCCAGTCGTTGCACATACAGGTAAGCTACTACTTATGAGTAATGCCATGCGTGAGCATAATGGTTGCAGCTGTTGCCTGAAGATTGCATTTATATACTTCAGTATTAATTTTTTTCCCATGCTTTTGTCTCTGGGCCCATGCACAAATCTGGAGAGAAAAATCAAGTAACCAGGATCAACTGATTAAGTATAGATTTTCGCCAAAAATAAATGAAAGTGTATGAACGTTTTTGCAAAGTACCGAATGTCTGGGACAACATACTAAAATCCCTCCATTCCCACTGAAATCAAGGAGCCCTCAGCAACATGCAGTGTGGGACCCTAAGAAAATAGATGAGCTTTGAACCATTCCCTGAAGGTTAATGGGCTCAGGCTCTGTCAACCCAGTGGGGGAAAGCAGAATGCCAGAATAAAGAGCATTTTGCTGAAAATGCCCTACCACCAGTCCCCAGACAATCAAATATAAGGACATGGCAGCATCAGCATGTCATCTGATCTGAGTTGTCACTGGGGTTCATGGCAAGAAGCTGGTCTTGTAGGAAGCTGGGCCATAAATTACATAGGCTGAGAGGTTTTGGAGAATATTTTCTAATCTAGATTTTCCGAACACTGATCTGGCACAGCTGCATTCAGTGACATGACTTAACATTATTCTCACTGTCTATTGGGCAACAGTATAAGTGAGCACACAACTTTGCAAAAAACATAAGAAAACAAAGTCACTGCCCTGAAAAGCTTACTGTCTGACTAAAAAAAATGTGATATACAAGTAATAGCTGGAGCACAGGGATTTTTTTGCCTGGGTTAGACTTGGGGTGTATGTAGTTCACTATCCTGAGTCCCAACTGGGGCTGACATCAGAGGAAAGTGTAAGAACTCTGCAGTCATCAGATATGGGTTAATATTGGAATAACAAGGCATAACCCTGCATATACAACCTGTCCTAATTGGTAGTAAACAGAATTGCCAGAAACCCTGAAGCATTAAAATAAATTTCCTTACTATTTTTTTCTACAAAAAACCTGTCAACTGCAGATATTTTTATTATCCATATAAATACCAAATCTCCCTTCAAACTTTGCAAAGTCCTTGGCCTCAAAACTTCCTGTGCCAGTGAGTTCCACAGCTTAAACCTGCAGAGTGTGACAAAGCATTTCCATTTTTGAGTTTTGAATTTAATTTTATTGGATGGCTTCTTGTTTTCGTCATGAGACTTGGACAAAAGAAGCTCCCAACATACCTCCCAGCAGAGTCTTAGGATGTTTTTGGAGACCTTTGCATTTGTAATAAACAACACTATCCCCTGTCACTCACACAAAAAAAAAAAAGGAAAAAAAGAAGGAAAATGAACCAGGAACTCACTAAAAATAACCGCCTTATCCATAAGCCTGTTGAAGTTACTGAAAATCTTTCTGTTGACTTCAATCCCTTTCAGTCCTGCCCTATGAGCAAAAAACCTAATGTTTTACTATTTTACCTATGTCTACATTGAATGACACCATCGAACAAAAATAAAACAAGTTTTATAAAAGGAGAGGCTGGCTTTACCTGGCAATGTTCTTGCCTATTCAGAACTATCACTTTGAAAGCAAAAAACAAAAAGCCTATGGCAGTGATAGGGTTAATAGTAAAGATGGTTTTTTTCCCCCCCCCTTGAAATGGCTCCATGGTTCGAGAATGACTCTTTGCTTCCCCTCTTAATCTGTATTTTACGAGTGAGAAGCTTTGCATTATGCAAATCGTTAGATAGGAACAGGTGACATTTCAGCAAAGAACATGATCAGCGGCCCGGGCCTGGATTGGGCTGCTGATTTAGACATTAGTATTTGTCACAAGGATTGCAAGTACTTCAGTCTACATTCTGCAATTTGCTTTTCTATTTTTCCCCCCCCACACTTCTTAAGGTGGAAACTTCATCAAAGTATTTAAAAAGAGCTAGCCAGGGGCAGAGAGATCCTCTTTCCGTCTAGAGTCTTGGATGGGGGTACTACAGTGATTGTGTGAATTATCACTGTATATGTGAAGCTTGTCACAGGTGCAGGCAAAGCAACTATTTCTATACCACTCTAAGGCCCGATCCTGTGCAGGGTCGAATGCCCTGTAGTTGCAGCGACTGTAATGGGAATTAAGAATCATCACCACCGTGCAGAGTCAGGCTTTTAGTTATCAGCTGTTAACCACGTAAACAGCATACATCTTAAATTGCAATCCAACAATACAGTTATGGGTACTTTTTCTTTTTCTGCTCAGGCTTGCTGGAATAACCATTGGGCTCAATACAGATCAATTTGTATGCCATGAAATGTATTTTACACTATAAATTATTTCCAGAAAAAAACTATAGAGAAAAGGACTTTACAGCCAGGGGATTTAACATCAGGCATGCTTGATTTTCTTCCTTTCATTTTCTAATTGTCTTAAACACTTCATCCTTTACTTTACAAAGCCCTTTTTTCCCTCCATAGCTTAAAGCCTACGGTATTAGTCTGAATTAAGGAACATGGGAGATTATAGCATTGCTGGTGTGTCATTCAAATGTGCACTAAACAATGCGGCTGCACAGGCTCCCCAGCTCAGGACTAGGAATCATGTTTGGCCTGAAAGACACAGCATTTAAGAGCTGTCAGTCACCCCAGCCTTTTGTGAGAGGCACAACACTGTGGCAATTATGAAGCCAATATTTACCAAATGCAAAACTACAGCAAAATCACCCAAATGCAGATTGATCGCACAATTTGATTGGGGACTCCAGCACAAATTTAATCTGTTATTCTTGCGCTGAAATGCCTTGCGGCCAAAAGACATTGGAACGGGGATGCTTCTGTTGCTACCACACAGTGGTCAGCCACAGGAGAGGCTGGGATTCAACATCCGATCTCCCATTGTCACTCTGGGACATGGGGTCCAGTCTGTGAGCATGGTGGAGGTGACATTCTGGGTGCTCTGGCTGGATGAAGGGACTGTGAGGTGGGGAGGACAGTGGTTGTTCTGGTGATGTCTGCTTCTCCAAAACAGCCACTGCGTGTCAGTGTTGTAAGCCAGGCCTATTTTTGCCTGTAGTTACATCGTTATCCTTTCACGACCATGGTGGTTAAACACCAGGGCCTCGTGGGTTGTTTCTGTTATGACACAAAGCTAATGATGGAGTCAGGTATCAATACAGTTATTTAAATTAAGGCCTGTTCCCTTGAACTGAGGAGGAATCAAACAACAGGAGATGGTTTCCTTACTCATAGCTCCAAGTCTCTTTCAGGCAGCACTTGGCCCAAAAGAGGCACTCTCAAGGTCCCGATACAAGTGCTTCTGTGTTTGCATCCATTGCTTCTCTACTATCTTGACTCTCTACTTCACTAGTCTTTGTGCTGGTTCATTTGCCAACACCCAGCCAAAGCACCATTTGATGGATCACTACCTGGACCCTGTGTTTGCTGTATCAGTCCCACAGGGAAACCCCATGGCACTTAGGGTCCAACTTCTACCGAAGCCATGCCAGGTGCTTATCTATTGGTGGTTTAATGGCTTTGTACACATTCTTAATAAGATGTGGTGTTACTATCCTCTCCTCTCCTTCAGGAAGAGTTATGACACTATTGCACAATGTTCCACATTCATTCTGCCTTTTATCTTGATGAATTCTAAAATGACGACACATCTAACTCATCCCGGATACTAAGAAATGATATAATTTAATAAATTACAAACAACACAGTCTTAGCTATTTAAATCACCTATTTGTGACAGGATCGTTTTGCATTGCCAACCCAACACAATTTTACTCCTATTCAGATAATTTTTGGAGTCTTTCTTGCTTTGTCCAGTTTGTTTTCAGTCATCTTAAGGGATCTCTTTCAGTAAACTTCTGAGAAACATTTATGTAAAATCTATTGGCAGCAACAGATACAGGCCATTTTTTTAAAATACAGAACTCATAAGTTTTCCAGTTTCAGCTTTTCCGACAACATTCTCAATCATGCTAAAATCCTGTAGTATTCCTCAGATGGACCATATGGATAATTTGCAGCTTAGTCCTATACATTCCTGTTTCCTATATACCACTGCATTTATTCAGGTTTGTCCCCCCAATGCATGTCTAGTGTAGTCTCCTAGCATCCTTTCTCTATCTTTAAAAAAACACACAATGAGGAACTACTGTATTCTCTCCCATCCCCTGAGCTACTTGGGAAAAACTGAAGTGCACATTTATATGAAGAAAAGAGATCCTTCCTCATGGGTCCAAAAATCTGGCAGGAGGCAGTGGGGGTGGAGCAGTGGCAGCATTCATTTCTGCAGCTCTGGGAACTATGGCAATTAACAATGGTACCACTCCCCCGCCCCTTCCTACTGCCAAGTTTCTGGACCTGTGGGAAGCCACCCTTCCCATCTGCACAAGGTGATGTTTGGTATGTGCCCAAGTGTCACTCTCAGGATGAGGTGTGTTGAGCGGTACATACATAAATTCATAGATGTTAGGGGCTGGAAGGAACCTTTTGAGATCAGGTCCAGCCCTCCTGCACTTGGGCAGGAAAGACTGATGAACCCAGAACCTCTTCAGTTGCAGTTATATTTCAGTCTTTTGGCATTTGTCCTGTGTGGAGCAGAAGTGAGTGGGTGTGTCATGTTTTACATGGTCAGAGATGTTATAGACAGGCCCCCAAAGTGCGCTTGAATCTTTGTACCTTATCATGATAACTGGTTGTGCTGGGGTGATGCAGCTTTTTTGGATGCCTTAAATCTCTAAAATCTACTGAAATATTTTGAATCCAAAGTTCTGCCATTATTATGTGAATAACTCACCCAGAAGCCCACATCTTGTGAATAATGAATTCACTGGATTCTCCACTCCTGTTGTGACCTCTTGGTTTACTTGAAATTAGAGCTAATTACTGCGCGGTAAGCATCCCCATCTACACGTGCAAATGCTTACTTGGCACATCTACATGAGATGCTAATTGCACAGTAGCCTAATTCAACTGCGCAGTAGCATGCAGGGCAAAACCCATGCTAATACGTTACTGTGCAGTAGTGTTAGTCTACTGCACATTTAATATCACTAAAAAGCTGTGCATGGTGCTACTGCACAGTAGTGCCAGTTACTACGCATTGATTTAGTACTTGGTGTTATAAGTACTATTATATAAGTACTTGGTTATATAAGTAACTACAGTACATTAATGAACATGTAGGCATGCCCACTGTAATTTTCTCTAATCATGAGTAAATTTGCTACCTGTAAATACAAGTGGCAAATTTACATCTGATTACTTACTGCACAGTACAGCACGTGTAGACATCTAACCTGGAGCAACTGTGCTCATGGTCAGCCAGGCAGCATGGGGTGGGAGATTGCTTACTGTTCAGAGGAGCTCCCAGGGTGGCTACACCACTGGAGCCTGGGCTGGGACAATGTTCCCCTGCCCTGGCAGCAGGGAGTTCCCAACCCCCACTTTGCAATCACAATCGGGGAGCGGGGGCTGGGAGATTCAAATCTCCTAGCCCAGACCCTGCAACTGTGGAGCTTGAGCTGGCAGATAAAAATCTCTCATCCCCGGTCCCATGATTGTGATCACGGCACAGGACCTGGGACCTCCCTGCTGCTGGGGCGGGGGACATTGTCCCTCCTTGGGCTCTGGTGGCAGAGCTCGCCCCAGTAGCACCAGGAACCTCCCAGGGGCAGGGAGCAATGTCCTAGCTCCTGCCAGGAGGCAGCTGTCTCCTGGCCCCAAATTCCCTGCAAGCCCCTGGGCTAGCAGGGGGCCGGGGCAGCGCCAGTGGGGGTAGGAGCAGACTGCTGCTGTGAGCAGCAAATTTGGTCCCGCATCCCTGCATGTGTAGATGCCTGCCTGCGGTGAGTTTACTTTAGAGTAATTTACTCTAGAGTAAACCCACCCCTGAACATTTGCATGTGGAGATGCACCCTGTCTGATAAATTCCTAACCACATCAACAGCGATGGTTCTCTTATAAGAATCAACTAACTGGAGTCTTTTCTTCTCTTAGCTAGACCATTCTTTGCAATCCAGATTTCCTGCACTAAATGTTTACATCCTGGCTGCATTTAAATTAGAAATGTTCTGTTAGTTTGGTTAAGGTTTTTGCAACCATAAAATGCCTGGCAGTATTAAAATCAGGACAAAACTTTGGAACCTTCTTTTTTGGTATATCCAGTGAGGTCAGCTGAAACCATCCCCAACTTTTCCCCTTCTATATTACAATATGTCAACTATACATTCAAGCTTTCCCACCATGACTGAAAAACTTTTTCTCTGATATTGAGAGAATGCTACACTCCATGGGTACATTTGCCAATTTATTTTCCAATCACGTGCTGTTCTGATATTAGGACTATCTCTTTTGGGAAGCTTTTTGATGCCCTGGATTACATTCCTGCAACCTGGTATCCATTCTCTAAGTGGATGAACCAGGAACATCTTTACTTCTGCAAATCATGAGAAGAGAGGAGAACAGGCATCTCTTCTTTAGATTTGTAGTCCCATGAACAATAAATGCCTTGCACTTCTATTAAGGGCATGGTTTTCAATTAGCTTACATATGAGGCAGTTGGAAAAGACATCAGCATTACCAGGTTTGTACCTAGACCTCTGTGCAGATGAGAAAGCCATAGCACTGGAGCCTTCTCAACCACCTGATGCTGAGTTTCTCTTTAGGAATCTTGAGTCTTAAGGAGCCGTTGCTTCACTGCATGTTCTTTCTTGATCACAGACTTTCTCAAACATATAGACATGAAAATGTTCAACAAATTTAACTGCTGCCAGGAGGTTTCTTTCAGGACGTGTGATAATTTATCTCCAGAGAACTTGGAGTTTTGTTTAAGAAGCCACCCCATTTTCAAGTACCTGGTACCCTTATGTCTCCAAACCATAAACAGTAAGAATTGTGGGGTTTTGAAACAGATAAGCCAAGACAGGATGAGTCCTAAAAGCTTTTGACTCTGAAAATGCTTTAATCACATTTGATTGACAACTGAAATAGTTTCCCCCTCTCACACAACTAGACAGTAGTTATATAATGGTGGCAAATCTACCATTAATTTTTCCATAGGAGAAGTAGCTCTCTACAGAATTCATGTCTATGAGTGTTCTATATGGCCTAAATGTACTTGTTCTTACAGTAGAAACCTACCTCCTTCACTGTGTGCCCAAGATAAATTGCTGCTCTGAAACATCTTGTCTTTCTAAACAGTTGTAAGGTTCAGGTTTGGATTGACAACCTATCACAGATTGTAAATAGATCAGTTCACGTTCAAAGGTTTATCACATTCCAGGTCTCATTTAGAGCCTTATTACTTGGTAATTTTGGGGCTGCTTCTGGAGCTCTTAACACCTGGATTGTCCACACATTAACACCTGAAACTGGTTTTAAGCACTTGTTGGGCAGCTCAAAGTTATGCCACTCCAGGGAAGGACTAGTTCTGATCCATGTTACCCAGTTTGTGTTACACTAATGTGTAACACAAAGCCTTTAGCTACAACAAGCACACTAGAATATTCTAAGCCATATCATATAATTCCCTCTTCATTAGACTCCACAGTGCAGTGGATTAATTGTCAAATGCTTTCCCTTTCAGTTCCTGTAAGCCATGTCCTGCTTTGTTCCTATAACCTTGTCAGCTTTTTCCTTGTTGGTTGGACCCACGGATATTTTTAAGATTTAGATTTGAAAACCAGACTACTTCTGCTACAACATTCATAATATCCTTTGTTTATGGTAATGGTTAAGAATCCTGCTAGTTTGTTTTCCATGCTACTGAGAGCATGATGCTACCAGTCAGGCTCAAAATTGTGGGTGAGACCTTAGGGCAGGTTAAAAGTTCAATTATGCCTCCTTGATACATTCTTTAGTGGCCATGAGGCCTCTTTTCTCTTAGCAACTGGTAAATTATGAAGTGGATGTTTAATTGGTGGGTTTGTAGTACCTGATGTTAGACCAGTACAATAGACCTGAAGAGTAACACATGATTCCCAAGTAGAAAGTCTTAAATCTTTTAGCTGTTTCTTACTTGCATGTACAGAAACATTGGACAAATTAATATACACCTTGGGAGTTCACCTGCTTTCATTCCCTTCCATACAAAAATAATATTGTACTATTTGTTAGAAATATTCAAGAATGGACAGGAACCTGTTCCTATTTCAGATGGACAAGGACTTTAACAGCTAGGATTCCTTGGAGACCTTAAATTTCAAGACAGTTTTCAGCCACTCCTTTACAGAATAGTATCATATAGCTACTATTAGGTAGGTTTTTTGTTTCTAGATGTGGGACAACTCTTTCACTGTAAACCAATTGCCTACAAATCATGGGCTTCACCTCTGCACCTTTTAATGGGAGTTTCTACAGACTGAATTTGTAAG
>NW_017729033.1:16373022-16373768 GCF_001723915.1 Gavialis gangeticus
CCATTTCTTTCACTGTAAACCAATTGCCTACAAATCATGGGCTTCACCTCTGCACCTTTTAATGGGAGTTTCTACAGACTGAATTTGTAAGACACCAGTCCTGGAATTAATGGTACGGCTATTAGCCATAAAGAAATCTAAATAGGTTATTAGCTTGTCCACTATCTCAGCTATTTAACTTGCTCAAATTCCAGAGGTCAAGTGTTCCCAGTTACTGGATGGTTTTATATTCCCCAGTGACTGTTTTCAATTTGAAACCAGTTATGGAGTTCAGTTTCTGATCTCCTTCTGATTCCCTGGCCTTGGATGATTTCTGTTAGGATGATGGAGTCAGGTATTTTTCAAGCAATAAAAGACTGTCTGAAGCCCTACTGCCCTGAATTCAGGAGGAATAAAATAGCTGGAGATCAATTCTTTGCTCACAGTTCCAAGCTTCTTCTTTTAGGCAGCACTTGGCCCCAAAATGCCCTTTTTTGTCTCCCTTTTTTCTGAGGCCATTCTCTCAATTTTCCTCCTCCTGGTGCTTTATTATTGTGTTCTCTCCTCCTTTGTCTAGTCTTTCTGTTGTTTCTCTTACAGACCCACTGACCAAAAAACCTGAAAAAGAAAAAGAGTAGAGGGAGGAGGGAAGCAAGCCAGCAATAAACAACCCCTTACCTCTTCAGTTCTCCCAAACAGTATCATGGGCTCTGTGTTTGTAATATTGGTCCCACTGTCATTGACTGCATGGCTAAGCTTCTACTCAA
>NW_017729033.1:16378768-16409753 GCF_001723915.1 Gavialis gangeticus
CCCCCCCCATAATAGGACTAAAACTAACCCTAACAAGTGTATTATTTATATTATTAGCTGAAATGCTAGACTTATAATAATGCAGAAGAGGCAGAACCATTCAATAAATATTTCTGGTCCTTATTTTGGAAAAAGCCAGATGATCATATATTATAAAATGATGATGAAACACCTTCCATTCCAGTTGTAACTCAAGAGAATATTAAACAGCAGCTATTGTAGTTAAATATTTCTAAATCAAGTCCAGATAGGTAGCAGCTATTTTTTTAAAAATGTGGCTGCCAAGTTCCCCAGATTGTTAATTTTGATTTTCAGTAGCTCTTTGAAGAGCCGGGAAGTTCCAGAAGACTAGAAAAAATATAGTTTGTTGACAGTATTTAAAAAGGGTGGCCCAGGAAGTTATAAGTGTGTCAATCTGACATGTATCCTGTAGCAAATAATGAAGTCGCTGATATGGGACCTGATTAATAAAAAATTATGGAGAGAAAAATAAACAGTACGGGCTAATGGAAAATAGGTCCTTTTAAACTAACATATTTTTTATAAGATTACAAGTTTAATTGATAAACGTGATACTGTATATATATGTGTATCTGTATGCATATGTATGAGAGAGAGATCAGTAAGGTATTTGGCTTGTATTACATGATTAATAAATTATGATACAAAAATAACATTGGCAACCTTAAATTTGATTGAAAACTTTAAATGACTGATCAAAAATGTAATCATAATGGAAATTATCATCAAGGTTTTGTGTTTTTAGAAGTATCCCACAGGAATAGATTCTTGGGCCAATGATATATAACTATTTTATAAGTAATATGGAAGAAAGCATAAAATCATAACTGATAACATTTGGAGATGTTGGGGTGTAGTAAACAATGAAGATGATAGGTTGCTGATACAGAATAAACTGGATCTCTTGGTAGGATGGGTGCAAACAAACAATACTTGTTTTAATATGGCCAGATGTGAACTCATATACTAAGGGATAAAAAATGTAAGTCATGTTTCTAGAACAGAAGAATAGTTTATGGAAAGTCAAGGATTGGCACAATGGTAGATAATGAGATCAGTATGAGCTCTTACTATAAAATGTGGTGGCAAAAAGTCTAGTGCAAACTTTGGATGTATCAACTAGGGCACTTTCAAGTGTGAAGGTTATATGAGTAGCAAATAGTGGATAATATATACTGTATCCATTTCTAGTATCTAGAATTCAAGAAAGGTGTTTACCAATTGGAGATAGTTCAAAGAAGAGTCAGGAAATTATTAAATGACAGGAGAACATGCCATATAGTGAGTGACCACAGGAGCTCAAGCTACTTAACTTATTAAAGAGAATATTTAGGGATGACTTGAACACAGATTGTAAGTATTTACATGGAGAACAAGACATTGATAATAGGGACTTAAATCTAGCAGACAACGGTATTCCAAGATCTAATGGCTGTAAGTTGAAGTCAGTAAGATTCAGACTGGAAATAAGGCTTTACTAATGAGGACAATTAACCATTGGAACAACGCAGTAATGGCTGTCATGGATTCTCCATCACTAGTCTTTTTAAATTCAGGATGAGGTATCTTGGTAAAAACAAGCTATTCCAACTCAAACAGTAACTAATTACATTCTATGAGAGGTGAGACTAGATCATCACAATGACACCTTCTGATTATGAAACTTTGTCCTTTGCCTGTGTTTGAGGATGGTACTCTTATTGTTTCAGCTGCCCACATGGATCATAAAGAAACTTAAGTTTTTTCTTTTCCCATAATAATCCTGAATGAAAATTGGCTCTCATTTCTGCCTGTTGTAAAGAAGTTTCATTCAACTCCTGATGGCCACCACAGGACCCCTTTGTAGTTTCGCTGTCCGTTGTGCTGAAAGAAAGCCAGGAAATGGTTGGTTTCCTGTCATTAATTTCCACTATTGTGGAATTTGCTGGGTGGCACTGATTTAGGAATTCACAGCCTGGTGGTCATTATCTTACCAGATATGTAGTTATTTCTTGAAGTGACCTCCAACTGGATTTGCTTTAACCATACATACCAGGCCTATCTAATACAAGCTGATTCAATGTAGCATTGGCACAACACATTGCTTGTCATCATTTTTCACTTTTAGCATACTTTCCAGCATTGGGTATCCTAGTCCTACTGCAATCAGTCTCTTTACTGCACCATTTTTTATCAGACTATCTTTCTCCTCATAATATTTTGTTCTCTTATTAGCATGCACCTTCTGAAGATCTGAAATTCATATTGTAAACATGAATTAATTAACCTTCATAACATGCCTGTCAGGTAAATATTATTATTCATGTCTTAAAGAAGGGAAAATGGACTAAAAGGGAAGTGTATTTTTAGAAGATGTTAATCTTGGATTTATATAATAGCATATTTTGAAAATATTTGCCTCAGTGATTTCCTCATGATATACAAAAAATCTGGACAGAGTCAACAGCAGGTGCCCTAAACCTGATTCTTGTGCTTTATCTACAAGATCATCAGTATTAATTAATCTAATTTATATTTTATTTTATGTATTATTCTAGCACCTAGCATGCCAGCACTCCATACATTGTACTGGCTGCTTTGTAAACACTGTGTTAAAGGCAGTACCTGCCCTGATGCATTTCCAATCAAAGGAGGCAAGACAAATAAAGGGTAGAAGAAAGGAAAGATAATTAAAGATGAGCAACTGAGACACAGATTAACTGATTTGCCCAACAGAGTTAGAATTGAATCAGGGTGTGGACACACAACCCATTTATACCAGTCTAATCTGCCTTTTCACCTATGTAGTGGGGAGCAGGCACATGATTCACAGCCTTATACCACTGCAAGTCACTGTACAGGGTAAAGATGACAACCAGAAAGTCAGGAAAGCAGCCTGCAGGTGTGCAGGGAATAATTAGAAAGTCACTTGACCAGGAGAAGGCTGTGCTTGAGGCATATAAACCCCTGCCCTGAGCTGGTCAGGGAGTTTAGCCCTCAGAGCCGCAGCGAGAGGAGCTCCTGGCAGCGGGGCTCCTAGCAGAACAGCTGAGCTTGGGTAAGAGGCACAGAGTCTGTGAACAAGGCAGGCCTAGGAATAGGGGAAGGTAAGCCCACAGCCTGGAGAAGCAGGCCTTGGAAGAGATAGGCATGGGAACAAGGGCAAGTGATCCCATACCCCAGAAGGGGGCAGAGACAGGGCACAGCAGTCCCTAGAGGGGCAGAGCATGGTGCCAGAGGGTCCAGAGCCCATAGAGAGGCACAACTTGGGGCCAGAGGGCAGTGTGTCAGCAGAGCCAGAGAGCCCAGAGGCCTGTAGCCCAGGAGTGACAGTCATCAGAAGGGCCAAATGAGCCCAAAGGTCTCAACTAGCCTAGAAGCAGGGCCAGAGTCTAGGGAGACTGAAGGTCAGGGATCACACCCAGAGGCCGAGTAGAACAAGGAGCCCATAGTGCAAGAGGGATGAGGACTGGGGCTGGGAAGCCATAGCCCAGGAAAGGCACGTATCAGCATATCATCTGCAAAGCATGGGATACTGGGGAGGATGGAGCCCATATAATTGGCCCTTAAGGCAATAACCATGAACACCTGTAGTCATTAGAGTGAGACTAGGTTTGGGAAGCCTTGGGGCAGTCTTCCTTTTCTTCAAAGATAATAACATCAAGGTGTGGTGGACAAGGAGTGAAGAGGAGATTGCCCAAGGAGAGTCACGAGTTTGCAAAGGCTGAGCAGCCACCAAGGGAAATTGCAACCACCCCTGGGACAAATGCTTGCTACATACAGCAGGATAATGTACCTGCAGTTTGCTTTTCTCTGTTCACTGGGTCAGCACTGTTGGCATAGATGGAACAGGAGTCACCCTTCCCCAACTATTTAGGGTGTGAAGGACCTGTCCTTTTATGAATGAACACAAGGGGCACGCCCAGATGAGTACATTTGCAGTGCCATATACCACACAATCCGGTGTCCTCTGCACTTGAAGGACACACTCCCTAAGCATGTGCTATGCTGGATTTTTTTTTCTGTGGGTTTTTTTGACCCTTACAAATTCAGGGGTAAAAAAAACCTGCAAAAAAACCCCATAGCAATGCACACTTGGTCAGTATGCACTGCTGAAAAGTGGAGCTGGGCCGCCCAGAGCCACACTCTGCAGCCAATCAAGCTCTGAGTGGCAGAATTGTCATGGCTGCAGCCCCGGTATAACACAAGGAGGCCCCCAGGACCCTAGGTAAGGCTTCTGGGGCCAGCCCAGTGGTGGCCCAAGCCTCCCCTACCCTCTGCAAGGCAACTTGCCACACACCAAAGCGTGTGTGGCATGGTCATTACCTAGAAACAAGTAGTGGCAATGCAAGGTGTGCTGCAGCTACTTGTCCCCAGGGAATCAAACTTCCACACACTTCTGGATGTGCCCAGGGAGTTCATTTGTGGTAAACACCTTAATGATGCTATAAGTAAGGAGTTACATGACAAAGGGCCCTCTTCCATCAATAGCAATCTGGCCCCTATTCATAATATTTGGAGGATTATGTGATGTCTCAGTGGGTGTGTCTATACATGTGCTTTAATATGTAGTAGCCTATTTTATTGTGCATTTGAGTGTTACGGCAAAAACCATGCTAATACGCTAATACACATTAAGCGGCGCAAAAAAGCATGTGTTTTTGCTACTGCACATTAAGACAGACTAATGCGCATTCAGTTAATACCTTACATTAGAGGTACTAATATTAATGTTCAGCAACAAAAATTGCATTAATGAATGTGTAGATGCACAAGACTGGGGGTTGTCTACAAGAGATGCTTTACTGCAGAGTAAATTAGTCTACTGTGTAGTTAGCTACTACCAGTAAATACAGGTAGTTAAATAACTGTGCAATAGATACTGCTCAGTAACACGCATGTAGATGCTGACCAGAAGCAAATTTGCTCCTGGTCAGCCTAGCCAGCAGGGAACCACAGGGAACAGGAAGCTTTCTGACCATGGTCCTGGCTCTGCTCAGCTCCCAGGCTCCCTGCTGGAGGTAGGATCCAATCAGTGTCAGGACTGGGGAGCTTTCTGCCTCCTGTCTCAGCTCCTGGAGTAGAGCTGGCTGCTCTAGGAAGTGGGCAGGGGCTGGAACTGCCTGGAGCTGGGTATCACCTGTCCCCTGGAACAGCTCTCGGGATTGAGTAGGGGCTGAGAATCCAGCCCTTGCCTGTCCTCTGGAGCAGCTGTGTGCTGTACAGAGCTGGCTGCTCTGGAGGACAAGTGACGGTTGGATGCCCAGCCCCTGCTCGCACCCTGGAGCAGCCAACTCTGTACAGCACAATGTGTTATGGTGTGGTGTGGAGCTTCTCTAGGGGACAGGTGAGAGCTGGATTTCCAGCCCCCACTCACTCCATGCCAAACAGGGCAGCAGCTGGAAAGCCCCATGCCCTACTGTCCAGCAGGGGATTTGCTGGCAGCTGTGTGTCCAGATGAGCACAGGACCAGGACAGATCTACTCACTGCAGATAACTATTTATTAGTTAAGTTTATTTTATTGTTTTTGAGTTGTGTATAAACAACTACTTATTTTCTCAAATGCATGTATTCAGATTTATTTGCTCAACAATTGTGGCTATTTAAAATTTATGAACATCTTTGGTTACTTAGGATTTAAGATAAAAAATGAAAACCATTTCCTATTTCCATGAAATTCCTGCCTGTAAACTCATTTCCTAGAAAAACTGGCTAAGGGGAATGAACACACTCAAAGATAATTAATTTAATTTAAAAATGAATTAATAATTATAAACTTTTTTGGAGGTGTTCACATTTTAGCCACATGTTCAAGTCTATTGATTTTGGTAGGACTTAGGAACATGCTTAAAGTTAAGCATATGTTTAAATATATTACTGTGCAATATGGGTGCATGTCTACACATGCACATCCATACTGTGCAGTAAATATGGTGGCTTACGCCAGCTTGAGCATAAATATGATACCTGCATCATGCAGGTATCAATTTTTGCCTAATTAATTAATGCGCAGTACCGCACCTGTAGACGCCTTACTGGGCAGTAACACTGTGTGTGTGGACTGACTTAGGACCAATTTTAGTCCCAAGTCAGTCCACATACAGCATTAATGTGCTTTAACACCTGCATGTGTAGATGCTGACCTATTCCCATTTACTGTGCAGTAAATTACTGCACAGTAAATTTAAGCTGGCATAAATGCACATGTAGTCATGGCTAGTATGAACTTAAATATTTTGCTGAATATGGGTCTGGCTCTACTTACCTGTCTTAAGGACAAATACTGGGCATCCACAGCAGTCATGATTTCAATGGGAGTACTAGGGAGTACTAGCACTTCTCAGAACATCTCCTTGACAGGTAGAATGTAAATATTGGAAAAACCCAACTACCTCCCCCTTCCAGTAAAGTCAGTTGGAACTGGACCCAGTTCGGCTGACATGGCAGTATTATGTAATTGTTCTTGGATACAAGCATGCTCCCAGTTTGGGTTCAGAATCAGATACTTGCCACAGCTTATAATAAATCTTGAACCCTAGTTCCCTGACAGCTTTTTCTGAACTTTCCACAGTTATCATTAGAAAGAAAAAGGACATGGCAGGATGAACAAAAGAATTTCTGCTGGATGGTTCTTAAGTTGCTAACTGCAACATTAGGCAATTACAGATGTTTGTTGCTTTAAGAATACTTGCAACTGAATGGCAAAGCTCTTGGTTTGTTTTACAGAGGCTCAAGCATTACTGCACATCACAAATTCAAATGGACAATAAATGCCAAGGTAGCTCACAACCGAGGGAAGCAAAGAATCACAGAAGATAAGTCATTGAAATCAGATATCCACTGGCATGGGAATGACCATGCCTACTTCTCATTACATTTTTAGGTGTCTGTATAAGCAGCTAGCATATTGTCATTGCCATGGGTCACATTTCTATGTCCATCTGTCTAGGTGGGTGACGTCATATCTAACTGTATAGAACAGAGGTTGGTATAGTAATGTTGCTAGAGAAAGAAAGAAACCTGCCTAAATTGGTTTTCCCATTTATAGCCTTTGTGGCATATGGTATCAGAGCCACCAGGGAAAATTGGAGGAGGCAATGACTTTATGCATACTCTCATGAATATGAATGTAACAGTACACTATTTTACATTCAAATATTTAACTGAAAATGAAATGGGGCCTGATCCAGAAGTCACTGAAGTTTAATTGAGGTCTTCCTGTTAACTTCAATGGGCGTAGGATGTTGTCCATCATGATTATGTCTGGCTATATTCTCTACTAGTTTATCTTCACTGACTTCATTGGAATTATGCTGGAGGAGAATTTAGCTAATGTGCAAGCAGTTATATCTGTATAAACAAGAAAGTACACAGCCATGTTTAGCATTGGCATTGATCGGTGTCTCTCTTCGTCAGTACAGATGTGCATATTAGCCAATTCCCAACTCAGGGCATTCTGATAAAGACATACAAACAGTCCTTCTGCTGAAGCAATCAAGGTATTTACCATCACACCTATAAATAAAATAAGTCCCTTTGGATCCTTCTCAGTAGTATGCAGCATAAGGCATGTGTGGGGTTGAGAGTATGACACCCATGTGACACCACATTTCATCTCTGCTCATGCTTTCTCTACTACCTTCCATTATAGATTCTCCTTTCACAACCATCCCCTGCCTTAGCCCATTAATTATGTTTGTGGACATGACCAATTCTTTCCCTTCAGCCTGTGTTCTGTGTGTGGGTAGACTGGATGATATTTGGTTTGTCTCCTTTCTTTCAGCCTTGCCTCTTGATGGGTTGAGGAAAAGCTATTTGCTAATACATTTCTGACTAAAGATTTTTATTATTGTATTCGAGGGAAAGATGCAGACTTATTTTAAATAAATATTAATTATTTTTGATCAGTCACATCAACCATATTTTGTGTTCCCTTTTCACAGCTAGTCCTGCTATCAAGATTCACATACATAAATAATAGTCATTCAAAGTGAATGTTAAAGTTGCATATACAAATGCCTGCAAAAAAGAAACATTTAGTTTTGCAAATGTTTTGGCTAGAAATTTGATTATAAGACTTTCATTAAAGAAGACAGTGTCAGATCCCTCACCAGTTCTACAAATTGAACTTCTGAGCACCAGGACATTAACTATTAGTAATAATTTTGAATTGCATACACTTTAGAGAATGATGCTCTTTTTCAGGAATCCACTGAACAGCCTAAGAGAGAGTTTTGACGGATTAGTCATGAATTATTTGTTAATCTCTAGTTTTATTTTAACTTTCCATTCAGTAAGAGAAATTCCACCCTTGAATACCTTGTGCAACTGTTACTGAAGTCAAATGGCTATGGAGTCCAGTGTTTGTAACCAGTGCATAATCTATCCCAGTATTGGGCACAATTGATATATTGCATTTGAACTATTTTTTATTATTATTTTTAATTTATGTTTCTTATTAAGGATTCAAACAATGCACATATACATTAACAATGTTCCAAAATGTCTTACTTTTCTAAGAGAAAAATATGATTAAGAATATGTTGTAGCTGGGCTATCCAGAATTGAAAGTGAAAATAAATTTGTAGGGAAGTATTTTAATAGGCTCTTGTGTTAAGACCCAAGCCAGTTCACCTGCTATTAATAAAGTTTTACTATTGACTCTATTGGGGAAGCAAAGGCAGGACCTTATGGTCTAATTAGCACTGGAAAAAGAAACCATTTATTAAAGACTATTCCCAGAAATACGCGGCACGGAATAGCATTTACCTGTACACGAAATACTTCCTGTGCCATGTCTATTGTCAGTAATCACAGGCTGTCTCATAAATGTCACTCTCCTAATGCTCATAAACAGCTTGGTTCCCTTTTAAAATCTGGGAATATTTATAGGAGCAGAAAGGCTGTTTTTTACTGGGATAGGAGTGTGGATGATGAGTGAAAAGTATAGAGTTCTGAAATAGCTACCTAAAGCTTCGGGTTTTTTTCTGAGGGAAATTTTGCTCCATATATATTTACTGGTTCCTTTTATTTTTATTTGCGTACATTATCTAGTCTGTCTTACTGCTATTTCTTGTATTAGACTCGCTTACCTTACAGTCCAATGCTATAAAATCACAATTCTGCTTCTAGCACATGTGGTGCCATGGCATTTCTCAGTTCCACTGTTGTTGTGTGTCAGCAGTTTCCTTGGGAATCATAAGTTGTGTTGATTGTGTCCTTGTCCTTCTGCCACATTGTAGGGGGGTTTAGTTTTTTTCATTTTAAACTTAAACGTATTGGGTGCCTCGTGGCTGTTATATGTGGGAGGGGCAGCAGTGTCTGTTATTGTGGATCTCTTTTGACAATTTTTTATTACATGGTTGCCTGTGATCTTAGAGAACTTAGCTTAAAGACCTGGGAGGGCCCTTCTAATTCCTTCCAAGTGCAATGCAAAATGTGGGAATTGTCTTGCATTATACAAATTCTTGGGGGAGATTAATGCCTCATCTACACCTCAGACACTCTTTGTGCCTGCCATTGTCTAGGTGTAACAACTTGGAATTTAAAAAACAATTCTGACTGGGATTTGATAACTGCAGAAGGGTTATCAAGGACCTCAGCTCATTCTGCCTTAGCTGTGTTGGCTTCATAGTGCTAATGTGGGCAAAATGACTTCTGTTATGGCAGCAGATATGGCAGTGCATGTACATAGGGAGAGGATCTGTTGGGGGAGAAAGTTTTCAAAGAAGATCCAAACTTTAAAATTGCAAAAGTGTTTGATTTTTTTAAAAGGAAGTTTGACTTCCATTTGCAACTCTTGGTGTAGGTGTGCATACATAAGTGATATCAACTTTTTGGATGGGGCAGATGAAAGAACTTTGTAGAGGAAGCCACAGAGACAAGTAAATAGAATTAGGTTTGTATGAGCAAAATTTGGTTGCTTAATGTTTGTGGGAAAGGAATACAAATATGAACAAAAACAGTTTTACTTCTATGTCAGCACAAATGCTCGGAGGGTGTAAACAGCCCTCGCTTTTGTGCTGACATGAAAATTTTATGGCGGTACAAAGGCCAAGCAAACACACATCCATGCCCCTTCTTGCAACACAAATGCCCAGCATTTGTAGCCACAACATAGGCAGTATGATTTTGTATTGCCGTTTTGCAGCTGACATCTGTTTGCTCTGAGGTGGGAGAGTATGGGCAGCCTGAAGCTTCCTGTGTTTTCCGGTCACCCTGGCAGGCAATCCCAGGGCTTCAGGGACCAGATCCTGTGCATCACAGTAATTCCCATTCCTGGGGCATGCAGGGTTGAGCATGTGAAGCCCCACAAGCACCTGCCCAGGTTCCCGCCACTTTGGGATTCCCTGGGTGTACATCTCTACAGATGTAGAGATCACTTTTAGAGATGTACACCAGGACTTGGGTGCCTCTCTGCAGACAGGTTAATCCCAGGTTTTTCCCTAGCACAGGGTCACCCTGAGAGTTGTTCCACAGGATCGGTGTCTGACCCCTGCCAGCTGTGGGACACATCCTGGCACAGCTGATACACTTCCTTTGATGATGCCTGTTGATATCCTGAATATTTTACTCGGACGTTAACCTGTGGTAAAATTCAGCCTGACCTTGTGTGCAGGGCTCCTTTTGACATGGGTGTATCCAGCCTGTCTAGTTATTGTTTTCATGTTGCTCCTAGTGATAGTGCCTCTTCTTATAAGATATGTCAATATACAAAGGACCCAAGTGATGAGGCTTCCGATATAGAAACTATGGGGGTACGAAACAGGCCATACTTGATTCGGATTCAGCACAAATTGGGGACAGTGATTCGATTATTTGATTTGGATCACTGTCCCTGATTCGATTCAGCCGAATCTGAGTCTGAAGATTCGATGCTGATTTGAAGAATCAGTGATTTGGCCATAGACACAGCTTTAAATGTTTTTGCTACATACCTCAGGGTACCAGGCATGGCTCGTGAACACTTATGATGGGGTGGATGGAGCATCCCTGTGGTGCAGGGCCCCTCTCACGTGCTCAGCAGTGAACCTGGAATTGGACCAGAAGTGCTTCCAGTCTACTTCCAGGTCTGCCAGGGAGCGCACAAGGGGACTCCCTGCACCCCCCCCCGCTCGGTGATTGGATGCAAGGGGACCCCGGGTGCCCCCCAGACCCAGAAGATACCAGTCACTGAGCTGGGGGGACTGCAGGGGGTCCCCCCCATGCACTTTGTGGCAGACCCAGAAGTGCTTCTGATCCACTTCTGGGTCTGCTGCCGAGCATGCTGAGGAGCCCACCGCCCTCCTGTGGGATGCTCCATCCGCCCCAGCATCACTGCATACACGAGCCACCTGCTAACTTGAGGTATGTAGAAAAAACATGTAAAGCTGTGTCTACATCCAAATCTCTAAATCTTTCCAAATCTCTCCAAATCAATTCGGAGGGTTCCGATTTGATTCAGACAGATTAAAGGGTCTCCTGATTCGATTCAGAGATTCAGCCACTAAATCAGGTCAAATGTCTGCTAAATTGAATCGGGGACTGAAGCTTCACACAGCCCTCATATAAACCTCTATTTGGGATGAGCAAATTGATCTAGGTAAAATTTAATCAAAAACCCAAGACTCAATTAAAACATGAATGGGAACTTTTCTGGGAGGTGAGAGGAGTCAGAAAAGTTTGGATAACCTTTTTTTACTGTTACTTTTCAGTTTTGTACAGCTTTCTCTGTATTTCCTGGTTATGGCCAGGATGAAACTTGCCAAAATGCCAGGGAAAGAATCACATTAATTATTGTTAAAACCAGAAGCAGAGGGAATGGGAACCTCCAGAGAGAGGATATTATTAGGAGATTTTCAGATGAGACTTGCTAAACAGTTTGGATAAGACTGACACAAATAATTAAAATTCTGCAAAAATCTGAACCAAATTGAATCTGCAAGTCTGGGGAGGTTCATTGGCGATAGGTCTGTGTATATTCTGCCAAGTAAATTACAATAAAGAATTTTAGGAAATAAACATTGATTGTGGTCTCAGTAATAGGGCTTTAGCCTGGAAATCTCCAAAAAGGTAGGGATAATTCCCAACCTACCATCCCCAGACTTGGGCTGAACATTGCAGTCACTGCTGCATCCTTGAGTTCACTAATTGCCACAGGATTTTGTCTCATCACCTTCATATTCCACTGGCTTCTCTCCCAACACACTTTTTCTGTTGTCTGCTTTTAAACCAATGAAGTTATATGTAACACACCTCTACACCAGGTAAGTGTTATATACACCTGTTAAATCTAGACATTTTGTACCCTTGACCCAGCAGAAAGAGAGTCAAAGCCCTCCAGTCATTGCAGGGGCCGGGGGGGGCGGGGACAAGATACAGCAAACAGATCAGGAAGATATGAACTATTCTTTCATTTTTGACAGAGGATGGGGCAGCATGGGAAACATAGCAAACTGTAAGAAACAGACGTTTCCCTCCTTTTGCTGCAATGAAAATGTTTGTTTATGGGGGAAAAAGGTGACACCAGAATATTAGCAGATTTGATGAACATTGTGTTTTCACTAGAGGTGATTGAAAAATCCAAGTCCTTCTTGAAAACAAAAACAAAAAACTTGAACTTGATTTTTTTTGTTTGGAACTGCTAGAAATGCAAGCTTTTTTTTTTTTTGGTTTTGTCATTTTGTCAGTTTTAGATATTTTAAAAAGTCTTGCATTGAAGATTATAAAAATATTGTTGATATATTCTTGTCCCTAACTGGAGGTTTTCTTCTATGGGCAGTCCATCTCCATACAGGCCTTTGTGCAATGCCCTGATGTAATAATTTACATTTAAATAGAGCCATCTATCCCAAATGGCTTTACAAATTGTACATATGCATATACTATACACAGACACCATCCCTTAAAAAATAACCATCTCTACAGTGGGAATCAGAAACGGGGGAACCCAGCTATAAGGGGACTGGAAGAAAAATGTAGCCAAATAAATTAGGACAAACAGTGGCAGGCTATAATTAGTATTTCTGTAGATCACATAGGGCTTTGGTTTTTAAGGTCTCATCTAAACACCCTTAAACAGAACAGGTAAATTCCATGACAGTCGCTGTATCTGTCTGGAAGGGACAAAGGTTTGAATCTGTGATTCCAGAGAGTGTTCGGTGTTCCAAACTTGACACACACATCACTGCATTGTCAGCTAATTAGCATCACTAAACGTAAGGGGCACTCATTCTAAACGAGCATATTTTATCTAGGCATCAGTTGCTGAAGGTAAGTTTCACAAGGAGAAGTTCTTATAACTCAAGAATTGTTATACCGATTCCACCTTAAATGGATTTTATCAGACTGTGCACTGGTAAGCTCATGCTAATATTGGCTCCAATAAAGAACAAATCAGTGCCCAACTCGACTCGTCTTATCGCACAGTCAAAACTGATGGCTGAAGAAGTCATAAAGATCCCATTTAATCTCTCGCCTATCTATCACTGTGAATGTCTTTATCCTCTTTGTGCAGTGGTAATATCTGCTCATTATGAAAGCAAAATAGATCTGGCATGAATAAAAGCGGAATGAAGTGCTCACTTTGATTTTGACAGCATGATCAGTGGAAGCAGTAATCTGTGAGAATCAAAAGGGCTAAATTATTCCATAACAGTAATTTGAGGGAACAGCTCAGAGCATACACATCTGCTTTCATATATTGTGACGTGCACTGATAAAACATCCTTCCCAATTTACTCTCTCTGTGCTTGACTAATCTGCAACAGCTCTCACAATGTCTAATCATGCCATCAAAAAGGAGAAGAAGTTCAATTGAGACTCAAATGAAAGAAGATTGGAAAACTATCCTCAATTGAAATTACATTTGTAAATGAGCCATAGTTTTTCTGTTCAGAGTCCGTTATGGTAAATCTGCCTGAAGAAGTAGTTATGCTGAAGAACAGCAATGTGTATCTAGATTGTATTTATTCCATTACTGCTCAAGTAAAATTATGGCAGCTCAGGAACCCTAGGGCATGTTTTCAAAAGTGAAATGCCAGATTCCTAATCAGATTCCTATACTATAATTATAGCATATCTGGTCAGCTGAAAGATTTCCAATACATATAAATTATATGGCCAGATTGGAGTTGTGGGGGTTTTTTTATTTTCAAGCATTTCCATTTTGACCTATTTCTTGCTTTATTTCCTGACTTGGAAGTGACTGCATAGGTTATTATTGTTAGCTTTCTGCATTATTTTTGGAGTGAATTTATTAGAGTCCCCAATTTTTCCTTCTGAAATGGAGACTTTGAAAACTCAGGTCTGATTTGGAGATATGAGGATATGTGTTGTTGCACACCTGGACTAAGCCGTTACTTCAGGAGATGGGCATAGGGAGAACATATATATTAGTAGAAGGGGTGGAGGAAACCATTTAAACTACAGTGGCCTTTTCTACATTAGGATTTTGAGTTGGTTGCCATGGATTATCTAACACGCAATTAAAAACATACATTTCCTCCTGAAATGGGTGTGCTCTGTGACTAAGACCCATATCCTGGTGAGGAATGACAACAGCATTTTCCTATACCTTTAGGAAGTTTAATCATATCTGCCCCCTAGTGTTTCCCTGGGTGAATCAGTGAGATAGGCACATTCAGCCCCAAGGATGCAGCTTCCTCTACTGTTGAAATTTTATACGGTGCTCTCCTTAAAGCCTCAGCACTTGGGATCTCATGCTTGCATAAAAATTTAACACAAAAAAGGCCAGACACCTTAGGCACTTAGGTGTCTAAAAAGAAACTTCAGAGGAATTTAGGTGCCTGAGTCCAAGAGTGTGCTCTATTAACCTAACTGTGTCAGTCTTTGAGAGTTTAAAGGTCCATAAGCTATTGCTGCTAAAGACAGCTGTGCACCTAAGGCTCTGTTACAGGGCAGACCCAATGACGCTGTTGTTTTGGTTGAGCTGTCTGTCTAGGTACCATGTCTGTCCTGAGCCCATCTTGAATTCACATTCCTGTGACTAAGTCCTCTGAAGGGCATGATCTAGGCTACAGGGATTCAATGGCCATTCACTCACATTTAATAACTATAACCCCCCTTTTGTTGCTTTCTACAGACATTTGTGCATTTGATTTTTAGAACTGACCAGTCTGTTGTAAGCAGGACTGGTCAGGAAGTTTTTGGCAGTGTTATCACTGGAGAAAGTGTAGCTTCTGCAAAAAATGAAAATGTGTGGGGAAAATGTTGGTTTTGCTGGAAAAAAATGTCAGTTTTGAATTTGAAGAAACACCAATGCAAACTAGGTAGTTTGGGTCAACCCAAGTAAAAAAAAAAAAAAAAAAAAAACTTGAGCAAAATATAAATATAAGTATGTACAGAGCTGGAGTTGGGGGGGGTGCCGTGGTGCAGATGCACTTCCATCTCAGTTGACCCCACCATGGGAGAAACAGCTAAGGATTTTTCTTTTCATTCCAGAAACAAGTAGGAATTCTGCCCTCCTTTCCTTTCCATCCTCAGGGGCATTTCTTCTCCCTTCTCCTTCCCTCCCTTGTCCACCTCTGCCGCTGTCTCCAGCTGCTCCAGGGGCAGAAGCAGGGAGGAGCAAGAGGGCTCCACCATGGACAGCACCAGAAGCAGGTGGGTTCCTCCTCCCTGCCTGATCCCCGCAGGTGTTCCCTGCCAGCCCAGGAGCAAGTGTGGAGAAAGGGAACCCACCGGCTGCCATTGCTGCCTCTAGTCAAGTCTGGCTCTGCATGCAGCCTGGCTGCTATGGGGCAGGAGCAGTTTTGGAGCCCTGCTGCCTCTGGCTTGGCTGCAGACCATGGGAGCAGTGGGTGGGAGAGAGGGAAATGTGAGAGGAGTGGAGGGAATGTGCAGCTGAGCATGGAGGGAAAAGAGGGGAGAGGGACGAGTCTTACCTGTTTTTCAAAAAAAACTTGCTGCCTGCAGTGATGGGGTAGGGAATGCAGGTTAGTGGTCCCACATTCACTTTTCCAAAATCCTGAATCTGTCTATATGTATTTCCTGTAAGGAATGAGTGGAACTCTCCACATGATACCCTACAATCTCTCTTGAGGTTGAATATTTACGATGTGTCACAGTAAACATGACCACAATAGATCATGGGAAATATAGTCCAACCACGGAGTCTGGCTCTAAATGAGAGTGGGGGCTTGAGGGACCCAACAAACAACTCATGTGCAGCACTTTGAACATCAAACCAGCCTTGAGTAAAGCATTTACATTTAAAGCAAAAGAGAGCATTTACTCAAAATACAGAATTAAATTCATTAAATATTTTTACATCTTCTGTCAGCAGAAAAAGAAGCTAAAATCATTGCAGCAATTATTCACTACAACTTTTGTTTGTCCAGATATGTTATATGTACTATACAATACAAAAATGCATACAGGTATTTTGGTTTAACAAGGTTTATAGATCACTAATAGGTGTTTAAAGCTCATAAAAGATGGGAGACTGGATGTTTGGTTACCTTCAAAACTGCATGATCAAAGAACAGCTATTAAAGATGCCTTCACTGGGTATAGATGTGTAGGTATATATTGTTTCAGTGTACATGTAGTCACCAAGCAGCCAACATTATCAATGTATTTCAAAGACCATTTGTCTTATCAGTATGTTCATGTGACAGAACTTATACATAATTAGGCTTTGATTCTGCAAATGCTCATGTACATGCCTAAGTTTAAAGCACATGATAAGGTACATTAAGTTCAATGGAAATAATTAGGCTCAAAATTAGGTGTGTGTCTCAGTTTACAGACTCAGAGCCTTAAACTAAAAGCTATTTTTGTGTGTCTATAAATTCATATCACACTTTGAGCAGTTAATAATAAAAAATAATGAATTATTTTAATGACCATGCCATGAATTCTCTAGTGTATCAATAGCCTTGTTTCACATTAGGTTGTCTTAAGAATAAAATTTAGTTTTCTATTGTCCTTCTATTGGGCCATCCAAGGTATTCCAAAGCGGTGCATGCATCAGGAATTAGTTTGGATCAAAGCCCCTCAAGATAATTTAGGGATACATCTGGCTCAGGTTAGTAGCCTGACTCTTCTAGGTGACATGGAGAAAACTAAATGTCCAACAATAACTCATGTACCAGACTTGGGCACTAGAACTTCTTTTATAGAGAGAAGACTCCTGTTTAGGGTACCAAGATTCTTTTCAAATCTTCTCTGTGGAGGGGCAGATCTCAAGGATGAAGTGGATAACAAGGTTATTTAACATGGGTTATACATAAATATCAGTAGGGAGAAGGGGGAACTTTCTACAGAGGACAAGGCCCTACCGGTGTTGCAGTTTTAAGGTTAGGGATGTTGAATGCTTGATCTTGCCTTCCTCTGACTGGCTGGAAGGGCCTTATCTCCTTTTTCCAAAACTGTCTTTGGCAACTGTGCTTTTCCTTTGCCATGAGTAAAGCCTTCAGTATCTTAGGCATTTTTGTGGTAGCAGTTGGAAAATACAGATTTTTTTTTAATGATCACAGAAATATTGCGGTTTTCTCCTTGCACGTTTCCACAGGTCCAGGCATAATGTGGTTCTAATGGACAAGTGTCCTCTTGCAGTGTTTGATTTAGGCACTAGACTTCACTGGGTGCTGTACAGAATTCTAGTAAAAAGTAATTGCTGGTAAACAAAGGGTGACAAATCAGAGCTCAAACTTTGTAGAAGTCTCTTTGTGTCTAGAGTTTGAAGGTTTTTTTAAAGACATGCCACCTATTTAAGACTATGACTCCATGTATTTGACATGGACTATTCGTATTCAGCTTACAGACTCCGTCTTGCTGAACTAATATAAATACACATTCTCACTGAGTAAGAGTTATCCATGTTGAAAATAATGGATACATTAAGAAAAGAAGGCAACGGATCTCCATGTGGTGGTTACAGTGGGTGTGTCTAGATGAGACGCTTTCCTTGAGATATAGCAAATTACTGCAAAGTAAGCAGCACTGTCTACATGTGCAGACACTTACTGCACAGTAATTGGCTTCATTTTAAGTAAATTGTCTACCTGTAAATACAGGTAGCAAATTTACTTGGGAGAAATTACTGTGCAATACAGCATGTGTAAACAGCTGCCGGGCAGCAAGAGGTGGGAGACTGCTCCCTGTCCCTGGAAGCTGTCTGCTGCTGGGGTGGGTTCCACCATCAGAGCCTGGGTGGAGACAATGCCCCCTTGCCCCAGAAGCAGGGTGCTCCCAGATGCCGCTCCGCAATTGCTGGGGCGATAACTTGTTCTCAGCCCCCAGCTCTGCAATTGCATATTCCCAGCCCCTGCTTGCAATTGTGATTGCAGAGTGGGGGCTGGAAACAATCATCTCCCAGCCCCCATTCTGCGATCATGGAGCGGAGGCTGGGAACAATAATTTCCCAGCCCCTGCTCTCCAACTGCAGAACAGGGGCTGGGAGCTCCCTGCATGGGGAGAGTTCCCTGCTCAGCCTGGAGCTAGCTGGGACCTGCCCCTGACTGGGACAGTTCCTGGACAGCCCTGGGCTATGTAGGGAAGCCTGCACGTGCAGTCTGGAGGTGGCTGGGGATCCCAGCTCCTTGCCCAATCAGGCAATCGAGGCACAGGGGTTGGAAAGAGCTGCAGAAAAGGGCAGGTCCAAGCCCCCTGCCTCCATTCTCCAGCGGGGAAGCTAGTAGTGAGCTCCCAGATTCTCCACCCAGGGGAGCCAGGGCTGGGAGCTCCCTGTAGCCAGGGCAGGGGGACACTGTTTCCTCCTGGGCCTTGGTGGCAGAGCCCACTCTGGCAGCAGGCACCTCCCAGGGGCAGGGAGCAATCTCTTAGCTCCTGCTGGGAGACAGCTGTCTCCTGGCCCTATGCTCCTTGCCAGCCCCTGGGCTAGCACACAGGGGAAGCATAGAGCTCCCCCTGGCGGCTGTAGAGGACCAGTGCAGGGCCAGAGGGGGTGGGAGCAGACTGCTGCCAGAAGCAGCAGATCTGCTCCTACATCTCTGCACGTGTAGACACATGCCTAGGATAGGTTTACTGTAGAGTAAGTTACTCTAGAGTAAACCCACCCCACAGACACACCCAGTGCTAGTGAATATGCTGTAGAAAAGATTTTATACTCTAACTGTTGGTAATTCTTCACCAAGACCTGAGGTTGAGCAATGTTATAGACACAATAGCTTCATTTTAACATGACTTAAGCAACAAGTGGAATGACATTTTATAAGAAATATCACTTAAGTTTCACTTATTTTTTGACCATCGCTCCTGAACTCACAGCTTTGAATAAGGGGTTGTATGCAAGAGTCAGATTAAGTGAAGTACTTTGATGCATAAAAGTAGGCATTGCAACACCTATTTTTTAAATGCTCAGGCCCTAGAATTGAATCAAGAGCCCTGGATTCTGCGGTTAGGCACCTAGGCTCCTGCTGTGGTATGTAATGGTGATCCCAACAACCACCATGCTGAGCATGCAGCTGCCTAGGGCCAACCAGTGAGAAATATTGACCATAAGAGCATGTGTTACACCCAACCCCTCAGCAGCTTTGCCAGGGCTGAAGAGAGATTGCTCTGGCTACTTAGGATCCTCAGCCTTGCAGCCTCTCATGTCAGTAGACACCAATGCTATTTCATGAAAGAATTGAGCATGTTTCATTCTTTTCTTCTAAAATACAACCAGAAGGGGAGATAGGTGTCCCCTTTTTTAATGATACCTAGTAGTTGGAACATTTCCCCAGCATGGCAGAGACCCAGGTTCAGTTTCCTCCTCAGCCAGAGGCAATTCAACCCCAAATCTGCCACCTTTCCCACTGCACTCCAGGCCATTTTGGGTGTGCACAGAGGGTACTCTCCACCCTTCACACTGCGGCTGTATCACACTGCAGAAAATAATTTAAGATGCATTGCACCAGTGAGAAAGAATGAGTACCAGAGAAGAGCTTAGTGGTTAGAGCACTTGCCTTCAGGGAGGAATTCTGGGCTCTAAGTCTCTGCTTTGAGGATACAAGGTTTGGCTTTGGATGCCTATATGTGGTCCCTTATTAGGTCCCTGCTGCCTGCAGGCTTGTCTACAGAGGACAAGAGCCTTGGCCACTACAACTATGTTGGCAGAGCCCCCTAGCGGAGATGCAGCATATACTGATAGAAGGGGTTTTGTTGTTTTTTCTGCAAGCACAGAGACACCACCTCCCCAAACAGCATAAATTAGGCTAACAAAAGCACTTGGCACCTTCAACTGGAAGAGCAGAGACAGCTGTTCCAGTTGTGTGTGGAGGGCATATGTGATTTATTTTTTTCATGCTAATTGCTGACCTATCTTTCCAGGCAAATTGCTGGCATATCTTTCTAGTATAGACTGATCGGAAACTTAATGTTGGAACAAACCTGAGTCTTGTTCTAAACACTCCCTGTATTTTGATGCCCTTTGTGGCTAAATGCCACAGTGCAGAAGTATTTGTGTTTAGCCTGGCACTCGCTCTGCATACTGTCTCCCTCTACAAACATCCTTTATGTAAATCAAGTGTTAATTATCCCAGCTCCACATTTTGTGTTGAATATCATTTTTTTTAATTACAGGCTTCATCTCAGGTTAAGCTTGCATGCCTGTTGTTGAGCCAATTATCATAAATTCCCCTGTAACAATTAACAATATTGGTACAGAGCTGCATGTATTTTAAATGTTATAATTATGCTCAGCTCTTTTGTTAATTGGCCTATCTGACTCTTTACTTTTTATGCTGCTCATCTGCTCATTACCGCAGCCATTTAATTCAATTAGCACCTTAATTAGAAGAACAGCCATGTCCAATGTCGTAGGACTTGTCAGAGTACGCGGCTTGATTAGCAAAGACAAACACACCATGCAAATCAGGCTGTAACATTTGGGGGCGGCAAGAATGGAAGGCAGCCAGCCGGTGAAGTGGAAAAGTAGCATGTCTTCATCCCCCAAAGCTTCACCAGGAGAGAGAAAATAAAGAAGGCATCAGACTGGGGAAGGAATAAAATAATTTACAATTCTGTGACTTAAAGCATCACTTAACATGAATGGTGTGTAACTCCTGAGGATAGTGTCACCACTAAATTATCCCCTGCCCCCATGTGCTCTTAAAAAATAGAGATATATAAAAATAATAGAATAGTCTCCCACCAAGTCAAGTATCCCTTTCAGGAAAGGAGAACCCACCCCATCCCCTTGCCACAAAGGAAGAGAGATAAAGATGAAAAAAAAAAAACCCATCTGGATCCTAAACTGGGGCAAATCTGTATAGCTTTATTGAGCTAGGTTGATTGGCATCAGCTGAAGATCTGGCCCACAGGATTTTAAAATTGCCCATTTGATCTACCCCTTGCTGTTAAAGATAACTTTCCTGTTGAGGAGGGGCAGGAGCAGGCTGGAAAAACCGTATCTTAAAAAAAAAAAAGAGCTCAATTTTCCAAGAGTAGTTTAAGTCTCAGTTTTGTTTTGTGCCAGTCTATTTAAATCTTTATTCCCTGCCTATTAATTCTCCTAATTAGAATTAAATGAAGCATGCTAAATTGCTAGATTAACCAATAATTAAGCAGCCAAAGCACTAATGTTTAATACACACAGGCAGCTCTTTCTCTTCTGTGATGGCACCGTGTCATGCCTGTTCATTTTATTTGAAAGGAATTAAGAGGCTTGTCTTCCATGGTCAACATTTCCCCCCTTTTATGTTAACTTATGTAAAAAGGCTTTTCCAAAAGGGATGGGTTTCAGGCTCGTTATCAAGAAGCTTTTGATTCTCTTTTTTTAATCCCTTATCTGTGAGCCCTCGTGAAACCAGTTAGACTCTCTTGTTTCTGAGAATCTAGTAGCTGTACATATATTTAACTGATAGTAGATTTTAATTAACGTGATATATAATTTGCACGGTGCTCCCTTTCTGTAGTCTCGTTTCTTAATTTCTGCTCACGTAATGAGAGCATACGCTTATTTTTAAAGGACAACAACCCCACTCAGAGTCCAATATTTATGCTATGTGCTTATGTGTTAGTTTGTCTTTATAGTATGCGTCTCCCTGGCATCTCTTGGAAATACTGCAGGCATTTGCTATAGGTGTACATCTACGTAGTCTTATTGAAGTCAGTGGAGATTATTCATGTACATAAAGTTAAGTACATGCACCAGCACCTTAGAGAAAGGAGGGAAGGACATCTCTTTTAGAAAAGCATTTGCTGCTCTTCTGCTCTGACTGTATAATTCACCCATGTTCAGGGGAATAAGCAAACACGGTGAAACCGATTGCATACCATCACCCGCCACCACAGTATCTGCACATGTACGTACATGCCTGCTACTGCATTTACCCCAAGCAGATAAAAATTCAAGGTCTTTCACCTTATTTCATTTAGGAAGAAAAAATGGTAATGGAGTCAAGTGTTTCCTCGATATAATACTGTGTTTTTACCCCCCAAAATATGCTAAGTCCTGTTTTCCTGAACAAAGGAGGTACAAAACTATGGACAGTATTTTTTCCCCGTGGTCCCAAGCCTCCTTTAGGTAGCACTCAGACCCAAAAGTCCTCTATCTGGGCATGCTCCTCATATTCACTTCTCATACAGCTGTCTGTGCGTCCTGCCAGTCTTCTTCACTTCTCTGTTTCAGACACTCAAACCATCTCAAAACAATAGTCAACAAGACCACTCCGTCTATGAGTGCCTTTTTTTTTGGTGGTGGTATGTGCTTGCATTTAGGGTAGAGGCTGTTATTACAGGGGGCTGGACTTGATAGCCCAAGAGCTCCCTATCAGGTCTGTATGCACCTATTTTTTCTTAAAGGAGCTTAACTGTTCATTTCAGCTTTCTTAAATAAAGAGAAATGATTGCTGCCCCCTTTTCAAGAAGACAAACTGAACCAATAGCACACCATTTTAGTAATGATTTAAAAACCTAAGTAACACATAGGTTTTGGACTGGTTTTGGGATGAATTGAATCCTACAGGGTTTCCTAGTTCTACATAATAGTTATATTTACTTGCTGCTCTCACTTTAGCTTTTAGCAGAAATTAATACGTGTTTAAAAATCCTCCTTTATCTCCCCATCTCATTTGTAGGATGTGGCAATAATTACTAAACTTTTAGTGAGCTGGACAGGGTTTCCATTGACCTTCTCACATTGACTTTAATGAGAAGTAGGCAGCTAAATCCCCAAGCGGCACCTCAAAAATATTACCCTCCAATTAAATACTTAATAGTTAAAGGAAACTGGCCAATTTCTACTTTCTTGACTCAGATGACCAGTCCTTTTAACACCAAAGAGGATCAGTTATCGTTAATGAGACCATCTGAACTTTGCCTGATTTCATGTTTGTTATCCACCTGGAAGCTCAGACTTTCTCCCCAGTTTCCCACAGAAGCTGGGGAAAAACAGCAACTTTTACTTGCATTAGGGTTTTGCTGGAGGTATGTGATGCAGGTCTGTACCTGTTCTACATCCAGCTCCAGTCAGCTGGACAAAGCCAGGTGAATCCTATGAAGTGGGGATAAATAACGCAGAAATTGTCACCTTGCTTTGGTGTTGAGACAAGCAAACAAACCAGCCTTACAATTTAAAGCCCTACTTCAGCTCAGCATGCAACTATATGCTTACATTTCAGCCAGTAAGACTAAAGACTAACAGATGATAAAGCTACTATGCTAAACCAAATCAAATGTCAAAGCATTTGCCCCAGTCTAAGCACGTGCTCAAGTGCTTTGTTGAATAGAGATGGTTTGTTTGATTGCAGCCCAAAGTAGCAGATCAAATAAAAAAAGAAATAAAAACAGGCCAAATTCAGTAATGTCCCCACTTGCTGATTTCTGGCAGAATTTGGCCCAGTGTTGGAAGTCATACTTATATACAGCTCCAGGGATGAATCAAAAGCAAAATGCTGTTAGTCTCTAAATCCTTCCTGTTCAAGAATTTTAAGTCTATTGGTTGAAATGACAAGGCCCTTGAAACCAGGTTAACCACAGACTGTAACTGGGTTGCTTTGTTTCTGTTATTGGCAAGGTCCCTCAGCAATCTGGATCCTGATTTTTTGATTGCCATAAGGTACGTGAAGCATAGTCACATCAGTGCATGCTGCAGGACAGTGGCGACTGCCTTCCATTTACAGCTGGCTGATTGATTGATTCCTCTCTCTTTTTTTTTTTAAAGCTAGGCTTTTTATCTGCTTTGGTGAACACCCGAGTTTCCACTACCTCTACTGATTGTGTGCATGTATATATGCGTGCATGTGCCTGTGAGCATGCATGTAACACATTTCATCTGCTGGATGCAATAATATCCTGGAGGAATGTGCCGGCTGTAAACTTCTTCATAACATCCTGTTCCTGCAACTTGAAGATATTGACTCTGAAGGGAAACAATGGCATGAATAAAATAAAAATAAAAAAAAGTTAATTATCCTTTGTGTTTGTAATTTAATTAAAGATGCAGTAAAGTTTTACTGTTTTTCCAGGTGATGATGTTTAGGGCTCTGAAAAGCTATTTGTGCTGGTGAGATTAAAGTGCATTTTAAAATGTTCCCCGAGCACTTTCACATTTGTTGATAGATTTTTAAATTAAACTTTAAATTGTAATCTAAATTACCTCCAACAATTCATGGTCCCTATAATGAACTCCCACCATTCCTGCTGTCATCCGACTATGATATACTGTAAATGGTAACTGCTCAGGGTTTTACTGAATAGTGTTTTAGTATTACTGCACTATATTAGTTGTGTACAACCTTCAAATAGAAATCAAAGCACCCGGCAGATTTGGTTTAGCATAGTAACTTTATTATCTGCTAGTCTTTAGTCTTATGTGTACACTCCTGCTGCTAATCATTCAGGGGCCTTCACAGCATTAACCTTCAAATAATTTTTAGCCATTTCTGTCCAGGTGGAAGCATTTACCTTCTACTAGCCACTGAGCCTTTGGACATTAATCCTTAATGAGTAAAAATAAAACTAATTGGGGAATATGAGTTTGACGCTTATTACTGAAGTGAACATGGGTCATTGAAGCACATTTAGAAAGAATACTTTTATAAATGACTGAAAGGGAAGATCCGAGGAGGGAGAGATGATCTTAGGGAACCAGAAGATTCATGTGCAATAAGGCAAATGAAGCAAAACTTGGCATCCCATAATATGCTCTGAAAGCCCAGATGTAAAGTGGCTTCAGTGGAGACATGCCAGTTTACACTAGCAACTGGGAAAGGTTTAGGCTGCAGTCCAGGGTAGAAAAATGGGGGTTAATAGATTAGTGAAAAACTTGGTAGTTATGTGTGTTCTTGTGCTTTCTGCTGTGTTTTCTCCTAAACATGGGAGGGGCTTTCCGTAAGGATCCAAAACCCATTTCTTTGCTAGTTGGGTTTGATTGTTAACTGATTTTCTAGACAAAGAAAATGTGATAGATCTCACTATTTGACATTCATAGTCAATTCATAGTAAAGAATTTATTATTGTAGTAAATGGGGAAATTATTAGAGGAGATGGGGTGTGGCAGTAGAAATGTAAGGTGACTTAGGATCTGGTGAAAGGGAAGATGGTAATGGGTAGTGTTGAAAAGGCAGATATCAAGATGGATGGAGGTTTCTAATGGAAACCCCTAAAGGATCAGTTCTGGGATTGAGCTTGCTTAAAATTTTTATTAGTTACTATGGCACAAGAGGGTGCTGATGAAGTATACTCATGACACACAGTTGGCTGGTACTGTCAATATAGAGGAGGTTTGGGATATCATACAGAAAGAACTGGATGACCTGGAGGACTGGAACAATAGAAATGGGATGGAGTTCAATACAAAAATCAAGGTCACATATGTGGGAATTAGTAACCAAATCATGTCATAACCTGGGAGCTCATTGGTTGGAAATAACTGAGGAGGTGAAGGATCTGTACACATCAGTGGATCACAGAATAGCTATGAGCCACTGATGGGATGCAGCCACAAAAGAGTCAAATGCAATCCTAGGATGTATCAGGAGAGGTATTTGCAGTAAAGACAGAGAAATAATAAAGCCATTGCACAGGCATTGGTGAGACCTCATTTGGAGGACCGTGTACAGTTCTGATCACTTGTGTGATAACCTAAAACTCAAGATGTGCAGAGGAGGGCCAATTGGATAATCAAAGCCCATCACATTAGAGGAGACTAGAAGAGTTTGGCTTATGTAGCTTAGTCAATCTGAGTGAACATATGAATGCTATAAATACCTCAGATGAGGTGAAGAGAGTAGTGAAGACCAGGGAGGGAGAAGAGCTATTTCAACTTCTGACTAATGTGGGCACAAGAACTGCTGAGTATAAAGTGTCCATGGGTAAAATTGATTGAAATTTAGAAGAAAGTTTCTAAACATTATAGGAGGAGGTTCTGAAGCAGCCTTACATTTGGAGTAGTGGAAACAAAAATCCCCCAGATTTTTAAGATGGAGCACAATGTTATGAAAGAGATTGTATGATGAGGTGACTACAATAATGAGGAAAGGGACTCAGTGATCAATATAGTCCCTTCCAGTCCCATTTCTCTATTTTAAATTGTAGGCTCCTTGGGGCAAGCTGCATCTTTCTGGGCACATCTACACGAGACGCTTACTGTGGAGGTGACTGATAGGCTCTGCAGTAAATGTCTTGGCATCTACACATGCGGCTCTATTAGGCCGCAGGAAGCTAATAAACTCCACAGCAGGGTTGTACTTGTAAATACAAGTACTATCCTGTTGTGGAGGTTTTTACTCCACAGCAACACATCTAGGCACGGACGTGGCTGGTTGGGGCATGAATGTGCTTCAGTGAAGGGGCTGCCTGCTCGCTAGCCCCTTAATGGAGCACCCTCATGCTTCAGCCAGCCCCTCCTCCACTGAGCCAGGTTGGAGCAGTCCTGGGCTGGCAAGCTGAGCCCCCCGGTCCCCTGCCAGTCAGGGCTGCTCTGACCTGGCTCAGTGTGCTGTGGTCCTGGGAGCACATTCAAATAGTGCAGCCAGGAGCAATAAGTTCCAGTGTGATAAACCCCAGAATTTATTGTTGCACCTTAATTGCATGTATAGACACGACCTCTGTTCTGTTTGTACAGCACCCAGCACAATGGGATCCTAGGATCTGTAGCCTCCCTGCTGTATTGGACCAGATGACCCTTGCGGTCCTGCTGCGCCGGTTCTGGTTCCCTGACTTAAATGGAAATGTTCTGAGTGTCACAGACTGCTAAGGGGTTTTTTATCAAAATTTAGAAAAGATATTAACAGCAAAATAAAAATATTCTTCAGAAGGGAATCACCAGGTGCAAACGTAGCCCACTGAAAACTGTTCCTGTATCTACTCCTCTTCTTCTCTGTAGGTCTATCCTGAATTAGACTGATGACTTCTCTATTTCCCCAAGAAGCTGGTGAAGGATTCCTTCCTCAGCACGTGCTGATGTATTCACGTCTCCTGGTGTACAGGATACAACTGCCAGTTTTGTGCTTTAACCACAAAGCCATTCTTTCTTCCTTTTAAAAGTGTATGGAAATGGCCTCGTTAGTGGGTAATCTGAACCCATCGCTATACCTTTGTGAAGAAGGGCAGTGTTTTCGCACCTTGCAGATGGGAAACTGAGGCACTGGGAATGGTTCAGGTTCTCTATGGTGTTAGGCATCTCAGGCCAGATTCAAAAGCTGGGGAGGTACCTAATTCTTATTAAGCACTTAAACTCCCATTGATTTCAATAGCGTTTACTTCCCTAAATAATTTTCTGGTTCTGGCCCTTAATTCCATTTGATTTCAATGGGTGTTAGGTACCTAAATATTTGTAGGACTTTGGGCCAAGTAACTCTGCCGTGGTCACACAGAGCAAAGAATTAAACCTCATCTCCAATACAAAACTCTGCGGCAGGGCTTTACTGACAAGAGCCAAATCTCACCCCTTGAGCCAACTCTGGTGTAGTTCCAGTGACCGAAAAACACCTGTAGGGAAAGCTTTCCCCTCACCAGGAGGCCTGGTCACCGTAGTGGGGTCTCCAGAGTCAGAATGGCAGCAGCTCTGTAGAGCGGACCTAGCCTGGGCTGCCCAAGGCTGACCTAAGCCCAGGCTTCCCGAGCCAATATCCTCACCATGAGCCCAGCCTTTCCGGTTTTTGTGTAGTATAGCTTAATTTAAACTATTTTTCAGTTTCCTCAAAGACTGCAAGCAGAACATGCCTTATCATTTCTTTATTTCAAATGTAGGGTTTGCATTTGGGAATGGGAAGCATTTGTTCAGGAAGGTTGGACTGAGATGCTTCTGCTCTAGCAGGGGGTTGAACTACTTGATGCTTGAGGTCCCTGCCAGCCCAATTCTTCTAAGATTCTGTTATTTTACAGGTGCAATGTAATTTCCACCCCTTGAAAAATAAGGCCTATGAAATAAGGCCTCTCCAATGTAGGAAGAGAATTTAAAAGAAAAAAAGAGGTGAAGTTAAAATCACAGTAAATGATAAGGCATGTCCTGCTCACAGTCTTTTCCTAGTATTCTGCATGTTGGGTTCTCATTTATCATACAAACAATCTGACCAACCATGAAACAGAACTGTAAGATGCTGTGATTTCAAATATTTCTTCTTCTTCGTCTATTCAGCTAATGTTTTCCATTCTCTCTCCTGTTCTCTCAGTTCCTTTCTCAAATAAAAAGGCAAAAGGAAAACTGTGTTAAAATTGTGAAGCCACAAGAGAAAAAGATTCTTAAATAATCAAATGTTATTTTGAAAGGAAGGATAGACTTCTGTAAGGCATTTGACTTAGTCTCACATAGATTGATAAAAAATAGCTGTGAACAAGATCAATGTAGACCACTTGGAATGGACTGAAAACTGGTTAGCTGATAGAGCTCAAAAAATTATTGTAAATGAGGATTCATTAGACAATGGGGGTATGTCTAGAGGTGTCCTGCAGATATTACTTCTTGGTCCAGTGTTATTCAATATATTTAAGATCTTTACCAGTGAAGCTGCTGATGACAGAAACAGGTCACGTGGTAAATAATGGAGTCAGGTTAGTTATACTGCTTGGCTTACTTGTTAAGATCAGTTCATTTTTGTATTTTTACATAGCCAATTGCAAGGTCACTACATGTAAGAATAAAGACTATTGGCCACATGGATAAAATGAAGGCATGTCTATATGACAGGGCATGATTTTTAGGATGTGCACAGCACAAGGCTTCTGAAAATCAGGTCCCTTCAAACTGTCTCAAGACAGGCACCCAAAAATAGAAGCAGCAAACATTTGGGCTGTGCGAAGCTTCAGTCCCTAATTTGATTTGGCAGAGATTTGGCCTGATTTGGTGGCCGAATCTCCGAATCTAAATCAATTCAAAGAGATTCAGAAAGATTCAGAGATTCGGACATAGACACAGCTTTAAATGTTTTTTCTACATATATCTAGGTAGCAGGCAGCTTGTGAGTGTTGCAATGCTGGGGCACATGAAGGATCCCATAGGAGTGTAGGGGGCCCTCCACATGCTCGGCAGTGAACTTGTATTTCCAGTCCACTTCTGGGTCTAGCGGGGAGCACACTGGGCCCCCCCCCCATGACCCCCTGGCTCAGCGAACGGCTGCAGAGGGACCCCGGATGCTCCCCCCAGACCCAGGAGGCACCAGTTGCCAAGCCAAAGAGGTGCGGGGGGGGGCCCAGTGTGCTCCTCAGTGGTCCAGTTCTGGTGGTCCACTTCTGGTCCACTTCTGAGTCTGCTGCCGAGCGTGCTCCTGTGAGATGCTCCATCCACCCCAGCATTGCAGCACTCACGAGCCGCCAGCATCGCAGTGGTCATGAGCCGCGCCTGCTAGGTATGTACAGGCAAGCCCCACTTGAGGCTGTTTCGCTTAGCGCTATTTCGCTATAACACTCATTTAAAATTGATACCTGATTTCACTTAGCGCTCAGTGAGTTTCATTATAACGCTCACGGTTACCATCTTGGGTCATTAAAAACAATTGCGGTGGCCATCTTGGTTTGTCAAATACTTTTGGTTTCACTTAACACTCGTTTCGCGTAATGCTTGGTTTTTCAGGAACCAATTAAAAGTGCTAAGCGGGAGTTGCCTGTAGAAAAAACTTTTAAAGCTGTGTCTGTGTCTGAATTGCTGATTCTCCAAATCGGCTTTGAATCTTCAGATTTGGATTTGGCTGAATTGAATCAGGGACAGTGATCCGAATCAATTAATTTAATTAATTTCCCTGATTCTGGCTGAATCCAAATCCAAATCAAATAGGGCCCACTTCGCCCACCCCTAACAAGCATCATTAATTGCCTTTGAAAATGGAGGTCATTAAAAATAATCATTAAGTGTAAACAAAATATAGCTCCTTGTAACAAAAGGCAATAATCCAGACTTGCTTCTCCTGAAGTCAATAGAGGTTGTTTTTAGAATAGAAGTGAAAATTTGCCTTCAATATTTTTTCGTAAAAAAGAAAAAGGATCTGTTGTTTAACAGTCTAATTATTAGTCCTTAACTCACATTTGTGAATGGTTATTTACAGGAGGAGTTTCACTAAAATGAATAGGAGTAAGTAAGAGATTGTATGGGCCCTTGGATTGCTTTGCTTTAGTGGTTATCCTTACAAAGCCTTTGCCTCATGGCAGTGAATATTGTTTTCTATTCAGCCTAAAACACACAGTTTAGATTTAGCTGAGGAAACTCCCAGTGTTCTTTCTTTCTTTCGCTTTGGACGCGCCGGACCAGGCTCGCTTGGAGCTGCGTGGAGCAATCCTAAGCGTAAGACTCCCCAGCTTCCTATCTCTTTTCTTTTCTCACTCCCACCTGTCTAAAGGTCTCTAGCCTCAGTTTATCTCGCTTTCTGATTCTTTTCTTGCCTTTTTGTAGCTTTTTCCCCCCCTTTTCTCTCCTCTTTGTCCCATCCCCCCATACTTCCGGTCTCTCTGTCTTTGCAGCCTTCTTTCTTACTGTCTCTTTCTCTTTCTTTCTCTCTTGTCTTTTCTGGTTGCTTGTAGCAGGGAGTTATCTTCCATTAGCTTGCCTTTCGTGGGGTGCTCTTAATTACTCCTTCCCCCCCCTTTTTTTTTTGTTTTTCT
>NW_017729033.1:16410742-16411131 GCF_001723915.1 Gavialis gangeticus
CCCAATTTTTGAGGCTGGGGTGACTGGCTTTTGTGACACCCAAGCCCTGTTGGATGATGGGGCTCAGGCCTCCTGCAAGTTGCCCTCCACCACAGCTTCGGCTAAGGTGGCTGGCTTTGGGGAGACAGGCCAGGAGCAGTCTGGCCCATCCTCTATGAAGGATGGGCCATCTGCCACAAAACAGAAGAAGAAGAAGAGCAACAAGGAGAGGAAAGTGAAAGGGATCCCTCAGGACTCCACATCCCTACTGAGGGCTTCCTCCGCTGGTGCTGGGGAAGCCCCCGCTGGAGATCCCAGCCCGGCTCTGGCTGTCACGTCAGTGACCCTACTGACGGGGGATGAGGGCAGTTTCGAGGTGGGGGAGGCGAAGACAGGGGTCATTAACACCT
>NW_017729033.1:16411142-16411634 GCF_001723915.1 Gavialis gangeticus
GGAGCGATGGCGGGCAGCGAGCAAAGTCTTAGATCACCTGCAGACTTCTGAGGGCCAGGTCATCACTGACCCAGGTGGAGTACGTGAACATGCTGTTGCCTTTTATCGCGACCTGTTTGTGGCTGAGTCGTCCTGCCCTGACGCCATGTGGGAACTCCATGCGGGCCTGCCGTGCCTTGGTGCCCTGGAAGCCAGCAAGCTTGAGAAGGGGTTGTCCCTGATGGAGCTGGCGGCGGCCGCAGCTGGCCTCGCCTCCGGCAAAGCCCCAGGCCTCAATGGGTTGCCTGCGGAGTTCTACAAGGCTTTCTGGCCTCTTCTCAGCCCCTGCCTCCTGCGTGTGTTCCAGGAGAGTCTTGCCGAGAAGGTCTTGCCGATCAGTTGCCGCCGTGCAGTGCTCACGCTGCTGCCCAAGAAAGGAGACCTTGGCTGCATTAAGAACTGGCGGCCAGTCTCCTTGCTGTGCACGGATTACAAGATTCTGGCCAAAGCGCT
>NW_017729033.1:16416634-16424622 GCF_001723915.1 Gavialis gangeticus
CAGAGCTACTGCGTGCCGGACAGAACCATCCAAGACAACCTGTTTCTGCTGCACAACCTACTTACAGTCAGTGAACTCTTTGGCCTGAACGTTGGCCTTATCTCTCTGGACCAGGAGAAGGCCTTTGACTGGGTGGACCACGCCTACCTCTTTTGGACCCTGGAGGCCTTTGGCTTTGGACCCCTCTTCACCGGCGCCCTCCGGGTCTTGTATCAAGACACTTCCAGCCTGCTCAAGGTGAACGGGGTGCTCTGCGCCCCGTTCCTCGCACGCAGAGGCATCCGTCAGGGCTTCCCCCTGTCGGGCATGCTTTATGCCCCGGCCATTGAGACACTGCTGCATGCACTGCAGCGCCGCCTGAGTGGTGTGGCCTTGCCACCAGCTGTGGGCCCGTCCGTTGCCCCTCTGCTGTGGCTCTCAGCATACACAGACGATGTGACCATCTTCCTTGACACCCAGGAAGACGTGGAGGCCCTGACAGCCTGCCAGCGAGCCTACGAATGCGCTTCTTTGGCCCGTATCAACTGGGCGAAGAGCGATACCCTGCTGCTTGGAGAGAGGATCACCACGCCCCCCCCCGGCCTTGCCCAGGGGCCTCACCTGGCGCCGCGAGGGCCTTAGGATCCTGGGCGTGTTTCTGGGGCCATCAGCCTTCATGGTGCGCAACTGGGACGGCCTCGAGGAAGGAGTGAAGGCCCACCTACAAAGGTGGCACTGGCGCCTACCCAGCCTCTCCTACCGGGGACACGTCCTCATTGTGAACAACCTAGTGGCGGTGACCCTGTGGCATTGTTGTGCCATACTCGATCCGCCAGAGGACCTGCTTGAGAGACTCCAGCACCTCCTGGTTGACTTCTTCTGGGACGGGCGCCACTGGCTCCCACGACCTGTCCTTTACCTACCTGTGACTGGGGGGGCCAGACTTTGGTTGACCTTATGAGCAGGGTGGTTGCCTTCCACCTGCAGGCCCTTCAGCGACTCCTGTACAGTGAGAAGCGCCCACCTTGGCAACACCTGGCATGCCGGTTTCTGCAGAGGGTGGGGGCCCTTGGCTTTGACTGGGAGCTCTTCCTGTTGGGCCTTATGCTTTTGTACTGGGCGGTGCTTCCAGCCTTTTACCGTAGCATGGTACGAGCCTGGCAAGCCACTTTCCACCTCCAGTCCCAGGCACATCACTTGCAGCTCCCGCAGTTGCTGGGGGAACCCCTGGTGCACAACCCAGAGCTGTGGCGCCCCTTGCCAAGGCTGGCCTCTGCCAGTCTCATGGCGGCTCTCATTCAGGCGCGTGTTCTCCACCTGAGCCATCTCCTTGACCCTGCTCGGTCAGCCTGGCTCTCGCCCGAGGCCTTGACCACCCGGCTGGGGATGCGCTCCGTTCGCAGTGTGGGCTGTCTCCTGTGTGACATCCGGGCTGCCCTCCCATTGGAGGCAGCAGCCACCCTGGAGGACCATCTCTGGGCAGGCCAGGTCCCCTGCACTGAGGATGCCCCAAGTGAGGCTTTTCCTGCTTTACCAGTCACCCCAGCCGTGGCCGACAATCTGGCCGGCAGCCCTGGGACCCTGCTGATGCTCCCTGTGCCTCCTGACAGTGACACAGGTTGTCCTTTTGCTTTTCTGTCATGTAGAAGTTTATACACCTGGGTGGTTCATGTCCGCCATGCCCAAGTGCTGGCGGGCCGCCCTGATACACTGTGGCGACGGCGCCTGGGGCCGCCAGATTCCCCACCAGCACACCCGGCGTGGCGCACATTGTATAAGTCGCCAACCGCCAAGAAGACTGGCGACCTGCAGTGGCGGTTGCTGCACGGCATCCTAGCCGCTGGCACATTTGCGTCCCACTTGGACCCAGGCGCCTCGACAGCCTGTTCCTTCTGCCCGGGGGGTGTTGAGGAGACCCTCTTTCATGCCTTCCTTGACTGTCCCCGCCTGCAGCCGCTCTTTGTCACCCTCGGGCCGCTGCTGCGGGCACTGGGCAGGAGATTTTCGGAGACCACCTACGTGTGCTCCTACCCATATCGGGCGGCTGAGAAGGGCCCTGTCTGCCTGGCCAACTTTCTATTGGGTCAGGCCAAGTTGGCCGTCCTCAAGAGCCGCCGAAACCGGCTTGCCGGGACCGGCTCAGATGATGCCCTGCGGCTTTTCCGCCTCCTGGTGCAGGCGCGCCTCTCGCTGGAGTTTGAGCATGCTGTGCTCCGGCGGGCGGTGCCCGCCTTTGAGACACGCTGGGCCCTTGAGGGAGCGCTGTGCCATGTGGAGGATGGCCGTCTCAAATACGCGCTCTGATGTCATGACTGGTCTGGGCGACCGGACTGGCTCGGTGTTGAACTACGACTTCCAGCTTGTGCCGCGTCCTGGGCCCTCACCAGGCTGCTGCTTTGCTTTTTTTTGGTGTGGCAAGTTGAAGGTTTTGTTACGTGTTTGATGGGATGGAGCAGGGTATGAAGTGTTTATCTATATAGTTATGACCGTGTGGCCGGCACTCCGACCACATAACTAGCATGAAAGACACGACGTGAAATGCAGCAAAGGTGTCTGTCACGGTGTGATGTGTTGAATGCAAATGACATGGTGTTTTTTGGGTTGATGGTAATTTGTTTGTTTTTCTTGCTTTGTATGCGGCCACCCTTTTTGTATCCCTGAACCCCTGAATAAAGTACTTAAAAGTCAAAAGTCTTTCTTTCTTTCTTTCTTTCATGAAATGAGTTCAAATATGCCAAGCAAATGAAAAGGGAAAAATGTTCTGTTTGCAAAACTATTCTGATGTGTTTGTTTAAAGCCAAATGTTACTTGGTTTTAAATGACATATAAGCATTTCTTTCTCACAGTTCTAACCCAAATCTCCTTTGCGGTAAATATTTACACTTACAAAATGCATGCATTATTAGTGACAGTGGAGGCTTTGGAAAATACCTTTTTAGCACAACCTTTCTTCTTCTCTCTTCCAAGCATAATTCAGAAATGTCCTGCAAAGAATCTGGTAAATGAATATGTATTGCTGTTTTACATGTTGCAACATATTGGCAGTCATTCCTAATTTAAGGTGGGATACAGATAGCAAAACTTTACAGCGTAAAACAGGATCTAATCTCTCGCTAATAGAAATTCATATTCCATATTGTACATCAGGCTGTGGAAGTTTAAAATGCGGCGGTGGCGCTAACATTAGCATTCCAGAGATATTTGTTAAGGTTTCTCTTGAGACTGCTCATATACACACACCCTCCTCGAGATAGCACAAGGCTCAAAATGAATTTGTTGGTGAGCTTCAGCGCCCTATTCTATTCATATATGGTTTCATTTTTCTCAACATGACCTTTGGTTCTCAACAGCGATGGCTTTGGTTTACTACTGGTTCAGAGGCAGCAGCTTTAAAGGAAAATGAGTCCATGTCTTTTTTAGCTCTTAACAAAACTGTGGCCTTGTAGCGAACACAGAGATCATATCTCTCTCACAAAGTGATACACGCAGGTTAAAGGATGTCTGCCCTGCTTCATGGGAAATGCAGGTCTCTTGGACTGCTGCCTGATTTCAATAAAAATGAATGGGAAAGTATGGAAATGTGCAGTGAATAAGAAACTTCATGGATAATAGAACTTTACTGTTCTTATTATACAGAGGGGAAAAAAGAGCTCAGCAAAATGAATGTTTGGATACTTAAGGGTTGCGCATGGTGAAAAGTATTTAAAAACATAAAGTGTTTTATTTTTAAAATGTCCTTAACTGGGAATAATGATGATAATGAAGAATAGTGTCAGAGAATATTCTAACATTAATAATGACATATTCGTGTGTTTTTACTCTTGCTTCATTATAAAAATTAATATTAGCAAATATAAAAATCACTAAAAGTGACCAATGAAGTTATAATGGAAAATAATTTTCAATTGTAACTTTATTGTCACAACATTATTGAAAATAAAATAATTGGAATGGTATCTCTGGCTGGCCAAAGCTCATCTGTCTGTCTACATTAGCTCTTAAGAATATGTTATAATGTTGGTAATGAAAATACAGTTGAAATGTATATCTTTGTTTTGTATCAGTTTATGGCAGGGACAACTGTTTTAGAGTTATGGGAAAGTAGAGAAAAAATATATGTTTCTTATAATAAAACATCCTATCCATCCTTTCTCTTTTAAACAGGGTAAATAATGGACCTTTTCAGCCAATGTAGTGTAGACCTTCTATAGGATTTCTATTTTGTTTGTTTGAAAAAATATTATTCAAATTAAAGGAACTTCAATATTAAATATTGGAGATGAGCAGAAAAAACATTTATTTAAGTCTGCAGAAGTTCAAAACTTATAGACCGCGCATGTGCACGTAGGTAGGAAGTTTCCAGTCTCATCGATACTGACACTCGTTAGTAGCTTTGCTCCCAAGAGTCCCATCTGGGTTCATGTGGTTACTCACTGAAGTAGTTTTTCTCATATGCCAGCGTTTGGAAGACTGGGTCATAAGTGCACAAGGAAGTAATGGCGGAGTTGTTGTTCAGAAGCCATTCCCGCTTATGAGCTGCCCAGACTGAATAAATGGATACATGTGGAGTAAGGAACCCTCCAGGTTTGCAATAGGCACGCAGTTTGGTTAGGATAGTTTTCTGGTAAAGTCTGCAAGACATGGTGTTGCTTACTTTCAGGTCTTCTGGTTGTTCTGGAGAAGGAGAGCGTGGAGTTCTGCCTTGGCTAACCCGTCCCAGTGTTAACATTGCACCGTTACATAGAGCCACGGGGGCAGCTATGAGCCCACCAGTTCTACAAGCATGTAAAGATGAGCGTAAGCTACATAAGTAGTATGATATCTTGCAGGGAGAGTAAGGGGAACTAAAATGGATTTCTGCAGTATGTTACAGGAAGCTTGCCAAGGAAAGCCTCTGCTAGGAAGAGAAACCAAAGTTAAACATCAGAGACTGACATCATTGAAGCCAACTCTGCATAAGACTCAAAAGCATATAGTGCTGCTGGTCACAATTGCCACTTGCAGAGGCAATGTCACCAGTGGGATTTTCACATACTTTCACCATTGATATTACATCTATTTCTATAGGAATTGCTGATAAAATTCCCATTGACTTCAGTAGGAGCAGAGATAGACAAGTCCTGAATACTTTTAAAAATCCCGTGTCACTGTACATATGGATGCCTGACTCATTAAAAAGCACAACTGTCTGTGTTAGCATCCTAAGCAGAAGTAAGATTTCAGTGGGACCAAATGTTGACATTCACTGACCCTTTCCCTTGGCTGATCTGCTATCATTTGGCCTGTGTTGTGTATTTCAGGTCCTTTCCAGCCATGTAGGTTGAAGGTGGTTGGACAGTCATGGTGCTATTAATTAGGAGTGGGATATAGCAGTACTTTATCCTATGGTCCTCTCATATCTAGGTTCTGAAAAAATACTATGTAGAAATGGGCTTGTCTTAAAAGGTCTGGTCTGAAGCCCCCTGAACTACAGAGAAGTTTTATCTTCTGATTTTCTTTTTCTATTTACAATGGTGAATACACATGAAATAATACTTTTCAGCTCTGGGAGTGCTTTATACCCACTTTGCAATGATGTAAAGTATCATAAAAGGTTCTGAATAACAGTGAATTGGGACTGGAGTCTGCATTATGTCATCATGGTCCCTATATCTTTAATGGGTTGAATCAAATTTCTCAAACTCTGGAGGAGTTCAAATGTCAGTCCGAAATTTCTACTTTAGACTAGAGCCAATCAGAACTGTTTCACCTCTTTGAAAATTATCAACTTTGTGTTGAAGACCCAAAATATTTTGTTTTTGTCTGATAAAAAGGGAAGGTGAAATTGTTAAAAGAAAGCAAATGATTTTCATTACAATGTTTACTTTGTCAAAAAATCAATTTCCCATCACAAAACTTGAGCAGCTTTAGCTAGGACCCATTTCTTCTGCTAACACTTTATCCTAGGAAGCCATTCTTTGTTTTCATCCTTCCTCTCATATTCACAATTCATATGATGGCTTATGCTACAGCTGGTTTTTTTTAGTAACAGGATATCATGCTTGCTTAGGTCATCCCTTTATTCCATAAAGTGGATCTACTAATCTGCTCTGATGAGCTTTTTCCCAGTGGAGTGCATGGAGCAAGATACTCTAAGCACGTCAGTAGTTATTGCTCTCTGGTTATTGGTTGCACCTGCAAAGGAGCAAGAGCAGAGAATTGGTGGGTTCTGTTTGCAGCCTTTATTCTGCTCTCTTTCCATTTCCATTGCTTGCCTGATCTTCTATCATTGTAGACTTCCCTGAATTTTCTTATTGAGGCAAGCCATTCAATTCAAGTAGAGCCGTTTGTTTTGTTCAGTGTTTCTTTTCTTCTGGGAAGTGCTGTATGCAGAGTTGCTTTACCCACCTGCCAGACTTTCTTCCGTATCACTATGGCTTTGAATTTCATAACCTCTGGGCTGCAGACAGACATGCCTGCAACAAGCTTCAAGTTGGGGCTGAAAAGCTGCAATTTTAGGGAGATCAGTAGAAGGCGATCCTGAGAATGAAGGAGAAGGAGCAAATATTTTGTCTCTAAAGATAGTTATGATAGCCCTGGGTTCTGGCATTATGAGCATAAGAACAGCTTGCACAAATTTACTGCAAATATTTTTTGAAAAAATGTATTCTAAAATTCTTTTGCACAAGAAATATCCTTTCCCCAGGGTATTTCTCCCCTCTCTTGCTGAGGAAACAGAAAACCTGAGTTTGCTTTGAAGCAGTGGTTGGTTGTTCTCAAGTTGAATGCAGAACTGAGACTGTAGTTTACAGTCAAAATCCCCACTAAGTCGGCCATTATTATATCTAAGCAAATTGTGTCCTAGCTCCCATAATGTGTGGGGTTCAAGAGGACACATGGGAGGTCTCCTTTCATGTGTGTGCGTGAGAAGGGGCAAGAACAGGCTGGCCTTGGCACTACCCAACCGTGTGAATTAGCCAGATTAGCTGTATCAACCCACCAACCGGCATATGCAGAGCCAGGCAAAAAGTGGGACAGGGGAATTACTCTTAGAGCAAGGAGCTCAGGACTGTTATTTCTGGTCTGGCCCTGGGGCAGCAGAACAATTTAGACCTTGATATGCCCTCAAAAGAGCCCTGTAAACTAAAAGAGAGTGTTTGAAGGCTCCCCATCCCATCTGTGGGTGGTACCACTCCTTTCAAAAGGCCAAGTGCTCCTCCCTTTACTCTGCAAGTAGATCCATTAAAGGCAATGGAGCTGCTCGTGGGGTAATGTATACAGAACCAGGATCAATGGGACTGCCTGTGAACTAAGGTCTGTGAGCTGGAGTAGCATTTTCTACCACTTTGTTCTGCTCCAGACAGCCTGCCCCTTAAACAAAAGCAACAATGGAGGTGGCTATCTGGCACCATCCCAGTCAATTGTTTGTCGGTGCAGGAAACTTGAGGGTGCTGCTCTGGAATAAGTAAATAGAAAAAAATCCCTAAGAAAGTAAGGGAGACAGAATCAGGCCCTTAGTAATGTCACTCATTCCTCACCTTAACAGCAATGCCAGAACAGATTACTGGCATTGGAAAGCCAACTTCAATGTGTTCAGGGCAGTAGTCAGGGAGGCACTCAAAGCCCAGGGGGTAGCTAGTATAAGGGTCCAGGAAAGGTGGTCCTTTCTCAAGGAGGCTATCCTTGGGGCGCAGCAGGACGCAATTCCTCTGCGCAGGAAGGCAGGAAAAGGGTCCAAGAAAACTTCATGGCAGAGCGCGGATATCCAGGCTGGCCTGAGGGCAAAGAAAAAAGCGTACTGGTGGTGGAAGCAGGGGACAGGGACAAAGGAGGAGTACACCTCCCTGACGTGAGCTTGTAGGGATTTGGTAAGGGAGGCTAAAGCAGCACTGGAGCTTAGATTAGCTTCTGGGATTAAGGATAACAAAAAGTCCTCCTTCAAGTATATAGGTAGCAAGAAGAAGTCTCGGGGTAACATTGGACCCCTACAAGGCAGGGCAGGGCAGTTGGTGACGGACGCGCGAGAGAAG
>NW_017729033.1:16430339-16440655 GCF_001723915.1 Gavialis gangeticus
AATGATACTGTGCTAGCTAATAGGAATTAAAAACACTAGAATAACAACAGTGTATTCTTTGGTGGCAGTGGATTATTTAAACAAAGAGCTTTAATGACATTCTCTCCTTTTTTTTTCTTCTTTGGGCTAGGCTTTTTCAGCCCTCTCTTTTGGATTGCATATATTGTTTTTAAAAGATACATCCAGCAGCTAACTTCTTTCCAAAGGCCAGGCAGGATAAATGAACAGTGCAGCCACAGACCTTCCCTGCCTTTGGATTTGGATCCAGGCTTCCCCAAAGTGTGGGGGAACTGGGCTCAAGGGTTTGGTCTATCTTGCTCCCTACAGCATGGTAAGGCACAAAGATGCTCTGTCTTGTTCAACTTCTCAGTGATTCCCTACCCCCTAGACTGAGCAGAACACAAAATATGGGTCACTAAATAGAGGCAGATGCAGCCTTTGTTATAGGCAAAGTGAAGACATGTTCCAAAGCCTGTTGAAGTAAAGAGGAGTCGGTGGGCTATGAATTATGCTCTGTATCAATGTTTCTCAACCCACAGGTCATGACTGAAAAGTGGGTTGCAAGAATATTTGAAAGGGTTGCAAACAAGTCCCAGCAAAATGCAGGGAAGTGTGGGTTCCCCTTGCAGGCTGGCAGCCTTCCAGCCTGCAAGGAGCTGCTTAGGGTGATTGGAGGCAGTGGGTACACATGCATCTGCATGCACACACGCAGGTGGTTGGCATGCAGCCAGGTAGGGTCATAGGAGCAGCCCCAGCAGCTGGATGCAGGTGGGGGTTGGAGGTCCAGGGCTTGAGGACCTGCTGGGGGGGGGGGATATGGGTGTGGGGTGTGCAGAGGTGCCTGCTGGCTGGGTTCTGAGGCTGAGTCAGGGTAGAGGGGGCGGGGGCAAAGGTCTTTCAGGGCTGGCAGAGAGCTGCGTGGCCGGGCTGGTGCCACCGGGGCCAGTGTGGATACTCACAGGGCTGGGGTGCTTAGGAGATGCTGCTCTGGGGGTGGGTGGGGCTGTGACCAGGCTGTCTGGCATGGTATGGTAGCCCCAGCCCAGGGCAGGAGGGTGCCCCAGGCCTCCTCTCTCCAGCCTGTGCTGGGGCCAGACTCACTCCATAGCTATCCTCATGAACCAGAGCCATTGCAGCCACTGCACTCCAGCCCAAGTGGGACAGGGGCAGCTGGGGACCCCTTCTGTACACACCAACTTTATGGAAAGGGGAGACTCCTCCCTAGCTTGCTCCTGTGGCCATATGGCTGAGGGCAAATGAAACTTGGGGGGCATCTCCAAGTCTCTGGGCTTGGGCTTACACAGAGGATACCTGCCAAAGGATTTGGAAGTGTCTGAAGCCCCACGTGGAAAAGTCTGGGGTGGAGGATAGGAGGGACCCATAAGGTTTTTGAATTATTCAAAGGATTTGGAACTGATCTGGCTAATTTGACCTGGTACATGAACATTTTTCCAAAATATTAAAACAAAATAATAAATCTGATATGTCCTTCATTAGAGTGCTGTGCACTGAGTGGAGTTTTGGTCCTGGGAGGTAGATTCAGAGTTTGCTCCATCCCCTCCATGCATTGGCCTGGTATTGCAGTATTTCCAGGAGTGGTGCAGCCCTCCAGTGAACGTGTGGCAGTGTCAAAGATAGAACTTACTATTGTTTCTGAAGATGCCTGATGGTCATAGTAGTAACTTGGTGCAGAACAGCCATTTTCTGCTGGCTGTCAGAAGCCTTGAAGAGGTGGGGTGGTTGTCAGCAGAGAATCAGTTTATGTTACTGTTCCTGCATCTGAATGGAAAGCATGGTTGAAACGGTGAGGCTTGGGGATCACACACTTGTACTCAATGACTGACTGCGAAGAAGTCTTTGGATGCTGTTGTCATAGAACAGGGGTGGGCAAAATGTGGCCCAGGGGCCAGATGCGGCCCACCAGGCCATTCTATCCGGCCTGCGGGGCCCCTAAAAAATTTTGAAAATCAACATTTATCTGCCCCAGCTGCCTGTCATGTGGTCCTCAATGGCTTGCCAAAACTCAGTAAGTGGCCCTCTGCCTGAAATAATTGCCTGCCCATCATAGAATCATAGAAAATTAGGCCTGGGAAGGACCTTACGAGGTCTAGTCCAGTGTTTCTCAACCCCCTAGGTCACGACCCAAAAGTGGGTTGCAAGAATATATGAAAGGGTCGTGAACAAACTTTAAAAATGGATTCTCCTTTAAAGGAGAAAAACACAGGGAACTACAGTGCTCCAGCCTGTGAGGGGCTGTGGGACTCAAATAACATTTCACAATGGGTATTGTGGCATCTCACCTGAGACATCACTAAAGCTGGTTCAAAGAAACTAATGGACCTTTGTGGAAATACAGGTGCTTGCAGGAGATGGGTGAGCAGAAATTGAGCTGTATTTGAAAAAGGAGGTGATGCAGGAATAAGGGATGCTGAAGAGACAGGTATCTGGAGGGAACAATGGTGTGATGCTGGGAGGTACCATGTTATCTTTGCCAAGGGTGTCAATGTACCTGGAATATTCCTGTACATATAGGTGGTCCATTAACAAAGCTTCTTCTGCTTGCTGTTAATAATGGTGTTTCCATGCTGTTAAGTACTGCATTAGATTATGAATGTGGAAATGGAGTGGCGTAGGAGCATGGATTCTGTCCTAGTTGCTGATCAATCGGGTACATTGTGTGGGAGCACTTACTGTGCCTGTCTAGGATAGGAGGTGCCTGTCATTGCAAAAGACAGGCTCGGTTGGCAAAGCAGTGCTCTGCTGGTGTAAACTGGCACTGAAACTGCATCTGTCAGTGCCAGCTTTCTAGTCCTTGGTCAAGGATGGAAATTGCTCCCAATGCAACTTGGAGGGGGAACGTAGAGCAAACACTGACTGTATACGAGTACAAAAGAATGCCACTTACAACTGTTGTATTTCCCAAATTCCCAGGAAGATTATTGTATATGACCTAACTGCTACAAGTTACAGAATGCCCATGCAAAGGTGTAAAGTTGTTTCCAAAGAAAAGGCATTCCCAGGGAAAGGAAAACCACTATAAATAGCAATGTAACTTTTAAAAACTTAAAGAAGTGGGGCTTGGCACAGAAGAATGATTTATTGGCTTGAAAACAGATCTAGGTGTCATTATCCCTGGCACAAAGTGTAACTGCATTGTCCAAGGCAGAGGCTGCAAAAATATGGCCTGCAGGATGAATCCACCCCACAGAGCCCCATCATCCACCCCCAGAACTGCCCTGGGTCCTAGTCGACCCACATGCCACAGGACCAACTGGCATGAGGCATAGGTCCTGGAGCAGGGGAGCTGGATCTGGCATGGCGGGAGGAGAGGAGGCAGGGGGGCCTTTGGGCACAATTCAGCCCATGGACCAGATCCATGCTGCGCATCTGGCCTGTGGGGCCAGATGAATTTGACAGCCCCGATCTAAAACAAGTCATTTATTGCAATATTTTTACCACCTGGCATTTGTGCAGGGGCTGTGCCTTTGATTGTGCTGTTTCAGATAGGTCAGTCTCTACACTGAGAATGAATGAGCTGATGTAGGTAAAAAGCCATAAACAACATTCCTGGTTATTATGGATGTTAGCAGGAGATGTTAATCGGTGTGCCAAACTTAAAAAGTTAAATGCATGTTTAAGTGTCTGAATCAAATGGCCCAATTTTCACAGGTGCAAAGGAAACCTACTGGCATCCATTTTTAACACCTGCAAATATCAGGCCTCTTCATTTCAGCTGTTTGAGCTGGAATTCGGGGATCAGTGTTCAGGCATCCACATTTGATAATTTTGATTAACTTGACAAGACAGTGCAAAATAATCTCTCTTTAAAAATCTCTCTTTACAGGATCCTACCTTCCCTGAAGCAAAACCACTCTTTGGGTTATTAGAGCAAGCTATTGGTCTTAGCTTTGATGATTTTGTTAAGCCGCATACTGTACTTTCCTAGGGAAAAATATGGCAACAACAATCATAGCAGTATTGCCCATTGATCACTCATAGCAGGTTTTATTGTGTCCCATTCCCTCCCTGAATCTCAAGCCCATGATTGCCAGCATAAAGCTGAGATTTGAAACTACTGCTTATTCAGCAAACACACTGTGGCTTTTTGAGCTAATGTACCTAGGCAGTATTATATTGTTTCAGCATGATGGGGGAAATGAAAAGACACTTGTCCAGAGGCAGGTAAATATTAACTATACCTTATAATGTGGCCCATTGCTGCTTCTCTGTGTTTTCTGGTCCAGGAAGCTAAAATCTACAGACTGGAGGTAACCTGTTTCAAGGGTCATTGCATTCTGAATAGCAGGGAAATAAGACTGAAAATAGGGGGAACATGCTCAGCGGTATGTGTCAGCAAAGTCTCGGAGCCCCTTAACCTCACCAAATAGTCTGAGTGTTCCTATAATTAGGGAGGAGCAAGGGCATGCTCTATTTATGAGTCTTTAGCACACCTGATCCTATTACTGTATGCTCTTCTATCTAGATTCTTCGCACCTTCCAGTAGCACATGAGTAACATCTGCCACAGATGGTTCATTCTTTCCTCCATTCTCTCCCCGGGAGAACTGTGTGCAGTGTGTTGTTTTGGCAGGGATTTTGTTTTTCCTTTTTCTTAATTGTTCATAATATATGTCTACTGGCAAGGCCAACATAATGGCATGGCCATACAGATTGTTTTCCATGAAGTAGAAAGGGGAAGAGAATTTACTGCATCACCTGCTTCCAAGTAACTGCCTGCGTGCACACTCTTACCCCATGCTAGATGAAAGCTAAACCGAGATAACCTAGTTCCCTGTAGGGGTGTGCGAAGCAGGCCTTGTTCAATTCGGATTCGGCACGAATCGGGGACAGTGATTCTATTCATTGATTCGGATCGCTGTCTGTGATTCGAGTCAGCCGAATCTGAATCTGAAGATTCAATGCTGATTCGGCCATAGACACAGCTTTAAATGTTTTCTCTACATACCTCGAGGTACCAGCTCATGAATGTTGTGATGCTGGGGTGTGTGGAGCATCGCACGAGAGTCACCCATGCGATGCTCAGCAACAAACCCAGAATGGACCAGAAGTATTTCCAGTCCACATCCCGGTCCACTGGGGAACACGCAGGGGCCCTTCCCCCTCACCTCCCCAACTAGGTGATGCTTCTGTGGGACACTCCATGTGCCCCAGCATCACAGCATTCACAAGCTCCTGCTACCTAGAGGTATGCAGAAAAACTAAAGCTGTCTCTATGTCCGAATCTCCGAATCTTTCCAAATCTCTCCGTATTGATTCAGATGGTTCCGATTTGATTCGGAGAGATTAATGGGTCTCCTGATTCGATTCAGGTTTGGAGATTCAGTCACCAAATTGGGCTGAATCTCCACCAAATAGAATCAGGGACTGAAGTTCCATGTTATCTTGTCATAAATAGTTCATATGCCCATACAGTTATAAAAGTTAGCACATATCATTTGAGAGCTTAACTCATCAATATTATGCAAAACAAAATTGAAGAGAGTCCAGTGGAGGAGAATAAAAATGGTCAGGGGCATGACTGATATACAAGGAGAGGCTGAGGGACCTGGTTGTATTTAGTGTGGAGGAAAGAAGACTGAGGGATTATTTATTAGCAGCCTTCAACTACCTGAAGGGAGGCTCCAAAGAAGATGGACCTGAACTGTTCTCCATGGTGGCAAAAAACAGAACAAGGAGCAATGGTGTCAAGTTTCAGAAAGGGAAGTTTAAGCTAGATATTAGGGAAAACTTTTTCACTAGGAGGGTAGTAAAGTCCTGGACCAAGCTATGCAGAGAGGTTGTGGACTCTCCATCCTTGAAGGTTTTTAAAACCCGGCTTGACAAGCCTTGGCTGGGACGCTATAGTTGGGGATGGTCCTGCTTTGAGCAGGCGGTTGGATAGATGACCTCCCAGTCCTTTCCAATCCTCATTTTCTATGATTCTATGATTTTACGCACTGTGGGCTGCACCCAGCCCATGAAAAGATTGAATCCAGCCTGTGGTGGAGTCCCGCATGGCCAGTTGGACAACTGGAGACTTGTAGTAGCATCCCAGTAGCCCTGGTACTCTGGTATCCTCATCAGTCTTAGCTCCCAGCTGCCCTCAGGGAAGATGCTGGTGCTGCAGCTGGAGGTGCTGGCACAGCCCGCAGCCAGGGGGTTAATGCAGTTCCACTCCTGCAGCCACTGCCTTTCTCATCACCACTCTTACCACCTGTGATTGCCACTGGCACTGGGATCCAGTGGGATCCAGTGATGGAGGTGAGTGGCTGCAGCTGTGGTAGGGGATGCCAGAGGGGGGGCTGCTGCATTATCTCTGGCTGCTGATCACACCAATACCTCCCCCCACAGCAGTTGTCTCTCCCACAGTGGGAGGGTGTGGGGCTAATGAGGGGTCAGAGCTACGTCTTCGGTGGTGGTGTGCTATGGGGGAAATGGAAGGGTTTGCTTGTACGGCAGGGATCAGTGGTGAGGGGCAGCCCATCCCTGCACTGTAGTAAGAAGTTAATAAATGATTTGCCCAAGGTCACTGAAGTCATCAGTGGCAGGGGCCTAGCCTAGCTTGTGTAGCTCCCGATCCAGTGTTCATTCCTGGGCTCATACTGACCTTTACTGTATTATCATTAGGCAATTCCTGCTGATCTTTTCCAGCAAATTGCTTTATACCCCTGACTGTGTGTGTTTTACACCGTCAGTTTGTTAAGCTGCGGCAACTCTGTAACAACAACAAGAGCTGTGTTCTTTGTTTGGTCAACACCCGAGGACTGGTTACATGGTCTTATTTGACCACTGAAGGTTAATCTGGGATTCTTAGAAACCATGCTAAAAGGTTGACATTATCAGGCAGCTTTTAATAAATCATATGAGATAAAGCGAGCCTGAGGGCATCGCCACCTTCCTGTTATTAGTATTTATTTACACAATGTTAATTTTGGTTTTCTGTGAGCTTGAGACTACAGTTATTTTCATACCACATGACTTTATTCAGTGCCATAGGGGGATAACATCAAGTAGAGCAGTGGAAGAAAAAATATACTGTTAAACCTCTAAAGCAATTGTAAAAAACAGCCTTAACACAGTAAATCAATAATGTGATAATTACTCTGAGCTGGCTGACCTCTGCTTAAAATATGGGAAGAACATAGAAAATGCCCAGACTTAAGGTCTGCTTTGTCTCTTACATTTGCTCAGTATGAGATGAAAAACCACCTGAAAATGTGGGCAAGTGAAAAATCTGACTTGTTGACAAAACGAAAGGCAAAATCCTGTACAAATCCTGGCTTTACATATAAAGACTGTTGAAGTTTCTAACAACTTGGGCAGCTGTTCTTGTTCATGCTGTTGTAGTTTTGTCTGTGCCTAGGATTCCCACTCACGAAGCCCAGATCTCATTCTACTGCCAGCTACACACACACACAAACCAAAAAAGATGATCCCTGCCCCAAACAGTACAATCTGCATGAGACTCACATATCAACAAAAAGTTGATCCAATCATCCCAGAATGCTGCTCTGGAAATAAATATCGCCCATTCCTGAATGCAGGCCAATAAGTCAACTGTTTCCGTGGAGGCATGAGAGCAGAAACTGGTACTGGAAAGGATTTGATAGGCAAAGTGATTGTGGCCAGGTAAATATGTTGGTTCATGAAGTGTCCTGCACGTACGAGGCAGCATGAAGGAGGTGCAGAATTGTTAGTGGAAAACCTACAGTGGCACTTAAAGCTGATGTTATGCATGGAGTGGAGCAGGATGAAGTGGCTGATGTTATAAAGAGACTCTAGCCAGATGCAAACAGAACAAGTGGGACATGCAGTGAGGAGAAGAATGATGTCGACTATGGAGGTGGGGGCAAGAAACTTGGATTGAATGGAGTTGTAAATGGAAATCAGCAGAAAAATTCAGAGCCAGGGTTGGTATTTTCAAAGGAGGTGTCGAGGAAGGTCATCACTTTTTGTTTTAAATATCTTACTAACAACAGCAGCAACCTGAGACAGAGGACGAGAATTGCAACATTAAAGTATTGGGAGGCAGAACTGGCTCCTATGAGAAACACAATTTCTTCCTTTTGTAAAAAAAAAATTCTTATTCTGATCCATTTAGTGCTGGTCCCTAAATGGAACTAAGGTACCTTATCACTCACTTTCTAGGTGCAGATAATGTTCCAGGGGTTGGGGGTGGCAACAGAGACAAGGCTTTGCCCCTTTCCTTGCCCCTTTCTATCTAACTGCCTTTGGGTGGAAGTAGCAGTCCCATGGAGAATGCTTCTCCCTTGAGCTTGGCTTTATTCCTTCTCTGGAGTGAGACTTTATACCTTTTCACCGTACTACCCTGCACGACCACTCAGGGCTACATTACAACAGTCCAGGAGTTAAATACTGACAGGATTTCACGTGTTTGCAGTGGAGCCTGGATTTCACTTGGTAATGGCTTACCTGTCTCTAGAGTTTGGGAATGGAGATGATGGTACAGTAGTTAGCTTTTGAGCTGGTACTAAATTTATCGGACCCTTATTCTCCATTGTTTGGCACCTTGGACAACCATTCAGCGTAAAATGAGTTAAAAGAATAATAAAGGCAGTTCAGAACAGCAGCGTGTATTTTTACATCCATTTTGCACTCATTTGGCAGGTACGTGAGAACTGAGAGTCAGGCTCATTCAGATTTGCAAAGAAAAAATTGAGGTCCCCCCCGCAGAATGTACTGAGGAACTAAGACATGTTAGCATACATTTGAGGCCCCTTTTTGGCCTCCAAAATTGAGGCTGAAAAAGTGGTTTGCGTACCCCTTTCTGAACACAGACCTCATGCTTGCATATCCAACCAATATGCAAAAGGTCTGTGAAACATTTCAGAAACTGTGTTTGGAAAAAAAAATGCCCCTTCTTTTTTACAACTGTCTTTAAATTCCACGTGATTTTCTTTTATGCAGACATTTTATCAATCATAGGATCCAATGGGGAATAGGGGGGGGAAAAAAACAAATTATAAAGGAAACTCAACTGTGTTGCCCTTAGAGTCTATTTTTAAGTATGAAAAATTGCAGCAGCTAGATTTTTCTGGAATCTACTGTGTCTCTTGTATTTGATGCCTTTTCTCTGCATAGTAATGTGTCTTTAAAAAAACCCACTGATATATGTTACAAGGAGTGTATCTCTTTCACTGAGACAGAACATTTTAATTTCCCGACACCTTTTAGTGATTGCTTCAATTTCCGAAGATTTTGATAAAATCATGTGGTTTAAGAGTATCAGGATTGAATACCCTGCTCTGGCAGCAATTTAATGAAATGCTGTAGTTTCACAGCATTTCATTTGACATAACCTAGCTCAGAGGTCTAATAAATGCAGTGTGATAAATGTTGGAGCTACGATTGTAAAAATATACTTGTAATTGGGTTAATATGCCTTAAAATACTACCCATCAGTTATCTTTCTTCTTGCCGTTATATGACTTGCACTGTAAAGACCAGGCAATGCAGTTTACCCTTTTTCCCCCTATCTCCTTTCCTCTTTTTTTTATAAGATTTCCTTTTTCTTTAAGACATAATGCAGTAGTATGTTGTATATAATTCCCTGGGGTTACAAAGCTTCTCATTCCCTGGAATGTTTTGTAACTGTTTCACATTGTTCTCATAAGTAATCTGGAAGATTTTACATATGTAAGTTAAATTGTTTGAAATGAAAGGACAAATATAGGTGAGCACATACAAAAGGGGTCATTTTAAAAAAGTCAGAATTTTCCAACGGTTACCTCACTGTAAGAGGTCAGTTGTTCTGCATAGAATAAGAAATCACAGAGAGAACACAGGATCACAGCAAAGTAGGGCTGGAAAAGAGACCTCACAGTGTCATCTAGTTTAGTGCCCTGCTCAAGACAGGATTGTTCAACCATCCAAGCCAGGTGTCTGTCTAACCTGTTCTTCAAAGTTGCCAAGGATGGAGATTCCACTGTTTCTCTATGTAACCTGTTCCCATTCTTGCCGACCTTCATAGTCAGAAAGGTCTTCCTAATCTCCAACCTAAATTTTCTCTGCTGCAGTTTGAGGCCATTGCCCCTAATCCTTTCCCCAAGAATCACAGAGAAAGGCCCATCTCCGTCTTCTCTAAAATCACCCTGCACGTATTTGAAGATTGTTATCAAATCACTCCTCAGTCTTCTCTTTTCCAGACTAAATAACACTAGTTCTTTCAGCTTTTCCTCATAACCTGGGATCCTGGTTTTCCCTGATAAAAGAAATCACAAATTCTCTGTTAAAAAATTACAAATTCTCTGAATAAAAACCCAAAATCTGTGCTTGAAATGAAGCACCACTATATAT
>NW_017729033.1:16441465-16442219 GCF_001723915.1 Gavialis gangeticus
CCACTCCAGGTCCAGCCCCACTCCCCCCTCTCCTGCTACCGCCCCGGATCCTGCCATGCTGCCCCCCGCCCCCCACTCCCTCCCGCTTTGGGTCCAGCCCCACTCCCCCATCACTCCAGGCCCAACCAGCTGGTCGTCCATGGGCACAGTGCTGGGGAGCCAAGGTGGGGAGGGGGAGGGGTATTTGTACTCCCGTGGTGCTCGCAGCAGTGGGAGCTGCCCGCCCATGCTCCTGGAGGAGCTGCTGGGATCTAATTGCCCCACGGCCCAATCCAGCCTGAGTGGAGCCCACCCCCCACTCCCAGGAACAGCCTGGCATAGCCCCAGCCCCACTACCACCTCTCCACAGCCTTTCCCCTGGCAGCAGCAGTGGGGTGGCAGGGTGGCGGGCTGCTGCAACCCCTCCTCCTCTTCCTGCTCCCCTCCCTGCTGGCTGTTGTTGCGGGGGTGGGGGGGTGGCACGGTGCAGCAGCTTCCTCACCCCGACCACCTCTGCCCTCTCCCCTGAGCCTCGGCACAAAGTTGTGCCCACGCCTGCCTGGGCCAGCCAATCACCGCCTGCCCTCTCAGCGGGGTATGCGCAGTTGGCCTGGAGCATTATAGACAGACAGGCAGACACACAGATGGACTAAGGCTTTTATTAAAGTAGAATAAATTCTAAATATCTATATATTTTGGTATTTGATTTTGGGTTTTTTATCATGGATGGAAAATCAGAGCTCCCCCTGCCCCTGTAGCTCACACAATGCTCCCC
>NW_017729033.1:16442269-16442947 GCF_001723915.1 Gavialis gangeticus
CCTTTGCCCCCCACCCACAGCCCCCTGCCTTCCCAGCTGTGCCAGAGGGAGGCCCAGCTGCCAGGCTACAGGGTCAGGGACTTGGGTCTGTAGCCCCCTGCCCCAACCATGGGCAGCATGGCCAAAGCAGAGCCTGTTGGAGAGGGGGAGAGAGTGCAGGTGCCGGCTCCCCACCACTGTGTGGGGGAGCTGTGGGGGGGAACCTGTGCCTCCCAGATCTGTACGTGGGGCAGGGGTAGGTGTGGGGATAGGCTGCCCACTGTGGGCTTAGGCTCCTTGCCCAGCTGCCCTTTCCTGGGGCCTCTGTAGCCCAGTGGGTGGGATCCAATGCAACAGGATGCAGTGGGGCTGGGCAGAGAAACTTGTTGTTGCTGCAAGCTCCATGCTGCCCTGGCGATGCACCCCCTGCCTGCCCCACAGCAGTGAGGGACACAACCCCACACCACTGCCTCCACTGCTGCTGGGTGCACAGTATTCTAGGTGATGCCTCAACAGTGCTGAATACAGCAGAAGAATTACTTTCCTTGATTTGCAGGTGACATTCCTGTTGCTCATATTCATCTTATGGTCCACTCTAACCTGCAGGTCTTTCTCTGCAGTACTGCAGCCTAGACAATGATTCTACAGTCCATATTTGTGCATGCAATTATTCCATCCCAAGTGCAGAACTTTGCATTT
>NW_017729033.1:16447947-16449871 GCF_001723915.1 Gavialis gangeticus
GTCCACTCTAACCTGCAGGTCTTTCTCTGCAGTACTGCAGCCTAGACAATGATTCTACAGTCCATATTTGTGCATGCAATTATTCCATCCCAAGTGCAGAACTTTGCATTTGTCCTTGTTGAATCTCATCTGATTGACTGTGGACCATTTCTCTAGTGTATCCTGGTCATTTCAGAACCTAGCTCTACCCTCTAGAGTGTCTGCAACTCCACCATTTTCCTGTCACCTACAAATTTGCTAAGCATGCATACAATCCCATCATGCAAATCATTAATATTAATTGAATAATACCAGACCCAGGACAGACCCCAGGGGACTCCACTTGATACCTCCTCCCAACTAGATATTTTGCTAGTGATGACTATTTTCAGGATGATAACCCAGCCAATTATGTATTCACCTTATAATGCTTTCATCTAGTCTAGTAGCACTCAGCCTATTGGCCCCACAGGTCAAATAAGTGGCACAGGCTTGATCATACCCTGTGCTGCCCCCATGCACCAGGATCAGAGCCCCAGGGTCCTTTGCCACCTCCACCTGGATCCATGTGCTAAGATTGGGGCCTCACACCACCTTTCCCCAGTTTAAGATTCTGGGATCAGGCTTTGTGGCCCTGCGCTGTCTCCACCTGGCTCTATGCACCGGGATCTGGGCTTTGCATCAGCTCTGCTCAGTTCCACATGCTGGAATTGGAGTCACAGGTCCCCATGCCATCTCTTCCAAGCTCTGCATGCTGGGATTAGGCCCCACATCATTCTGCATGCCGATCTAGTGCACAGGGCCACAGCCCACAGCTCCCCATTAACTCATAAAAAACCCTGCAGACTGGATTACAAAGTTCTGTGGGCCAGTTGCGGCCTGTGGGCTGAGAGTTGAGCACCCTTTATCTAGTTTTTATTTCTTTAGCTTGTTAATGAGAATGTTGTGGGAGACAGGGTCAAAAGCCTTGCTAAAGTTAGGGTACATCATGTCCACTGCTCTCCCCACATCCACAGTCTGTCACCTTATCACAGAAGGAAATCAGGTTGGTCATGCACCTCTTGCTCTTGATAAATCCATACAGTTTGATCATCTTGTTCTCCCCTAGGTGCTTTACAATAGATTCCTTGGAGACTGACTCCATGATCTTTCCAGGTACTGAGGTCAGACTAACTGGTTTGTAATTCCCCAGATCTTCCTTCTCTTTCCTAAAGATGGGCTTTATATTTGCCCCTTTCCAGTCATCTGGGACCTCACCCAACCCCCATGAGTTCTCAAAGAAGTTAGCTAATGACTCTGAAATGATCTCAGTCAATTCTTTCAGTACCTTAAGATGCACCCCATCCAGCCCTGGTGGCCTGAAGGCATCTAGCTTCTCTAACCAGTTCTTTTACTACTCTAAGCTGTTTGTCTCCTCCTTTATTTTTGCTGCCAACTGCACTCACCATCTGGTAGCTATCCCTGTTTGTGAAGACTGAAGTAAAATAGGGGGTTGGTAATGTTAATAGTGAACACCGGGTGTTTGTATATATGCATAAGAACACCGGGCGTGTCTACACAAGACGCTAACTGCGCAGTAACAACTGTGAATATGTATACAGTAGGCAGACACAGTTGTTTGGATGAATATTCATTCCATCCAGGAAGAGCACACACCAACTGCAGATGCTTCGTCGACAAAGGGTTTTTAAACCTGAAAGCTTGCTAAGAAATTTCCCCCCCACCTATTTAAGTTGGTCTAATAAAAGATATCAGATTCACCCAAAGAACCTTGTCTGCCTATGTCCTTAGACCAACATGGCTACAACCTACAACCCCTATGTATACAGTACAAATTTGTCAGTAAGTACATATGTGAAAGAGAGGTTACCTTATGTGAAAGTAAGTAAGTACATATGTGAAAGAGAGGTAAGGTAACCTTTTTCAAATACTAATGGTTCCCAGA
>NW_017729033.1:16454871-16464045 GCF_001723915.1 Gavialis gangeticus
AGAGAGGTAAGGTAACCTTTTTCAAATACTAATGGTTCCCAGGTGCAGTGTCCACCTCAGGAGTTTAAATTAATATGGCTGCATCCATAAAGTGACACTGGAGCAAATTTCCCTAATCTAGACAACCTCTGTGATTGTTGTATCCCTTGCAGCCCTTGTTCCACTCTCAGCTACATGAACAGCGCGTGCCCCCGGCGGCTGGTGGGGCACAGCTGTGCCGGCGGCAGCGGCAGGAGCCTGGCGGCAGTGAGTGGGGAGCTCCTGCAGTTGCAGGGGGTCGGTGAGTGCCAACCAGAGGTTGGCGACCACCCACAGGCACCACCGGCAGCATTGGCAGTGGCCAGGGGCAATCAGGGACTGCCTGCAGACACCGCTGGTGGTGCCGGCAGCAGGATAGCGAATGGTGACTACCCACAGGCACTGCCGACAGTATTGGTGCTGCCTTTTTGCAGGTGGTGCACGTGCACTCACGTACACCCCCTATGCATCACCCCTGCTCAGCTATAAGACTAACACTATGCAAGGCAAAAACCATGCTAATGATACTGTGCAGTAGTATTAGGCTGCTGCACAGTAAGCATCACAAAAAAACTGTGCGCTGGCACTACTGCATAGTAGTGCGAGTTACTACGCATTGATTTAGTACTTGGTTATCCAAGTATGAAACTTAATGCGCAGTAACTATGGCGCATTAATGAACATGAAGACGTGCCCACTGTGTGTTTGTGTAGTGTGCATTTATTTGTCACAGTTCTACCCAACTTCCAACAGCCAGTTTCTGATATTCAGAATTGCTGGCTTGGACTGGAAATGTATATGATAATTTCTTGGACACTTGCTAATTTAAGTAGCAGTACAAAGTAATTTACAGTGATTATTTTGAGTAACCAGCAAATAGATTACACAGGTCTGCTGGGACTGTGACAATAGATTACTGAGCATAAATGGATTGCTTTTGCAATTTGCCATTTTTACATATGGATTTCACACGTGTAAATGTGTATATTCAACTGCACATGTTATGTACATTGTACTTATGGTGCATATACACACAGCATATCATGTGTATATGGTGTATTTTGGAGTTGATATCCATTTGCAGAGCTATATAAAAAATACAACAATCATGCATTTCTGACCACTTCACTTTCCCTCCACTCTCTGTTCTCTCTCCCAAACCCTGACCATCTGAAAAAAGGACTGCTGTTCCATACCTTCTGCCAAAATGTGAACTTTTCTCAGCATAATGACATCAGAATAGGCTAGAGTCAATCATAAGCCTATGACAACTTAGTGCACAATGTCACAACACAAATACACAACTGTGAATATACATACAGTACAAATTTGTCAAAGTGCACGTGTGTGAAAAAGAGGTTACTTTACCATAGTAAGGTGGCCTTTTTTCTCATACTAACGGTCTGCAGGTGCCGTGTCCACCTTAGGAATCTAAATTAATATGGCTGCATCCATGTAGGGACACTGGGGCAAATTTCACTAATCTAGACAACCCCTATCTGATTGTTCTACCCCTTGCAGCCCCCGTTCCAGTCTCAGCTGGGGACTTTGGGGTCTTCTCCACTACAAATGCGAAGGGTTCTCAACCTGAAGTGTGGAGTTGTAACTGGTGTGTCTATTTTAGCAAGAGAAATTTCAAATGTGGGTGAAGATATCTAAATAGAAGTGTCTGTTTAATTAGCCATTTTGAATTTATTAGGCATACTCTATGAGGATTTTACTACCAGTGGAGTTACTCCCAATACACTATGCCAGAAAGCACTTCAAGTGTGGACTCAGCTGAAATGAGCTGAACCATGATTTTGCTGGTATCTGTTATGCCAGTCCCCCAAGCAAAATAAACTCTCCCACTTCTGATCGTGGTCTTTGGCAGTCCCTTGATACAAGGATGACATTCTTCCAGTAGGTAGGGAAGTTATTGGTGAGTCTGGGGGTGACTGAAGAGGCCAATCTGAGTTCTGCATGTTCATCTGCAGACGTGGCATACCATTTTAGAAGGACCGAGTGGATCCTTGTGATGTTGGGTCAGGGCTCTTTCCCTTTGTCTTTCTGTCGTAGTGAGGTGAGTTTGCTCATTATGGTTGATGTCTTGTTGTACTTCATGGCTCAACTGGGGACAATTCAGTGCCCGAGTCTCCTGGATATTTATGTTTGTATTGCATTTCTTCAGATTGGTCTTCAAGGCCATTTTTTTTGCTGATATACTTTCAAACCCACATCATCACTTTTGCTGATATATTTGCATCTACATTAGGGGCTTTGGTTACAAAGCCATGCTAGTCACAAATCGTGCCTCATCACACCTCTGATCAATCTCAGGAGACGTTTATAGTGTAGACTTGGCCATTCCTATACCGATATAGAACCTTCCTATAATATGCAGCAGTCCTCACTCTTATTGCAAGAGGCAAATCACAGCTCATTACATTGGGATAAGTTAAAAATTCAAAAAATTTAGTCAGCAATCCTTTTTAAAACACAAGCTCAGGGAAATTGTTGCCCTTAAAGAAATGGTAATAATTCCATCTGCCAGGACTTCTAAACCTAGACTGGATTAAACAGTAGAACGTGTAATGTAATGGAAAATCCCACTCTGGCAGGGGAATAGAGAAGACCTATTAGGCCTTTTCCATCTCTAATTTCCATGAATACTTGGGCCTTTGTATCCAGTGCAGTGTCTTTCCTGCTGCTGTCACATTGCCTTGGAACACATTTACATTTTCTGAATAGGGCAATTAGCACTCACTCCGTTCCCCATGTCACTTGCACCTGGTCTCTGACATTCGTGCCTCATCAGTACTAATGGCCCAGCCATTAGTGGTGATTACTGGTCATTGTTTCTATTTCACTGACCCATCTGATTGGCAGAGACATTTCCCTGAGACTTAGTCTATGATATAGGGCTGCTGTTACCATAGCAGCACTGGGGGAAGGAGGGAGGGGAACAGAGCCCCCCAGGGTATAAACCCATTTGGCCAGCAGAAGGAGCTTTTCAGGCCCCAGAACTGCACCAGCTCCTCTGAGTGAAAGAAGCTTTGCCAGCTGACTCCTCCTTCTGACTTTAATGGAATGACGTCCATGTTAGAAGATTTTCTGGCATGTGATCTCTCTTGGGTACAGTGGATATTTAATTATTTCACATAAAGTTGAACACCCTTGCAAGGAGAGATTAAGAGACCCCTCAACCCTGGGTGGCCTTTATCCTGATTGTTAGGGCATGCTCCTAGTTGTTGGAGATATGGGTTTTGATATCTTCTTAGATGTGAGAGAGCCGATCTGTGCCAGGTATCACATATCCCATGTCTAACTTGTGAGCTACTGTATAAAGGGGGATTGCCACCACCTTCTTTTCAAAGAAAGGACTGACATTTGCTCTGTGTTGTAAACATGAGGGCAGCCTCATGCCCCAGCCAGCCCTTGTGCAGCATGTTGAGAAGCTCCAGGTTGGTGGGATGACCCACTGTTCTGACCAGACTCAGCATGCTGTGGTCCTGGACATGTGTCTAAACGGACTGCCTGACAGCAATAAACTCCAATGCAATATACACCAGAGTTTATTGCTTTGCATTAACATGAATGTATAGATGCACCCAGTGGGACTAAGGATAGCAGGATACAGTTCTTTATGTGTAAATTCAACTCTTTTGATTTGGATTCAATAAAAGTTGGGAGGGTCAAAGGCAAACTTTCTCTCAACTCTCAGTCCAAATGTGAAACCATCCTTTTATTCAAGCTTGGAAAGATTCAGTTTAAATTAGCAAAGTCCTTTCTGTTTGTGCCCACTCACCATGTTATTTGCAGCCCAACTGGAGGTCAGTAGCACAAGACACCATAATGAGAATACTATCCCAGTTTGTTCAGCCTGAGAGAACTGAGAACTTGCATGAAGTCTGGCAAAGCACAAAATATTTGCAGGGCCACTTTGGATGGAACATCCTAACTTTTCTGAGGTATTCTACTTGCTGACTTGAATTAGTTAAGAAAGGTAAATTAACCCCCCATGCTGATGGCCAGAAGATATCAACTGTCATGACTCAAACCACACATTCAAAACTTACGTAGGTCTTTATAGTAAGTGATGTCCAAGAGCTAGTGAACAACTTCTGCTCTGGAGTGAGTTTTACCTTGAATGAAAGAAGATATCTGTATCACAGCAGTCACAGATGGGAGAGCTCCTTTTTAGGATAACTTTAGTGAATCCATGTGTAGTTTATGACTCCAAAACCTTCCAAATCCATATGTCATTGCTGAATGTTAGTTTTTTTTATTTGGGCCTATGGATCAACTGAAAGACTCAAATTTGCATGAAGGCAAAGCAGAGGAGGATCATATGCATTTGTAATAGAATAATGTGAGTCAAGAAGTCTGTTCTTCTGGGTTGTACAAAGTACCAGAGACAGTATGGATAAAGGTGGGTCTTAGACCTATCCGTCTTCCATTCCAGCAGTGTCTGATTCTTTTTCTTCATTGCTCTTATCTTCCCCTATGTGACAGGGGACCTGCTTAGGGCTGGGTTGAAATATCAGCCTGCCTGCCTCTCTCTGGGCCACCCACCCACCTTCCTTTCCTGCCATGCCTTGATGTTAATGACAAAGATGTCCATCAAGCAAGAGCCTGCCCATTTAGTATGCTCTGATGCCAAGGGCATACACACAGCTATGACCTTCCCTTAATGTGACCCGCGCCTCGCAGATGACAACATAAATCGATGATAGCTCTGGCCTGTGGCCGGGCCAAACTCTGCCCCTTGTAAGACCTCTAACATTCAATGTAATTACTCTGCCCTTCACCAGGCCCCTTCTGCACCACCCTCTCACAAGTCCTCTTGCACTCTGCCCACTCTCACTGGGCCTCGTGCATACTGCCCCTTCCTGGGCCACTCCCAACTTCCCTTACTCCATGCAGCACTTCGGGTCCCTCTCAGGCCCTACTCTACATCACACTTCAGGCTTCCCTACTGACTCTCCAGCTGGGGTGCAAGCAGCATTTCAGGCTGTCTTCTCACAGACCCTACTCTACATGAGCTATGGCCTTATGCCTTACTCTGGGCTGAACTCAGCCGCTGGCCCCTCTTACACGCAGCACTTCGGGCCACCCACGCGCACCCTACTCTATGTGGGCCTCCATGTACTTCTGCTCCCTTACTGGGGCCACTATCTCTTGGCCCCCTCTCTCTCAGCCCCCTCACTGGGGCCACTGGGATTTCTCAACCTATGGGACTCAGGTGCCTCTCCTAAAAGTGCCTGACCCCCCTAACACTGGCATCTTTCACTCTATGTGCTCAGGTGCCTCTCTCTAATTTGTGCCTGGCCCCATGCCTGTCTCTACCTCTGGGTAACCCACCAGGATGTGAGGGCTGGGGTCTTAAAGTGCCTCTACCTGCCTTTAACTGGGGAGGCAACTAGCACAGCATTTCTGGGGGACTGCCCCACCATGAGCAATTCCACCAGGCCATCCTTCCCTAGCAGTGTGCAATTTCAAGTCATACCTAGGACCAGGAATTTCCTGCCATCCCCATTGCTCCTGCCCTTACCTCCAAGGATGTTCCAAGCAGCAGCTCAGCCAGGTGTTGTGCTTCCAGCTGCCAGCAGAAGACTGCTGCCCCAGCTCTGAGGGCCTGGGTTAAAATGGAGGCTGCTCCACCCCCTCCTCCAATCACAGTGCCCTCCTGGGGTCTTGTGACCACCTAATTAAGGCTATCCCACACTTGCAGGCTGCCCTGCTGCCTGCTCGCAAACCTTAAAGTAGCAGGCACCAAAGGTACTCTGCCACACCCTACCAATCCAAAAGTAGAGATAGCTGCATGTTCCATGCTAGCATTTGTCACCATTTGTCACTGTCCTCCATCTCTTTCTTCCTTCCACTTCCTTTGTTAATCCTTCCACTGAAATTCTCTCTGATCTTATTTGCACCAATGTGCTATGATGAAGTAGCAACAGTGGGCAATGCCTAGCAGTATTCATGACTGCTGGGATCCCAAGTTTTACCTATATCTTTGTCTATACTTGACCTTTGATTCCCCAGGTCAAATAGTTCAAAGGCTCTGTTAGATAATAGTTCGGACCGTATTTTGGCCAGATAGCACGTAATGGGGCCAACCATATTTACACATTGTTCTAGCCCTGGTTATATTGTCCAAAGTGGGTTTTAACTGAGCTAGCTCAGAGTGAGCTCAGATGACACAAAAGCCCAGTATGGAAAGATACAACGTGCAAAACTTGCACCACAAAACCACATAAGCCGGGAACCAACTACTGGTAGAGGTCTGTTAATACAAATGCTAAGAGGAAACCTGCCACAGTTTGCACTGAAAGATCACATCCCAGGGTTATCTCTGGAGTGGGCTGCTCTGGAGTTTTCACTTATGTAGCTAGACCACTACTTGAATCTCAAGCATGAATGAAGCCCCAATGACCTGTTCAATGGAGGGAAGAGATTTTCCCTTATTTTTGATCTTTCACGTCAACAAGATGCTGCTGGGTTTAAAAATCAAAGGTTTTTCTCTCCTGTTGTGGAATTCATCTCATCCCTATAATTTTTGCCTTTTGAGCTGCTTTATTACTGTTGGTTATTGTTTAAACAAAGCATGCATTTTGGTAAATAGCAATTGCTGAAACATAAGCAGCTTTAGAGCTAAGAAGTAGCCCTTCCAGTCTCCAGATGAAGGATGATTTGAAATGAATTGATGTGTTCTGACTGGTGAGTCAAAATAATTCACTTTTTTTTCCTCCAGTGTTAAACCAAGTCAATTTTTTCAAACCATATTTGATATCTTATTGTTTATTTTCGGTCAGCAGACAGCAATTTTCAAGAACTGCTCTTGATATACAGCTCAGATATCTTACAGGTCACATGTCATTCAAGAAAGGTCAACGATTCATTTAAAGTTTCATCATTCTTCACATAAACAGGCAAATACCATTTCATTCACAGTGCAGGTTTTTGTGTGTGTGATAGGTCTCTGTAGTAACAAAATCTATGTAATCTTATTCCCTGCCTAAGAAACAGTGAATTGACATTATTATCATTACCTTATCATATATCTTGGATGCACTTCCAGTAAAAGTATGTGCACCTAAACAGAATTTCATTTAGAGTCAATTCCAAGGAGTTTTGTAGACCTCAGCCTTTTGGCCCTGTTCCTTTCTCATCATTGGCTAAAACTAAAATAGTATTATACAATTACACCTATCTGACTTTTTCAGTCACAACAGAAAGAGAGCCAGGTATTACAGTATAGTAGTGCAACATATTGGTAGAAACATAATTGACAATTGACTTGTGACTGCTACACTCAGGTAGCAAAGTTTTGCATTTTGCTCTTGTTCTTCAACTCTCTTCTTTTAAAATGCAGAATTTTTAAACTCAACTTTTTTTTTTGCATGCTAAAACAGCCCTGGAGTAAATTAAACATGAAAGGTTTCTAAAAAACAGATTGACTTTTCAGCTTGTAAGCTTTATATTTCCCATCTTTATGACACACACCATAGACAACAGAACTTAGGCTGGTGGGTTTCACAACCTGGTTCAATGGTGCTGACACAATAATGCAAAATTCCAAATGTAAATCTCCAAATACAAACATTTTAAAAGATCCCAAATTATTTTTCTATTGGCACTCCTAGAAGTAAATTTTCCGGAAATGTTCTTGTTATGCAAAAATATAAGGGGGACTTGAAAACTTCACAGTGAGTAAGTCAATCAGTGGATAGAAAGCATGGGCAGCCTCAAAATTAGAATTTCTTAGGCCTCTGGATCCTGGAAGCTGTAAAGGGAGAGGGGCAGGTCAGTTCTGGATATGCCCTGCTTAGCTATTCTTCCCCATAGCATTCTTTCTCTGCAGCTGAGAGACAGGATACTGGGCTGGATGGACTGGTCATCTGCATTTCTTTTGTTTTCCTGTAAAACTTTTTTTCTATCAAATCTCAGATTAAGATTTTTAAAAGCACTTTCTGCCTGCCTATCTCTCTCTTAAAGTGCATGGAGACCTGAATGGATGCAGGAACGCTGAAGCGGCACCAATGGTCCAATTGCTGGATTCAGGGCTTAGGAGCTTAGTGAGATTTTCAGAAATGCCTAAACTCCTGAGGCCTGTGAACGCTCGGTTACTTTTGAAAATCTAGGGGCCTGATATCTTATTTCACAGAGCCAGTAAAAAGTGGCTAATTTGAACGGTTGTTCCTGTGTCTACACACATTTGAAAATCCTGGTGGTTGCTAACTGCATCTTTGAGGACCTAAAAATCTTTTTAAAATCTTACCGTTAGGCCTTAAAGATGCACAGTAAAGTTACAGAAAGGATTTATTCCTGTTAAATAGGAAAATGGGGGTAAAACTAGTCTGCATGGGTTGGCAGGATGGGACCTCATACCAAGTCTGGATTTGATTCCTTGTTTGTGGGGGTAATTGTAGATGGCTATAGCAAGAAAGACGCTAGCCTCCTACATGCTTTTCTGTTTGTATTGGGTTAGGAATGACGTGAGTAGTCTCCTTGTCCTTGGTGTGAGAGATTTACTTTTGTCCTGGATAAATTATTAGTGCACTTTTAAAGCACCTCCTTTGAGAGACAAAAGATTTCCCTGTGGATAACAGTCTGGCTACCTGTACATATCTTGGTATTCCAAGCTAGACTACAGTGCTCCTTGAGGAACTCCTCCTGTTAGCAAAATAAAACAAAAAATGCAACAAAAAATCTTAACTAATGACCTGAGTACTGCTTATTGTGCATCTTTAAGGACTAACGGTAAGATTTTTTAAAGATTTTTAGGTGCTCAAAATATATAGTATTTTAAATTTACATATCTTGTTGTGTAGCTAAGCAGCATCAAAGCCTCCATGTGTGGTATAGGGCTAATCCTACTATTGTTACTCCAACTGATCTTGCCCTGGGACAGAGGGATGTTTTGGATAACAATTTTTTTTTGGAGGGGGGGGGGGGGCTTCCACCCTTATTTGTGATGATTCCTCTTGTGCTTGATTATGACCCCCCTTATTTATCCACTACAAATCCCTACTGAAATCAGGGAGTTGGACTGTGCTGCTCTGACGTACACAATCTTTTCCTGCTTAGCCTCCTTATCTGAGGGGAAGAAGTAAGTCACTACAGCCTTTGGAAGCCTCCTACTCTCATCCCCTGTGAGCCCACATACCCCCCCCC
>NW_017729033.1:16464232-16470094 GCF_001723915.1 Gavialis gangeticus
CCCCCCCCCCACACACACACACACACATTGACCAGCAAGGTGAAGTATTTGAGGGCAGGTTCTCTATACCAGGAACAGACATAAGACAAGGGCACAGTCTAGCCTGACATGAATATTCCTGTAGTAAAGTACCTGATGGAGGATGTAAAATAAGAGATCAGAATCTAACCCTAGCTGATCAGAAGATGGATTTATCACCCCCACAAAATTTTAATAAAGCAATAAATTTACAGCCCTTGTAGTTTACAACTGATAAGCAGGATCTGAAATGACATCCCAGGGCTAAAAGGCTCAGTGTAGGCCCCCTTATCAATCCTATGTGCTATCCAATACCTCGATGATAATTTTCAGGACCACATCATAAAGCTGTGTGTGTAAAAATGCATACTTAGTTTGCATGTGCAATTCTGACTGCAGGCAAACTGGGTTATCATGCATGAGAGTGGCTGGTAATTGCACTGAAGATCTGGTCTTGAAGAATGAAATTACATTAAGTCTTTACTCACATTTCCCTGCCAAGTAACTAGTGTAAAACTTTCGTCATATGATAAACCTTTCATATATGTCATTTATCTTCATGTTCGGCAGAGAGCACTTGGTTACACTGTACTACCCCACCTCCTTCATAGAGGAGATCTTCCAGCTCTAATGTCTATGAAGTCTATGAAGAACCCATATAAAACTTTTACACTAGTTATTTGCCAGGAAAATTTGAGTAAATATTTAACATCCTTTCAGTATCATTAAGGTATATTCACATTTGGCCCCAGGGCACTTGATTAGGCTCTGACCATAATCTTTCCGATAGCTGAGCACTCTTGATTAACTCTGTGTGAAACACAGGATGAGAATAAACAAACCCTATAACCCACACCTAAAAGGATATATATGTGTGGCCAAGTACTGCTGCTTTCTAGATGAAGGAAAATAGAGTACAATCTGATCCACCTGCATTATTCATTGTAAAATCCACTTTTGCTACCCTTTTGTAGTTCATAATCCATGGCTACAACTGAAAAAGAAAAAATATGATCATAGGCATCCCTTTCGACCATGAAGTTGTGGCAATGGGCAGAAACAATGGCAAGGGTGGTGGTCAAAGTCTACATTAAATGACCTGTCCTGATATGTGTTTGGAAGGATTTCACGAACCTTGGCCCATATTATTTTCATCAAAGGTTGAATAAATGTGGAAATATTTTCTTGGCTAAGCCAAGCCCGTGCTAAATGTGCAGCAGTGTTTTAGTAATCAGCTCATCTCACCTGGTTGTACTACACAGTGTGGCCAAATTCTCTTCAGTTACCATAAGGTAAATCTGGCTCAGCTCTTGTACTATAAGCAGAACTGCTCACAGTTTACAATGGTGTAGCTGAGGGGCAGGATTAAATCCTCACGCCCCCCCAGGGTGGTCAGCTAGTTACTTTCACTACTGATCTAGCAGACGCCAGTGTGGGAGAAGTACTTGCGGTGCTCTGTTTAGTCCACCTTTTGGATCGTGTAAAAGGAGCAATGTGCTTATCAGGACAATTGCTTTGCCTAGAAAATGATGTATGTAATTATAGGTGGTACAAATGATGAATCACACTTATAGCTAAAGTTGCCCAACATTATAGATATGTCTACAATGGAAACTTGCCATGCCAGGCAGTGGTACACTCAAATAGTTGCCAAGTACTACCTCCTGAACTACAATCCACATGTCATTATGGGAATGCTATTAAGCCCTGGTGACTCAGTGCTAATTAGTCCATGCATAGTATTGTCGCCCAGGTGTACTCAGGTATATACTCCCCTTCTCCAATTGAAGGGAATTGTTAGCTGGCAGGTGTGCTGGGGGAACTGCAGACCTCTTGGTTTCCCTCTGTCCCTATAGAACCAGGCCAGGACAGTTGGGGGACTGAGCTATATAGAAATGTATTTACGTTAACTTATCACAAGGAAAAGAAACATGGATATAAACATATGTACTATATATATATATTATACACGCACACACGCATGCGTGCGCGCGCTGTCTAAACAAATAACATAAACAATACCCTTTGGATAAATGCTATAAAACCTTGTGCCAGTGCTCCAGATACAGGTAATATCTGATCTGAAATAGATAAAACCCAAAATAAACATAGATAACCAACAGATAAACTACAGGTAAGTATAGGTGAACAAGAAATAAGCCACAAATAAATACAAATAAACAACAGGTGAATAATAGCGAGACAGGGCCCCAGAAGAGCCCTAATCAAAGTTAAAGATTTAAGACTCTACTGATTTACAAACATGAGAGTTCACAAAATATAAGGCATGACATCATACCACTTATAGCGCAAGAACCTCAAAGATAAATTCAATCCCGAGGGGAAACCCCAATGCCATTGGGCCTTTCCCCAAACCCTACAAGGAAGCTGGTAACTTTCGGGGGGCCCTCCCAGTGGGACCTCCACTTTCAGAAGCCCTTAACTAATGAGGGACCAAGCTCCTGGCCTTGTTCTGGGGGTTGGGAACCTGAGCCGACCAAGCGCTCCATAGGTCCTACTCCATGCACTTGCCTGTGCACCGTGTCTCTGGCTGCACACCAGAGGTTGCAGACCTGAGCCGCCTCATGCAGCTCCCGGGGTCTGGATGCCATGTGCCATGCTGTGTACCTAGAACCTAGCCACTGGAGCCATCCACCATTCCCCACCAATGGAAGTCTTCAGGGGCGCTTCCAGGCTACTGCTTCCCCCTTCTGAGCAGCTCTCCTCAGCTCTTCTAAGCCCCGTTTTTCTCTCTTCTCTGTCCTGGATGTGTTCCCCTCATGCTGGGCATGCAGCTCCTTTTATACTCTCCAGGGCTCTGCCCCTGAAGTCTTTCAGACCTGACAGTATTGCAGTCTACAGTCAGGTTGGGGGGAGCTCCTCTCCCCCTCCCCTCAGGAAAGGGGTATGACTTAACGCCTCTTGCTGCCTCCTAATTGGTGGATGGGCTCCACCAATCAAAACAGCAGAATCTCAAGCCTGGGACTCAACCCAAGCTCCAAAAGGCAAGCCTGCTACAGTATATGTACATAAATGTGACTACTCTGCTTTAAACTTTGGCAGGCAGTGCATGCAGAGCATTTCAGGCACCTCCGTCTGCCATGGTGACTGTGGATTGTATGTGATTTGGGGCTTACCATTACAGGGGCCTGTTTTCAGTTGTTTATAATTTTGCCAAACTTCAAGTCGTTGAAGAATTGTTTGCTTCAGGCTGAAATGTCTTGGAAACTTTTAGCTAAAATGCTTCTCCTATATCTGGGAACAAAACCAAGAATTATTTTGCATTTACTGAAAATATTCTTACAAGTATTTCATTAAGAAGCTCTGGCACCCTCATGTTTTGGATCAGGGACTTCAAAATTTGGTAAGGTGGTGTCCTTTTGTCTGGGATATTCCTTTTATTACCCTGTAAAAATTATACTCCTTATACCTATATGGCCAAAGGTGTAAGCCTGTGAAAAATCTTTGCTTGGTCAGTAGATGCTCCTGTTTCTATAACAGGCAGCATGGATGAAGAAGAAAATACAGGCTGACTGACACACAAAGAGGTGAAAGCTGGGTTGGAGAGGGTGAGTGTTGGTAACATGAGTTGTTTCAGCTGAGGAGTCTGTGGAGGAAGAATAGAAGGTCAAGTCATGGGAGGAAGAGAATACAAGATCTGAATGCCATCTTTGGAAATCATGAAGGAACTAGTGGGGAGAGGAGAGTAGAATAAAGGTTAGCTGAAAAATACAAGATGGGGATGGACTGTGAAAGAAGCCTGAGACACACAGCTGAGATGGTGAGTGGGAAGAGAACTTGCCTGGGAAGGAAGGAAACTAAGATTGGTTGAGAACCTGGGGGAAAGCTCCTACTGACTGGGCAAGAAGACTGGTATTAGGAGCTGGGTATAAAGGGAACACTGGGGTTTTGACAATTTGCCCAAAATGGGAAAAGAGGATTGGCTGGGCAAAGAGATTGGGACTGGCATGATGAGCCATAGACAAAAATTTGGTCTGGTTAGATGAGAAGACTGGAGGTGGAACAAAAGGGCAATTATGGTAAGACTGAGGAGAGAAACCAGAGTAGCGTAAACTAAAAGGGACACAGGGTGTGTCTACACATGCACTAATAGTCTTTTCCTAATGTGCTTTAAATTTAGTACCTCTAATATGAGGTACTAAATTAATGAGCATTAGGCTGCCATAATGTGCAATAGTGCAAGTACATGCTTTTTAGGTGATGCTTAATGCACAATAGTCTATTCTACTGTGCATTAGCATATTAGCACAGTTTATAACATGCTGCTTTAATGTACAGTGGACTAGGCTACCATGCATTAAAGCACACATGTAGACGTGCCCAGGAAGAACTGACAGAGATAGGTTGGAGGGGGATGGTACAGAGACAGCCAGACTTTGGAATGACAGGGACAGCAGCAAGGCATGCTCCACACCAGAACCCTGAATTGAATTGAATACTTCTGCATGTGAAGGTTTCTGTGCTCTCAGTAAATAGCTGTTAATCAATAGACACAGGGTACGGCTGAATAAACTCCGGTGCAGTTTGTGCTGGAGTTTGTTGCTCCCAGTCATGTGTACCTCGGACTGTAGCACGTTGAGCCGGGGAGAAGCAGCCCTGGCTGGCAGGCAGGGTGCCCTGAGGATCAGCCTGCCAGCCCAGGGGTACTCTGACCCAGTTTAACATGCTGCAGAGGGGCTGGTGGGGCATGAGGGTACTGCAGTGGGGGGCTAGCCTCCAGGCAGCCTCTACACTGAAGCACCCTCTTGCCCCAGCCAGCGCCATTAGTATCTACACGTGTGTTGTGGCAAAGTAAGTAACTCTGCCATAGGGTAGTACTTGTGTCTGGCAGTAGTATCCTAGGGTGGAGCTAATTAATTTATTCCAGCCTAAAAACACTGCATGTGTAGACAGTGACATTTATTGCAAAACTAATTAGTCAGCTTCTCAGTAAATGTCTCATGTAGATGCTCCCACAGGATGTTTCATAGATTTCATAGATTCATAGACATTAGGGCTGGAAGGGACCTCGGAAGAGCATTGAGTCTAGCCCCCCACCCAAAGGGCAGGAAGTCAGCTGGGGTCGTAGGATCCCAGCAAGATAAGCATCCAATTTGCTCTTGAAGGTGTTCAATGTAGGTGCTTGAACCACCTCCGATGGCAGGCTGTTCCAGACCTTGGGGGCTCAGACAGTAAAGAATTTCTTCCTTATGTCCAGCCTGAAACAGTCTCGCAGTAGTTTATGACTGTTCAACCTCATCATCCCTTGGGGCGCTCTGGTGAATAAACGTTCCCCTAGATACTGGTAATCACCCCTGATAAACTTATAGGTGGCCATCAGATAACCCCTGAGCCTACGCTTTTCCAGGCTAAAGAGCCCCATGGCTCTCAGCCTGTCGTTGTAAGGTCTGTTTTCCTGACCTCTGATCGTGTGCGTGGCTCTTCTCTCAAGCATGTGCTCTAGGAGTGGTGGTGGGGCGCTTATTTAATTAAAGCAGCTCCAAGCTTTAATTAAAGCACCCAGAGCATCACTTGTATCAGCATCCCAGAGCTGAAACATGGAGGCAGGGGCTTGCTGAATGAGCTTTAGTTAAAGTGCCCCCACCGCCATTTTTCAGTGTGGAGATGATGATACATGTGATGCTGGAGTCTGCTGGAGCACCGTAATTACCACGCTCAATTAATTGAGTCTGCTTTGATGTGCTGTAATTACATCATGTCAGAGAAGCCTCTCTGCATGTGTATAGGCACCCACAGTGTATGTCTTGTCCTCCTCTGTTGACTGGCCTGCATAGGAAATGCAGTCTACTATCAACAGGGCCATCCCTGGGGGGGGGGGGGGGG
>NW_017729033.1:16470118-16475198 GCF_001723915.1 Gavialis gangeticus
GGGGGGGGGGGGGGATCAGGGTGACTGCCACAGTCCCCGCTCTTTGGGGAGCCCCGCAGAGATGAGTGGAAAGGTGGCTCCGTGTCCAGCTGCTTGCTACCCTCCCCCCCCCCCAACCATTGCCGCTGCCCCCAATGGCAGTGACAGCTTCTTTAGGTCTGGGGCTCATGGGATCGGAGCAGAGGTGGGGCCCTGCATGGGCTGATTTGCCCCAGGCCCCGCACCCTGCTCAGGTCAACTCTGACTATCAATAACCGTCTACTGTTGCTTTCAGTTACTTTGTTTGGTTTAAGCAACAGAGATATGTGTTCTGGGCCTAAACGGCATCTTTACACATGTCCCGGGCTGGTGGGGGTGGCACTTTAATTAAAAGTTCTAATTGAAGTGCCCATAGTTTCTTGTGTATTCAGTCCAGTCTTGTGTATTCTTGTGTACTTCAAAAGGGCAGTGGGGGTGCTCTAACTAAAGCTCATTGGATGAGCTTTAGTTAAAGCACCTCTACCACCATTTTGAAGTGCAGAAGTGTTGAATACATGTAACCCCGAGGCTGCTGGAGTGTACAATTAATAGAGCAGTTAGCACGCTTAGGAGCAGGCGTCAGGCACATGTATTCCACGCTACAGTTTCTGCATCCTCAGACTGCTTGTTTAAAAAGCCTAATATATTACACACATGTGTCCACATGTATCACAACTAAATAAAAAAAAAGTGATGCTGTAAAGTCAAGCTCTCAGAAGATAGGATATGCCAGAAGTCAGTCATCCCTTTGTGAGTAGGTGCTCCAACACACTATAGATTCATAGATTCATAGATTAAGGGTCGGAAGCGACCTAGTAGATCTTCTAGCCCGACCCCCCGCCAGGGCGGGAGAACAACAAAAAACCCCAAAAAGAGAAACGGGACTCAAATGAGTCCAGCCAGGTAGGCATCCAGCCTCTTCTTAAAGACCCCCAGGGTAGGGGCCAGCACCCTATTTAGTGACATGATCCCATGCTGTTTTTAACACAGCCCCCTGGCACAATCAGTGCGCAAAATTTCATAGACATTCAGGCTAAAAGGGACCCCAGAGGATCATCAAGTCAGATAGATGGTGCTTTCTTGACAAATCAGGGTTATGAGGAGAAGGAAGTTGTTGTGTGTGAGACCCCTGCTTCATATTTTATTTCAGAACTCAGGTCTGCCCTGAATGAGGCCATGGACTGCAGGAAGAGACAAGCAGTTAGATGCCACTCTAGAGAAGTCTATCTCTGCCTTTCCCACCAGGTTTTTAGGGGATGATGGTCAGGTCCCTTAAAGAAAGGGTGACCATAACAATTTTAGGGAAATCCAGGAAGAGGTAAGGAAATCTAGGATGGGGGAGGGTGGTCCAGGGCAGTGGCAATATGTGCACATACACACATACACCTACACACATACACACATCCCCTGCCTGACCCCACATCTCCCTGCACACGCCCCTCCCTCTCCCCTGACTCTACTGCACAAGCAACTCCCCTCCCAGGCCAGCAGCATCCAGACCAAGGAGCAGCCCATTGGCTGGGTGCCCTGAAGAAAACTGAAGCAAAAGTTCTGGATTGGCATGAACCCACCTGCATGTGCCCACCTTCTGACACAGGAGCTGCATGTGCAGGCAGGTTTCCACCAATCCGGGATTTTTGCTTCAATTTTCAGCAACAAACTCTGAAATCCAAGATTGTCCTGGCCAGTCTGGGATATATGGTCACCCTACTTCAGAAAAATTTTTCACATGCAGGCACTAACATGTTCCTCAATCACTAGATGCCAGTTTGAGACTCTGGGGTCTGATTCCCAGATCAGAGCTGTGCTATGAACATATAAATGTAATAAGTACCATTACAAATAAGGGCCCGGGTGTCTCAGACTGGGCACCAAAATGCAGAGGATGCTTTTGACTTTAATGTCTCTGTGCCTCAGTTCCAAATCTGTAAAATGGAAATAATACCCCTGCCCTTCACACAGCTGTTCTGAAGAAAAATTGTGATGCTACAGAGACAGCTATCAGAGCAAAGCCTATGTACTATTTTCATAGCAGGAATTAAATAGTACTGTATATAGAAAATATGGCCTGGAACCATCCACTGAACAATGATGATTTAAAGAAATATTGAATACTTATTCAGCGAATACCTTCCATTCTTTGCACTGACTAAAGCAAGGGTCCTGTAGAAAAAAAAAAGAATGTTATCATGTAATTAAAGACTTTATCAGATCTGATGTGCACAAGGGCCAAATTAAGGTTGTAGAGGCATTCTGGCATTTCCAGATTTTTGGATGTTTGATTGTGCAATCTTGATGCTCATTTAATATAGCAGCGTGTGTGTGTCCATATACATGCATAGATGTGTGTGGCTAAACACACACACACACACACACAGAAAAATGTTTATAAATCTTCTTCATACAGATTAAATGAAGCTTTGTTTGTGCAACCAATATTAGCCAGTGAAAGACTAGCTCTATAAATTATTTCAGTTCTTGCCTTATTGGTTTCTATACACTACCTTGTGTATTAGTTAGAGTAAAATCCAGACATTGATAATAATCAGAAGAAATATGTTCTTTTGTAACCTGCTTATTTATCTAAGTGCTTTAAAATACATTGGAAAGAAACACAAATTTGTACTGGAGCTATGCCAGGTTAATCTGGCTGAGAATCTGGTCAGGATGTTACATTTTGTGAGGTCCTGTTTGACTGGTATACATTACATTTTTGACTGGTGAGGAAAAGATAATTACTTTATCATTAATACCATCATCATGGGGAGGGGGTGAATAGATTTTGTGTCCATATTTTTTTTTTCAAGCTGATGCAAATTGTCCACCGAAAAGAAGACAGGCTACTCACTCCCAAGGATTAATTTATTAAATGTGCTAAAAATCCACTGTGCACCAATTTATAAGGGGGTTGCTTTCAAGCTACAACCTGATTTGAAAAAAAATCAGCATGTGAAAATGCTATCTTTCTTGTGTGCCAAAGCTCTGCATTTGCAGGAGCTCTCCACAGAATATTTATACACAAACCTACATACATACCTACATATGCGCTTTGAGGGAAAGTTTTCAAGAGTGTATTACACACTAGAGCAAGCAGCAGATTGCTTAAGATTACCCCGACATCCTGGACCAGTCTTGGAGTAGTAATATCTTCATGTTTGCTGTCAAGGCCCGTCACCCCTGCTGACCAGCAGGGACGCCAAGGCAACCCACATTACTCAATCAACTTTAAGTGTTATAAATACTGAGGTCCATAAAAAAGTACAATGTAATGATGGCTTAAACAAACCCAATTCATCATCCCAGCTGCACACATATCATTTCCCTCAGGGTGACCAACCAACCAGCAGTGAACGTAACCCAGGCCAGTTTCAGATTCCATTTCTCTTCATCAATTTGACTTTTTGTTTTACCCCCCTCCGAAGGAAGGAAAAAAAATCTCCTTAAAAATGAATAAAAATCCCACAAATCAAATACAGCTCAGCTGCCCGAGTCCCTTTTTTTGTTGTACTCATGTCCATGCATTTCGCCTCTAGTGATATAAAGGGAAACCCTTCAATTTAAAGGTCAAATGAGGGCCGTTTGTTTTAACCCAGTGGACCATGGCAATGGTATTCACATATATTATCTTTTGTCCTTCAACAGTTGTTAGACTTGTAGCCAGAGGGGAGGCTTGGCAGATTTGCTTGCACTGATTTTTTTAAGATATAAAAATACTAAATTTCTGCAGTTAAGTGCTTGATTGAGTAATATTCCGAAAATCAAATCGATACAGAATCTGATTCTCAGTCAATGATAAGGCAGAGGCACCAGTATCATTAAAGTTTATTGGTTTTATTCATTTAAGGGGAAAATAAGTAAGGATCCGCAACTCCATGTATTTTTTTTCTAGTTTCAGTTTATTTTTAATGTGCTTTTTTCCCCCCCTTGACTGTGCATAGGTCTGCACCATAAGAGTGGAACTGATTATTCTTTCTCTAATCTCCTCAGTCTCCCTCCTCAGTTCCTTCTCTTTATAACAAGGGAGTGCTAAATTGCAATTAAAAGGCCATTCCCCAAAGAGGCAAGTAGTCATTGTACAAAGTTTCCTGCATAATATGTTACTATTATAACTATGAATCACGCTGGTCTAGTTCTAGACTGGGGAAATGTATTCTGCTTATTTAAATTTCTTCTTAAATATAACACTTCAGTTGGTTGTAATAGGCCACATGTGCAAGCCTGATATGATGTTGCAATTGCTCTTACAACACAAAGCATTTGTAAACCTGGTGCATGGGGTTACACCGCTTTTTTGGTAACTTGGGTTTTGGGAATAATGCAAAGCAGCCAGGGCTTGCTGGTAAATCTGGGCTAGATCACTTCTGGTCCCAAACTGTTGTGCCATGTTGCTTTATGCTGTTAAAATGTTGCTGCCTTTCTCCCCAGAAGTGGCTGCATTTCATGGTGGTTCTTGCAATCCCTGTGTAAATCCTTGAGAGAAATACGTTTTACCGTTAGTTAAACCTTTTCCATTTTACTGATGTTTGATAAAGAGAATATTATAGAAAATGAAGTTGAAAGAATGTATCTGATAGCAAAATCTGGCCTATATACATTTGTACTATTTGTGTACTATTTGTCTTACAACGTGAAAGGTGCTATATATTATTGATTATATTCCTGTGTAGAAACTCTTTGGCCTGGATTCTGATCTTGATTACATCACTGTAAATCCACAGGCATTTTACTGAAGCCAAAAGCAAGTTCGACAAGCAGAGCCTGGATTGATGTGCTGGCCCTATTGAAATCAATGTGAGTTTTGCTATTGACTTCTTTGGGGCCAGGACTTCACTTCTGATTTGAGCTTTGCTACAGATTCAGCATTGGATCAGGTCCATGAAGTCAATCCATTTTTGTTTTAATTTTCTGCAGCCTGTGTCCTGTGATCTAACCAGGCAGCTGGCTCCTAAATAACTTGCAAAACAGAGAAATTATGGAGCAGGTAATATTTGGTGGATTTTGAATGATAGCAATAATAATTCATACTAACAGTTTCATAGTTTCTGGGGTCGGAAGGGACCTG
>NW_017729033.1:16475596-16483862 GCF_001723915.1 Gavialis gangeticus
GTCTACACCACAATCCCCCAGCTTCCTAATGAGAATGGGGTGAGAGACAGTATCAAAAGCCTTCCTGAAGTCTAGGAAAACTATATCCACTGCCACCCCTGCATCCAATGATTAAGTGACCTGGTCGTAAAAGGCCACCAGGTTGGTCTGACAGGACCTGCCGCTGATGAACCCGTGCTGGTTGCCCCTGAGCATGCAGCTCCCTGCTGGCCCCTCCTGGATGTGTGCCAGAATATTTAAATAGTTGTTAATGCAAAGAGGAATATTGGTTGAGGATATAAGAACTTAATCAGAAATACAGCTGGATGGCAAACCATTTAAGAGCTCAAAATGGTTTCTGTCCCACACAGAGTTCCCCTGGAGGGCATTGATAGAAGTTGATTTAATGGTGCCATGGGAACTGATCCCTGATCCCAACAATCATGCATCCTGCCCTATACATGTGTCAGGAATGCATGCACCCATGATTTACAGGATTACGGATAAAATTTGCCAGAGTCCAGACATGTCATGACTGCCAGTGCAAGGAGTTCTTTTAACTTCTCAATGTGCAGTGCAGTCCAGCATGGAGCTGCTCTACCTGTGCGGACATAATAGGGACTACTCAAATCACAGTTTTGTGATTTTCATGGAAACCGTGAGGAATGGCGGTTTCCGCAATTTTGCACAGAATTGTCAGAAAAAATCTTACTAAAAATAAAATGTTGGCTAGCCCCAGTAGGAGCTAGTGGCTGCTGTGGCCCAGCCTTGCAGCCTGCTGGTGGGAGAAGCCACCAGCTTGAAGAGGAGCAGCCAAGGTAGAGGCCACTCCCTCCACTGCTGATTGGCTGAAAGGGCTGCCTTTCATGTGACCCTGCCTCTCCCTGCCAATCAGTGGTGAGGAGTGGGGCCACATGACGGGCAGCCCTCTCTGCCAGTCAATGGCAAGGGGCAGGGCTGCACAAAAGGCAGCCCTCTCGGCCAATCAGCAGTGAGGGGTGGGTCCACCAGGCCCCTCTGCCAATCAGCACAGGCACTGTGAAAAAAAAGTGCTGATGGTAAATCAGTATTTTCTGATGATAATTTATTGGAAACATTTTTTGTTCTAATTACAGAAAGGAGGCAAGGAAAATATTGCTAGTGGACACTGAATCAAGTTGATGACTTCTTGTCAAATGTGTCCCAGCATGTGGGTTATGGGAGTTTTCTAGTGAGTCAAGAAGATGAAATCTCTACTTTAAGACTCATATAAACTAAGAACATATAAATTGGTCCCAATTTGGAATGTCTGTCCTGTGGGCATTTCCAACATCTTGATTTTTTCATTGCAAATTGAGACAAAATCAAAATATATTTAATAGAAGTATAAACAATTAGTTTGGGAATTCTGAAAGCTTTCCCACTGGAAAATTTCAATGTTTGTAGAAATTGCATTTTCCTTCAGAAAGGAAAAAAATAACAACAGAAAATGCTTGACTATCTGGACAGTTCTCTGGGTTTATTTTAGAATGACAGCCTTACAGACTGAGGACTTCTGTCTATTCATGGAAGGAAAACTTTTGCAGGTTATGTACCACTATGAATCGTTTTTGTCAGAAGTGAATACCCCTGAAAGCCAGAAGATTAGTCACTGTCCACATACATTTAATCTGGGTCTGCTTAGATGGCCAACAACCATGGCAAAGACTGCTGGTGAATAATGCTAGTAGTAAGAGTAACTTACTGGCGTAAACACCTGTTTCCAAAGGATGAGAGCATTGACATCATGATAGTTAGTGATGAAGACTTAGAGAAGCTCAGAATTTCAGTGAATACAGAACAGAGCTGGAGAATCTAGGTTCTCCTCCCAGCTTTGTCATTGATGTGCTTTGTCAGTTTCACCTCTCTCTTTTGTTTGTTCCCCCTCACACCCTATGTCTGTGTTGTCTACAATTGTCATTGTTCATGCCCCGGATTGCAAAAATGTCTGCATCACCCAAGCTATGCTAGAAGCTGACAATTGCTGGACCAATCGCTGACTCATCCGCTCAGTTATGTCACTCAAACTGGTTCCTAAATGACAGTGATAGCAGAAGCAATGCTGACAGAAGATCAACATCAAAGGACCTAAGGACCCAATCAAGCGAGACTTCTTCCACCTAGTGCCTCAATGAAAAACTGACAAATTCCAATCAACAATGGAAGAATGTTGTCTGTGGTTGGCATGCTGTCAAGCCCACTGTCATCAGCACCTGCGAGAAGACACTTGGATTCTCTACCAGGAAACATGAAGACTGGTTTGATAAAAATGACTGGGAGATCCACAAGTTGATTGACTGCAAGCACATGGCCTTTTGTGCGTGGAAGAACGACATAAGCTGCAAGCAAAATAAACTGAATCTCCAAGAAGCCAAGGCAGAGGTCCAAAGGAGAACCCATGATATGAAGAACAAATAGTGGAAAGATGAGGTGAAGGAAATTCAACATCTCGCTGACATCCATAATATGCACAGTTTTTTCAATGCCACCAAAGCCCTCTGTGGTCCAAGTGCTCAGGGACCAACTTTTGAGACCTAAGAATGAAGGAGACCTGATCAGGGAAAGGGGATCCAGCAATGCCCACTGGAAGAAGCATTTTGAACACCTTCTCAATCAAGACTTTCTTGATGATGAGAGTGTGCTGTACTCCATCCCGCAATACCCTCAGAGATGATATCAGAATTCCTCCAACCCTTGTCAAGGTGAGGAAAGCCATCAAGCAGATGAAGAATGACAAGGCATCTGGAGCAGACAGAATCCCCACTGAACTCTTCAAACAGGGGGTAGAGGAGCTCACATCACAGCTCCATGTCCTCATCTTAAGGATTTGGAATGATGCGAAAATCCCAGGCACTTCGGAGATGCCATGACTGTGACAATCTTCAAGAAATGAGAAAAGTCTGAGTGTGGAAATTACAGAGGGATCACCTTGTTGTCCACCATAGGAAAGATCATTGTGAGAACCCTCCGGAACTGTCTTCTTCCATGTGCTAAAGAGCTCCTCCCAGAACCTCAGCGTGGGTTTGGAGCATCAAAAGGCACAACTGACATGATCTTCGCAGCTCAACAATGGCAGCAAGAATGCCAGGAACAAAGTAAACTTCTCTATTTGGTCTTTTTGGTTTCACAAAAGCCTTCAAATCTGGCAACCGAGAAGTGCGGTGGAGGTTCCTTATGAAGTAAGGAGGCTCACTGAAACTTGTCACCATATTTTGCCTGATTCATGAAGGCATGCAAGCAGTGGTTCTCAGTAATGGATCTCTTTGAGGTTAAGATGGAAGTTAAGCAAGGTTGCATTATGGCCCCAACACTCTTCTCAATGTTGCTACATCTGACCAGCAACAAGCTTCCAGTCACAGTCGAGTTAAACTACTGAATGGATGGTAAACTGTTTAATCTCCACTGACTCTGAGCCAAGCCCACCCCAAACTCAATTCATTGATCTCCAGTACACTGATGATGCTGTAGTGTGTGTTCACTCAGAAGCAGACCTTTAGGCAATTGCTGACATCTTTACCAAGGCATGCAACAAATTGGAACTGATGCTTAACGTTCAGATGACTAAGGTCCTCCATCAACAAGCTCTTAATGAACAGTCCCCAGCTCTGATAATTCAGATTCATGGTGAGACTCTGGAAATGTTGGGTATTTCCCATACCTCAGAAGCCACCTCTTGCACAAGGCTAACATCGATGAAGAAATCCAACAATACCTCAAATGTGCAAGTGCAGCCTTCAGAAGTCTGAGGAAATGGGTGTTCAAACCAAGCTCATAGATCCGAAACCAAGCTCATGGTTTATCAAGCATTTGATAAATGCCTGTGGCACCATTAATCCCCACCATACTGTACAAACTAAGACATGGACAATGTACAGGAGACACCTCAAGTCGTTGGAGAAGTATCATCTATGTAGCCTGTGGAAGATCCTTCAAATCCAGTTGAAAGAAAGACGCACCAACATTATCATCTTCTTGCAAGCAAACACCAACAGCATCAAGGCAATTATCATCTGACATCAACTTCACTGGTCTAGCCACATCATCTGGATATTTTACTCCAGACTCCCAAAGCAAACTTTATTCTCCCAGCTCAGCCAAGTCAAACCTTAGCAAGATGGAAATGCTAGGTTTTTTATGACTCAAGATCCAGTCCAGCAATCAGGACTCAAGATGCTCAAGAGGATGGCAGAAAAAGCACTTCAAGGATGTCCTCAAGGCCAACTTGAAAAAATGAAACATCAACATCAACTCATGAGAAGCTATCACCTAGGACTGCCCCAAATGGAGGAAGAGTCTGCTGCAAGGATCTCAGCACTTTGAAACCTCACAACAACAACAGGGGATGGAAAAACCGGAGCAGCAGAAACAGATGGGAGACCAAATCTAGAATCCAGAGTCAAGCACCACTCATGGAAACAAATTCCTGTTTTGCAGCAGTCTGTCAATCCTGGATCGGCTTCATCAGCCATTTTGGACCCGCAGATAAGACAATCCTGGAAGAGAATCATCCTTGACTGCAAGGGATTGATGAAGAGGAGAAGAAGCTCTTTCTGGCAGAGCCTGTTTTTTATTATGTATTTGTACAACCCCAAGCACAAATGGGGCTAATCTTAGTTGGGGGTCTCTAGCCACTGCCATAATGCAGACTCTTATAATGACCCAGATATACCCAAGATATACCACTCTTATAATGACCCAGATATAAAGACCAAAATTGCTGCTTTGTTTCTCAGTGATCTATATGCAGAGTGCAGAAGATTGATGGGACACAGTTTGGAGCCTGAGTGAAGATAAAATTTCCAGAAATGGAAATTTAACTACAAGTGAGATGCCCTTTTGTAGCCTGTATGGTCCACTGGCTTGTTTGATCACATTTCTCCTCTCTCTCTCAGGAACCACTTTGAGGCTAATAGAAATATTCCCCTGGAGATCACAGACTGCAATGTGTGTTTCAAAACTTTTTTTTTTTGAAATTTCTTCTGGCCTTCCTTTAACGGGAAAAGCTAACTTCTCACAGAGAAGTTTTGAGTAGTGACGCACACCCAGCTTGTCCTTTACCTTGCCATGGGTGCCCAGTGAGAGAGGTGAAGGACCTGTGTTCTTTGGCAGAGGCATAGCCAGGTCTTTTAGTGCCCCAGGGGAGGGGAAGGGGCATAATTATGCTGACCACCTGGGTGCTGAGGGGAGGACTCTTATCTGCCCCACCTCGCCGCACTCAGGGAGCAGCTGCTACTGATGCGGCTGGTGCTGCTGGGACACCTGGTGCCCCATTCACTTCCCTCCTCCCCAGCATAAGGCTGTGCCTCCCATGGCAAAGCCTCAGGCGTCATCGTTCCAACCAGCTGCTCCCAGATACACTGGTGGGTATGGGGCTGTGCCTGCCCAGCTCCTATGGCTGGATGGCACAGGGTTGCCGGAGCTGTGACAAAGACCCCTTAGGAGAGGGGACCATTCTGCTGCCTCCTTTAAATCAGTGCCTGGGATGGTATCGCACCTGTTCCCTCCAGTTATGCTACTGCTCTTCAGCTGCATAGAGGCAGTCATTACTGTGCAGTCATATAGAAGCAGTATAGAGGCAGTCGTTACTGTAAAGTCATTTAGTACTTGTATAAACAATTAGGAATGGTTTTTTGTGATGCTGACTGCATAGTAGCCTGGGATTACTGTGCAGTAGCATCACATTACACTTTCTGCACTGTGACACTACTACATAGTAGTCATGGGCTACTGCACAGTCAGTGTCTTATGTAGACATGGCCAGGGACTACACTAGTTAGGGCATAAGTCACCCCAAAGGATTCAGAGTGACAAAGCCTTGCCTCCAGTGGGCACAGACCCAGGGGTCTGGCTAGATGAGCTTGAGGGAATAGAGACAGTGTAGCCTGCATCTGCAGGGGGATAAAGCAAGTATTATACCTGCTAATTCCACAGCCCTTTCCACAGCTGCACCTGGAGCTGTGCAGCCAGCCCAGCCTCCTGTCCTGCTCATGGTAGTGGCTTAATGCCAAAATCCTAGATCTAGTTTTGAAAGACTTATTTTAACAGCCTTGCTGTAGCAGAGCATTGGCTGTCTTGGTCTCCCTGCTTTACCTTTGGCAGGTTAGAGCATTATGGCTTGCGGTTGTGTTCAGGGACGACTGTGTAGTTTTGCTAATAGGTTAGACCAGTGGTCGCCAAAGTGGGGTAAGCGCAAGACAATCCATTGGCGTGCGGAAAGAAAATATTAGAACTTCTATTTATATTTATCTTTTATCTAAGAAAATAAGAAAGAAATTAAGCTTTAGTAATATTTAATGTACGGATTGACACTGGCACCCTCACTCGGTCCGTATGTTAGACGGTCACGTGTCACGTACGGTACGCGAGGTATATAATGTATATAATGTATAAATAAATAAATATACATATACATATATTGGGGGTGCGTGCTCAAATTTTTTTTACTGATGGGGTGTGCGATCAAAAAAGTTTAGAGACTACTGGGTTAGACAATGGATTTGGATAGGTTGCTTTGGATAGGGATGATCCTGCCTTAGGCAGGGGGTTGGACTAAATTCTATGATCCTAAGGTTTATTTCTATCTCTTGTGTTAGAGGGCAATGGGCAAAGTTGGGCTGGTTTATTAGAAAGCAGCATCTTATGTAGAAAATGTAAGTTCTTTGTTATTCATCACATGAGCATTTATTGATTTTACCCTGTACATTATATCAAGAAACTAGAATCTTGAAATCTGCATAACACTTTGGGTCAATGGGTTTACCCACCCAATTTCTGGGCTGGGCCCAGAGTTATAAAAAACTCAGCATTTCCATCTTCTTAAGGTACAGAGAATATCTTTATTCTCCATTCCACTGGGTTGCTAAAGATGCACATTACTGATAAATAATTGTCATTATGGTAATACCACATGGTGGTAAGCATTTTGTCATACCTAATACAAAAGACAGTCCACGTTCTGAATTTGTGGTCTCCACAGACCTCCAAGTTTTGAGCTGAATATCAGGACCTTGACTCACATCTCAAAGTGAACCTCAGTAGGAACCATGGATTTCATCCAGTTTCATGCTGTAGCTGCAGATTGTAAAGCTTGCAAATATGTGTCAGCCCATACTTGTGTGCAACTTAGAGCTGCATTCAGGGAAAAACTTGTGAATGTTTGTTAAATCTGGACAAAGTTTGCAATGAAAGCTAAACCCAAGTGAGTTTGATCTTGCTTCTGGCATTGCTGCCTGTTGTTCATACAGCTAAGAAAGGAACTTTGATGAGTGCTCAGAGGTATAACTGGGTGCTTGAGCACCATGGGGAGCAGCCACACGCAGGTCAGTGGCTGCACTGCCACCAGCATGGCAGTAGCAATGCCAGCTGATGCCCTGGTTGCCCCCCTTTATTATGCTGCTGCACACATTTTACTTTCATACTGTTAATTTCCCAAGCTATTAGAACTATAAAGTGACAGGCTATTTTCAGAGTTGTACATGGGTCTCACTTACTCACCGGGTGCTGATCTGGCCTGCTGTTGGCCACGCAGATTTGTTCCCAGGTTTGTTTTTCTATGTGATATTTCTCAACTGAGTATACCTAATCAGGGTGATCTGAAGTTATAGTTCAGGAGTCGGCAACCCCCGGCCTGTGTGCCGAGCATGGCACATGAAGCTATTTTCCTTGGCACGAGTTGGGGCTGGGCAGGCAGCAGCTGTTTGCAGCCTCCCGGCTGCAGCCAGCCCCAGCTCTGGGTAGCTGCCGACAGGCATGGAACCCGGGCTGCTCCCATGGAAGCCCTGCTGCAAGCAGCCTGGGCTCCGTGGCTGTCAGCAGCTGCCCAGAACCTGGGCCAGCTGCAAACATCTGCTGCTTCTCCACTCCCAGCCCCAGCCCCAGCCCCAGCCCCAGCTGTCTCCCAGCCCTGGACCCAGGCTCCAGGGAGGCAGCACATACCGGCAGTATTCCCTGTTGTGCTGCCCTCGCTGCTTCTGCAAAGCAGTGTTGGTACCCGGCAGGGCAGGGCACAGCGGGGGGTACAGAAAGCTGCCTGCTCCAAGTTCCCCACTGCCCTGCCACACTTCCCTTGTGTGCATGGGAGCAGCATGGGCAGCAGTGCAAGGTTGTGCCCCTCACTGCTGCCCCTGCCTGCAGGGGAAGTGTGGCAGGACACTGGGGAGTTGGGAGCGGGCAGCTTTCTGCGCCCCCCACCGTGCCCTGCCCCACCGGGTACCAACGCTACTTTGCGGAAGCGGCGAGGGCAGCACAGCAGGGAGCATTGCCGGTATGT
>NW_017729033.1:16483872-16490701 GCF_001723915.1 Gavialis gangeticus
CAGCCACAGAGCCCGGGCTGGGGGGCAGGGGCTTTGGGTGGGGGGCAAGGGGCAACAGGGGTGGGGACAAGGGGCACAAGCAGGGCATCCTTCCATGTACCCCCTGCCCTCATTTTATTTTTCTGGCATGCCAGCACTCCAGCACCTTCCAAGGTAAGCACTGTGGGGGTTTTCGGCACTCCGGCCAAAAAATGTTGCCTACCCCGTTATAGTTTCTTGTTTTATCCAAGCCTGTGTCTCTGTAGCACAGTCCCCTATTTGATATCCCCTGTGACCTGACCGTTGCACCCATATTAATCTTTACAATGTGATTCTCCAGAACCTTGAATTTCCTGTTGCAGTTTTAGCTTTGAGCACATCACTTGAACGCCGATGCTCTGTAGGTTGAAGTCTTTCAGCTCCTTGCATCTTCACTTTCTTATGAAAGCGGGAGTTTAAATTGTCAGTTATTTCACCACAGTGACACTCCTTGTTTCCCTGAGAGTCTAATCCTTAATGTGCATGACATGTTGTGCTCCTCTCAAAAACAATATTTCATTCACTTGAATATCACTGAACTTTCTTTGCTACAGGGCAATGCCATTGTCTAGAGGAGCTCTGAGCACAAGCATATACAGTACATATATTACCTTTTGTCCTTCATCAGCTCCTGGCCTCGTAGCCGGAGGGAAGATGTTAGGATTTGCTTGAGCTGAGCAATACAATATTGTTGTTCAGCTGTGAAGTTGATTAATAATTTGGAAATTAAATCAATATGAACTTTGATTTTCATTTGAGTAGGGTTTGTATGTAAACCTTGCATGCCGGCATGTGTAACAAGCCTAGAGAAACTTTTGAAACTTTTAAGAAAATGATGTCTTCTTTTCACGTGTAAATGTGATTCCAAGCCGGTTCCTATCGTTTACTGGATTTCCTGATTCTTCTTGCTGCAGGTTGAACCACCTGACCCTTCATATCTCTTCCAGTCCTGCATTTCTATAATTCCCCTCCCAGGGGATAGCCCTCTCTGGTGGGCCCAAGTCAGGCTCTCTCTTGTTTAGTCTCCTTCTGATCCCCTACAGTTCTTCTACTCTTGGCCCCCCATTGACCTGGCTGCAACAGGAAAAGTGGTTCTTCAGCTACCCCAGATTTAACCTACAGCCTGGTGGTTAAGGAGGTCTCCTTGGAAGTGGGAGGTAGGGGTTTGAGTCTCTTCAAGTTATGGCTGTCATTCAGATTTCCTGGTTTGTGGGTGTGTGCTATCAACTCAAGCAATCGGGCAAAAATGTGGGCAGAATTTCTTCTTCCAGCTGTTTTGTAATGAACTGAAGTCAAGGTGTCAGCGTCAAAGATCTGCTAGGCACGTTCTGTAGCTTCTGAGAAATTAGGGACTTGAGGGGATGTTAGATGTCCCAGCACTGATCTGGATCACAATGGAGCTTAGAGAGAAGCTAAGTATCTAGGCTCCTGGGTCATTTCTGAGAATGCAAGTAGCTTAAACTGAGGTGTCTGGGGAACTTTTCAGACCTAATTGGAGGTGACTAATGAATCTACCACTTAGGTGGCTTTGCAGCTCCTGGAGTATAATTAATCTGGCTAGCTTTTTGTGATTTAAGCACTTAAATCTACTGCCTGTATATATTATGCAAAGTACAAGTACAGTCTCTCTCTCGTTTCCTAGATTCTGCTCCTGCAGTGACAAGTGGATGTCAGACTGCAGTAGGGTACAAGGGTCTACCAAGTTCAGATCATGTGTTCTGGGTTCCCCGTCCTAGGGAGGACATCAGCCTGTTATGATTGGAAGCTACAATTCAAGAGCTTTAGCTCAAAGTGTCACCATTGGTGTATGCAGCCCTGGAGAGTCCTGATTCAACCATCCTGGTCCTGGTGAGTGAGGGTAAGTGGCAGCCTTCACAACTGCAGGTTTGGGAATTTAGAATATAAACTTTAAGGACAAGGATGGCTTCCTCAAAGCCCAGTATAGTGGTGCTTCAATCCTGAAAGAGACGTCTCAGTTTTACTGCAATATGAATAAATAAGAATATAGAGAATAGGTAAATGTAAAGGAAAAAAAATCATGATTAATTTTTATCAGACTTCCCTCTTCTTTCAACAAAGCAGTTCAATGTGAAGTCAAAGTTCATTGACACGTTCTCTGTACTCGGTAGGATGATTGTTTTATATTAGCCATTGACTTGGCCTGCATTGATCCTTGAGAATGTATCGCACAAATCATTTTGCACTAAACTGCTGAATCGATGAAGAAATCTCCTGGAAAATTTATATTAAAAGTCTCTGTTTGCCTAAATGAGTTCCTTGTGCCCCATATTGAATATTTTGCTGATGAATTGAATGAGTTTAAATTTGAACATTGCAGACCCATTAAAGAATGAATTCTTAAATCAACTTCTGCCATTTATGATTGAAATGAGATTTCCCCTGCAATAGACTAGCTGTTATATAAATCAGTTGTGCATTTTATACTGTACCATAAACAAGATATAATTCTTTTAAATACACAACAGGTGCCTTAAATCTTTTGATGCATCTTGTATTTATCTGATGTTGATTTTAGTATATTTACACCAGGTAACTAACATGGCTTTATAATAGAATATAGTTTTTGAAGGTTAAAGAAGCTATAGTCTTTGCTTTTAAATGCAACCGAGTTTTCAGGGCTTATACACTACATCTTTGTTCACAGGTGGAGGCTAAATTTAATCTAGAATAAATAATTGCCATTTGCTATATGCACAAATACAAATATATTTGCATAAGGTTATATGTGTGGTGAATTCAAGTCCCAGCGTAATGGAGAGCAGTGTTTTTCCTACTTTCTAACTGTACTAGTGTTTAATACTGCGCTGAGTATCTGTGTTTCCACTCTTCCCTATGGGGACTTCTTTACCTTAGTTGAGGGGTCAGTTATGTCTGCTAGATCACTGGTGCATAACTTCAGGCCATTCCCAAAACAGTTAGGCACATGGGCCCAATCCTGCCATAATTCCAAGTACAAAACTCCCATTGATTTTACCAGCAGGTACTAAACACAGTAGGAAGAAAGTGACCTTTCTGTATAAATAGGCAGCACTGCACATTGGCACATTGCATTATGGGAGTCTTTTGACTTCTGCTAAAACAGTAGGTAGAAGCCACTGCTAGAGTTACTATGCCAGACTTGATCAGATAGACAGTTGTCCTGCTCTCATGGGCCTTATCCTACATTCCAGTGTCCACCCTTAGCTTATATCTATGTACCTGCATACTCTGGGTCACTGTTTCCTATACTGAACAGATTAAAGAGAAAGAAAAAAAAAATAAGGGCCAAGTCAGTGCCTGGTGTGAATCAGTGTATTTCAACTGAAGTCAGTGGCTCCATGCTAGTTTACACCAGCTGCAGATGCAGCTATTTAAATACTCACCTGTATTTATGTACACACAAATTTCAGTTAAATAAGATGTTGTGCAGCATTGGGCAGTGAACAGTAAGAGCTGCACTGTGTTATAGCGAGCAGATTTTACATGGCAATCAGGACTCGTAGTAGAGATGATATCTTTTATTAGACCAACAAGAGTTTTGCAAAAAAATGTCTTTAATTGCAAGCTTTCAGGCACAAACACCCTTCATCAGGCATTGGAGAAAAGATTGTAAAAGTTCTCCTGGGTAGAAATGAAAGTTCATATTTCATAGGATTTCACAGAGGAGGATTTCAATTTTACATGGCACCTTTTCCCCCTCACATTCATAACAGGGTACCAAGAAGCAAGCCCAGTCTCTGATGTGAAATGCAGGGGTTCAGTGTAGGTGGTCATAATGAATCTATGATATGAAAGAAATACTGAATGCAAAAATGGAAATAAATGTTCTAACTGGTTAAGGAGCATAATTATCTGAGTTGCCTGGGATACACTAGCACATTTAAACCTAATGGAAAAGAATGCAATTCCAGTGACTTCGAATGCACTTGTGACCACTTGCACTGGCTTTGAATTTGGCCCCTGCACTATGCTGATTTTACTGTCCTTCTGTGGGATAGGATATGGTGCTAGGGTACATAGCTTGGTCTGTTATAGCTGTTCTGAGTTTTAGGAAAGCTCTTTTTTCCCCCAGTCCTGTCAGTAAATGGGGCTTAAAAGCAGCTTCCAATATAAAGATGTCTCTAAATCACAGGTACTGCAGAAGGGCTGGAATCGCTCACTTTAACCAGGTTGTAAAATCTCACTATTGATGCCGTAGTAACTAATGTTTCATCCTGTGGCTGCTAATGTTTTTATGTCTCTGTGGGCCTCTTTCGTCCAAGGACAAACATCAAGGGTTTTATAACTATCAGTTGATCATTTCTGCTAAAGTAGGGGAGCTGGATTTTCAGCAAGATAACAAAGGTGTTATCTCTATCCAGGGAGGGTATAAAGGATATTGGGAAGATAACATCTAATTGAAGATTCAATTTTCCAAGTGTCAAATTGTTTTGATGACTAATTGATTTACATAGGCTGGATTCATTCACAAAGCAAATATTTTTTTAGATCTTTCTGCCTGTCTTCCTTCATGGCAGTAAGTAGATATTACTGTTCATTTCTTTATAAAAAATAAATAAATAAATAAATAAAAGATAATACTGACTAAGGACTGGCATGGAAGAGGCAACTGAGTTTCTGCTCTTTATCTTCTTGGAGACAGGCCAGCACAGGATGCTAATGTCCATAAAGGTGTGATTTAAAGACCTAAACAGGAGCCTGGGAGCCTGAAACAGCAGAGGTCTAATTGCTTTAAGCAGGTGAATTAGATATTGAGAATCTGAATAGAGTAGAATGAGATTCTGAATTTGGGCAAGGCATTATCCAAGACCTCTTTGGTTCAGTATACAGTCAGGATAATGATGCCTGACATGGAAGTTGAATTGGGGTAACTATAGACTAACTTTAAATCTTATATCTGGCAAAGCTATGCATGGATTCTGCAGATCACTCCATGAGTACTGCAGAGCATGGCAAGGATGCTAAATTGGCACCTTTATATAGAAGCCTACTTATCAGATTTTGCATCCTGGGCAAAGCCTTGCTGGAGGGCGGGGGAGGAGGGGTAGGGGAAGGATGCCGAGTACCAGAGAGCTGCAGGGGGTGAGGTTGGGGGGCAGTCTTACCTGCCTCAGGGGGCTACAAGTACCACTGCCATGGTACAGTCTTGCCCAAACCCAGATGCTGCTACTGCTGTTACAGCAGTGATGCAGATCCCACCCCACTTCACTTCTTAGGGTTGGATTCCCATTTGCACCCACTAGTTACATTATTGCTTTATAGTAGTAACAACACCTGTTTATACACCAGGTCACCACTCAAGTTTTAGAAACGTTATCTTTTTATCTGGGGTTGTATTTGAAATCCCTCTGCCTGCAGTCAGGTTTTCTTTGTACCTTCAGTCCAACTGCAGTCCAACTGCAGGCTCAAAAGGAAATGGAAAGAAACCCTAAGCTCCCTTTTGCATGCATAACATGGTTGCAGTTTTAAAGGTCTTATAACTCAGGGCAAGTAGAGGTAAAAGCTTGTGCCTTACAATCCTAGGTGAAAACTTGGAATCTCCCATTTCCATCGTGTGAAGTTCCTGTTATGATCTATCCATCCACTTGTTGACCTACCTTAAAGTTTTGTCTGGCATCACAAGATCTAGAGCACAAAAGGATCCACAAGTCTAACATGGGGTTTTGGCAGAATTTAGGCACTTAAGTCCAAGAGTATGATCCTCAAAACCCCAACCTAAACTCTCCTAAATAAAATAAATGAAAATCAGTTTTCACCAGTACAGTCGCTTGCATGCCGCATATACAAAAAACCACTGCCATCTTTAGGTCTGACTCACTCTAAGCCTAATGAAGACAAACCCAGTGAACATGCTCAGACTGACATTCCTTTTCTGAGTCCCCAGAAAGCCAGAGCAGGCTGGTGTGCTCTGAAAACATTTAACACACACCCATAGGACTGGGCCCCTCATCAAATGCAGCAACCAGGGTCACTGTCATTCACAAATACAGTCAGTGCTAGCAGTGTAGCTCACTCTTTAACCAGTAACTAGGTCCCTCATTGAGGATGTGAGAGACTTGGGTTTGCTGCCCAAATCAGATGGGTGTGGGGTGTTCAAAACCACACTACCTACCTCTCAGGAGATTGCTGTAAGGGCTTGGCTGCTTTCCTTCTTATCAAACCAGTGCCACTGTGCAGAATGAATTCAAGGGATGGAGAAAGGAAACAAGAAAGAACGTGACTTTCCAGTCCAGTAGTTGAAAGGAGTGACTTGATCTCTCAATCCCGGAGAAAGTTTTAGGCTGTGAATCCCAGTCTGACATAGGCACGTCCCTGAAACCGAGGGTGAGAGGCTTAATCACCCAGGACATTTGTAGACGACACATTAAAACAGGTTAATGACCTCTTGCATTGCGTTAATGGCATTGCTGTTTACACAAGTTTGCAAATTTGTTGGCATATTGCGCGCTAATTCCAGCCGCTGTAGCAAATTTGGTGGCGTAATGCACCTTAAATGATTTTGGGGTGCAGCAAACTAAAACAAAGAGTTTTACTTTGCTACCTTACAGCCACAGAGGGAATCACCAGGCCTCGTGTGGCGCAGGAGCTCTGCAGGCAGCCCCAGCAGGCAGCCTGGGAACAGCCTGGGAAGACAGGCTGCACTGAAGGAAAAAAAAAAAAAGCATCAAGCCTAATTTTTTTTTTTTCTACCCTGGAGCCTGCCTGCCGCCTGAGCTGCACGGTGGCCTGGTGCTTCCCTCTGCAGCTGTGAGGCCCCCTAGGACCACTTGAGCCAGGTGCCTGTGGGCAGATGCTGCCGGGGGGGGGGGGC
>NW_017729033.1:16495701-16497876 GCF_001723915.1 Gavialis gangeticus
GGTGCCTGTGGGCAGATGCTGCCGGGGGGGGGGGCCGCCACTGCCGCAGAGGGAAGCACCAGCCCCCCCACAGTTCAGGAACTGCTCAGCCCGCTGGCAACTCGCCCTCCCCTCCCCACCACCAGGGAGGCAGGCAAGGACACAGGTGTACATGACATGGGGGTTTACTTCACCTTAAATTGAAGCAGTATTTTTAAAAACTGACAATTTAAAAAAACACTGCTTCAATTTAGGGAGAATTAAACCCCCATGTTATCTACAAATGCCCGTAGTGTTTAAGATAAGATGCCCCCAGAGCTAACTGCACCTTGTTATGCATTAGTAGGTGCATCACAAACAGGTCCAGGGAAGTGATGCTCCCCCTCTGAGGCACTGGTCAGGCTGCAGCTGAAGTACTGCATCCAGTTCTGGGTACCACAATTCAAGAATGATGTGGACAACCTTGAGAGGGTCCAGAGGAGGGCAACTTGTATGGTTAGAGGACTTCAGGGAAGGCCTTATGAGGAAAGGCTAAGGGAGCTGGACCTTTCCAGCCTCTGCAAGAGAAGGCTGAGGGGGGACCTTGTGGCAGTATACAATTTCACCGGGGAAGGACGGGGGGAAGCAGGGAATAGGAGATGCTCTCTTTATCCCCTTGGAATAACCAGAAACAATGGCCACAAGCTGATAGAGAGTAGTTTTAGGTTAATAATCCCCACCCTAGAGTCTCCTTGGGTATGTTTACATATGCATATTAATGTGACTCAATAAACTCCCGCGCTTATCATACTGGAGTTTGTAGTTTCTAGTCTCCATGTTTACATGTGTGCCCAGGACTGTAGCAGGTTGAGCCAGGCTGGAGCAGCTCTGGCTGGCAGGGGGCTTGGGGGTCAGCCTGCCAACCTGGGGCTGCTGTGTCTTGGTTCAGTGTGCTATGCAGGGTCTGGCTGGGGCATGAGGGTGCTCCAGTGTAGGGCTAGCCATCAGGCAGCCCCTGCACTGAAGCACCCTTGTGCTCCAGCCAGCCCCATCAGTGTCTACACATGTACTGCTGTGGAGTAAAAAACTCTGCAGCAGGATAATACTTGTATTTACAATTACTACCCTGCTATGGAGTTTTTTAGTTTACCCCAGACTAATAGCCCTGCATGTGTAGATGCTGCAATGTTTACTGTGGAGCTAATTAGTACTCTTCAGTAAACACCTCTTGTAGACATGTCCCCTATTGGATACTTTTTGTAGCTTCTCCTTCAGCAAACTGGTTATTCTGGATGCTTTTTCAAGACACTGAACTCTCCCCATATACTGGATAGGGAGCTTAGGGCTCTAATTCAGGGCTTCACATTCTATTCTGTAGGCCTGCTGCCTGTGACTGAGGTCTGGATATGCTACGCATTGGGCATATCTACATGTGCATTTTTGCTGGCTTAAATTTACCGCATGGTAAATTACTGCACAATAAGCAGGAATAGACTGGTGTCTACACATGCAGGCATTACAGCGCATTAATGCTGTGTGTGGACTGACTTGGAACTAAAGTTAGTACTGCACCTTACTGTGCAGTAAGGTGTCTACATGTGCATTACTGCATAGAAACTAATTGGGCATAAATTTGATACCTGCATGATGCAGGTGTTAAATTTATACTCAAGTCAGTGTAAGTCACCATATTTACTGTGCAGTATGGACATGCACGTGTAGACTCACACCCATACTGCACAATAATTTCAGTTACTGTGCTGTAAATACACACATGTAGATACGCCCATTGAAATGTATCAGTGCCTTTGTGGATCCAGCCCTGAATCTAGCTTGTGCTAAACTGATAGCAAAATAGCGAAAGCCAAGCATACTCTATTGGTGCCTGTTGACATGTGGGACGCCTGCACCAATGAGCTATAATTAGCTCACTCTAGCAGCCTCCACATCTCATGTATTTCCTGTCCCTGCACTTAAAAATGGTGGTGGGGTGCTTTAACTTAAGCTTATTGAACAAGCTTCAGGTAAAGTGTCCCCATGGCCATTTTGAAGGGCAGGAGACTGAATACATGAGATGCTGTGAGGGCTTTAATTAGAGCCGCTCCTGAGTGCCCCCCTCTGACCCCTGAAGCATATGTAAAGAAACCATCTGGTACTTCTGGCTCTACTTTCATTTGGGAGAAAAATATTCCAAGGGTAGGTTTTTTGTTTGCTTGT
>NW_017729033.1:16502876-16517350 GCF_001723915.1 Gavialis gangeticus
AGTTGGTGCTAGTTCTGCGCTGAGCAGGGGATTCCTGATAAGGGGAGATTTGGGTAGGAAATGTCACTGTTCTGAATTTCATTCTTACTATGTGAGAAAAATTTTGCTGGTTTTAAAGAATATGAGATATGAGGCCTGTTAGCATTTTAAGACTAAATATTGTTCAAAGTTCGGTGTTAGGTCAAAGTGATTTTGCATGAGCAAATGAAGGCAGTTTGTAGCTGGTATGTTCTGTTATGTCCCTGTGTGAACACATAAGGCAAAGGACAGACTTGCTTTAGGTAGGTATATATAATTATCACAAAACAATACATATGCTCTAAAATCAGATGACGAGCCCTGCAAAAAGCTGAGCAGAGTTGGCTGAAATTTCCTCAATGATGATGTTTTTCCGTCTTTTGACAGAAGCATACATAAAAATATTCAAGGGTTTCCAACTAGCTGTAAAAGTGGTTGAAATTTTTCAAAACTAAAAAGAAGACAAAAGTTCTACCTTTTTTGGAAACCTGACAACCCACTACAAAGTTTCAGAAGAATCCTGTGAACATACTTAGTGATAGCTTCTTAGGACACCAGCTTAACTTGCAAGGACGCTCTCTTATATTTTCATAGTATCATAGTACTTAGGGTCAGAAGGGACCTAAACAGATCATCATGTCCGACCCCCTGCCCCGGGCAGGAACAGGTGCTGGGATCATATCACCCCAGCCGAGTATCTGTGCAGCCTCCTCTTAAAGACCCCTAAGGTAGGAGAGAGTACCACCTTCCTTGGGAGCCCATTGCAGAGCCTGGCAGCCCTACCTGTAAAGTAATGTCTCCTGATGTCCAGCCTGAACCTTCTGTCTAACAATTTGTGGCCGTTATTCCTAGTAACCCCGTGTGGTGCCCGGGGGAACAGAGCTTCACCCAATTCCTGCTGCTTACCTGTGGTGAGTTTGTAAACAGCCACCAGATCTCCTCTTGGCCTTCTCTTGTGGAGGCTGAACAGGTTCAGGCCTTTTAGCCTCTCTTTGTAGGGCCTACCCCACTGCCCCTTGACCATGCAAGTGGCCCTCCTCTGGACCCTATCAATGCTGTCCCCATCCCTCCTGAAGTGTGGCATCCAGAACTATATGTTCCTATGTATACTTTCAGGAACTGTAATGCAAACAACAGAATATTGAAGCAAAAAGAATTTTTAAAATTTGAATTTATTTTTCAACATATATTTCACATTAGATGATCTAATTGAACCAAGGGCTTCCTTTTGGTGAGGTCTTGTCTTCATTTTCAATTTTCATAATTCAATAGTGTCATGTTTGAGTGTACATAATGCAAAAGACAGTCTTTCCATTGTTATTAATCTTAATACATTCATTAAGAGACTTGTGCTCCGGTCAGCATCTGTAAACCATGAGCTCCATTCATTCAAAAGAATTCATGCATTTGGTGTCTAAGATATTTGCTGTTATCTGGTCTCTTAGCAGTTGCTAAAATTTAAGTTTAGCATTTCCCTTAACTTTAACAGAACAGACGTGTCCAAAAATGAAAAAAAAATCAAATTCTGCCCTTTTTGTATTTACAGCATATGAAGTATACAACATATTACTGTCTTTTCAGTTGTGATCGCTAGATCTTTGTCAAGAATCGTAAGTAGGTCTACACTGTTGAGAAACAATTTTAATATGAATTATGTTGCTCATAAAAATGAAAGAACTGATTCATATTACTACCATGAGACTTACTACAGCTGGGTCTTAATGCAGATTTCCTCACCCAGTCAGGACAATGTGCTTTGGCCATGGTGTGTAGTCAATCTTCTTTTTTGGTCAATAAATATGGCTGGCCATGGTGGCTTGTGATTTACACAGATCCACTGGCAACAGGCTTGAGGCTGCCATTTTCATTGCATTTGTGTCCAAATCCTAATCTGAATTTGGGCTGCTAGAGGAAAAAACCATGCATGTCAACTACTCAGTTCTGCTGTGTTGTGGCATATATGCAGATGCAATACTTTGGTTCAAACGATGCATATGTTGGGGGGGGTGTTGTTTGGTTTGGGTTTTTTGTGTTTTCCAAACATTTGCACTTTTCTTGAAAGAGAACCTGCAAAATATCTTACAAGTAATCTCTCTACCTGTTTTTACATCTAACCACAGCACTGGCTTTTGCATAAATTCGTAGAAGTTTGAGGAGAATGTTCAGTAACTTTTTTCTCCTTTCTGATTCCTTTTACTGTGAATCCATTAAGGAAAAATTTCTTTTTCACTCTTCTGCTAATGAGGAAAGAACATGTCTTTTGAGAAGGAGTGGCTGACAGATAATTGCCTTCATTGGATAAACCTAATATATTTCCTTTGGCCATTTAACATTCCAAATCATTTTACACATATAGAACATTTGTGTATAATTGGATGAAGGATCTTAATTCATGTTACAAAAAAAAATACTGTTAAATTGATATTACTTCATTGATTTTAATAAAGCCTTTGAAGATCTGAGAACAAAGAGGCATATTGGTTCTTTAATTAGTAAAGGATTTATTCAATAAGTTATTGGACAAGTTAATTTACAGGACTTAATTTTGCTATTGAAAGGTTTAGCCTTCTTCCCTCCAAAATTGGGACGATGGACCATTCCAATACTGTGAAGGTGATGACCTTGTGATAACCCGTGTGTTCATCAGTCAAATTACTGTCCCCAGTAATGATAATGCCAAAGCTCTGGAACACTGGGGCAGCTAATCTGTATTCAAATTACACTCAATGAAACAGCAAGCACAATTCGAGTAATAACTCACTGGCACTGAGAGGTGAAGGGAGACGCTCAGACCCCTTCATGCAGATTGGACATTATCATACATTTCTTAGGTGTTGGACAGGTCTGCATGAGAGGGTTGTTAATGAAAATATCAATCAAAAACTCTGCTGACTTAATGGTCAATTTAAATTAATTAATTGGAAAGGAAAAAGTTGAGAAGGACAGCATTGATTGTTTAGCTTAAAGCCGTTGGCAGGCAATGAGAGCAAGGTTGCCCAAATAACAATGTTTCCTTATGCAGGCTGATGCTATGTCTAAAAATGTTCAGGTTAGAAAGAACCGTCCCCTCCCCCACCCACCCCCATAATTTAAGCATAATATTAGATGTATTTATATAATATAAGCTTATAAAAACAGTTCTTCAGGTGGCATAATGCTGACTTCAGTAGATATATGTCAATACACACTAGCTAAGGATTTGACCCTCATTTTCCAGTCAGACCTCCTGCTAGGAATCTTTTCATTCACGGTATTAGATTTCTATACTATGTCTCTTAAATTAGACTTCAGAACATGGTCACCAGTAGCTGTTTGACTAACTATACAACAAAAATGTGTTGTTGTGGTCTTGTTTTGTCCTGGCTTCCCCATATGAGGTTGGGAAGATGGAAAATAGGTTTGAATGTAGGGAATGCTGGAAAGTTAAGAAAAAGTAGGAATTTCCTTAAGAACTACAGCATGAGAAGCAGGCTCCATTGAAGTCAATTGGACTTTTGCCACTGACTTTAGTGGACTGAGGCTTCTGTCCTGGATGTTACCATCTGAACTGAATTTTATGTAAGTAAATAGAAAAATATGTAAAGGTGTCACAACTGGCAGCATTAAAAAAGAAATTTCCTTTTAATGTGCAGAGAGCAGACTCTGGTGTTTCAGAAACTGGTTAGATGCAACGTTTTATTTAGAGACATACAATATATAAAAACATACGCATTTTCCCTACATTTTTAATATAATGATCTTTTAATGTTTGCCGCATAATCATGGCAGGAAATGTCCAGACTGTTCTAGTTTTTCGTATGTCTTTTTGTCTCAGGCCAACACAGCTACCAAGTACACCCCTGAAACATGGAAGATGCCAAATTTCAGCCGATTTGGGATTTTAAATTTCATTGCAGAACAACAAGGAAGTTTTTTTTACCTCTCTGCCTGCCATCTGACACCTCTAGGGAAGGAATTCTACCTGATCAACACATCAAAGAGCTACTCAACACAGCTCACAAAGGGACCCAGAGGGACAGCCTTCCATCTTCAGCTCCCTCTGTGCAAAAATGAAATTTATTTCCTACCTATGGGGACTTTTTACCGTCTTGTACCATCTACACTTTTCCCAGAGCCTAACAAAGGGAGTTTGATCCTGAAAGCTTGCAGAAAAGGACAATTTTCTTGCCATTTTCCAGTTGGTCTAATAAAAGGTATCATTATGGAACCAAGAGTTCTAGTTTTTTGTATGTCAGACTGTTATAACGCACATTATGACTATTCACTAAACAGGAAGTGTATGGCAGTACTTTGGGAACAGGGTAAGGATTGCGAGCCAGGTTCAAGGTCATACCTTAGAATAGCACGAAAATCTCATGAGATTTTTTCGAATCTGGAACATGGAAATATCAGATGACCTTATGAAACTGGGTGCGCATCTGAAGCAGAACTGAAAATTCCCTTTTTCCAGATTAGGTTCTGAAGCACAAATGCATAAGGATGGGTTTTGATCTGTGGGTTATTCTCTTTCTCTCATTCCTCGAAATATAAAGGGGGCTTGATTCAAAAGCTCTGGCTTGGGTCCATCTCTGCTTTCAGCCGACCTTTTTTTTCCCCCCCATTTGTTTCCCGGCTGCACAGTTTCTAAATCACACACTGTCATTCACATCAGTGCAGAATAAAGACATCAACACAAAGTGCCATGCAGGTGGAAATAAATCTGGGATGTAAAATGAAACGGGGTTGCAGCAGGTTTGCTCTGGAAGAAAGGATCTGATAAACAGCCCTAGGACTGTTAGTACGGAGCGGGTGGGAACAATAAATTGGCCTAATGAGACTGAAGGGAAACTGAACTAAAGCAATTAATTACTGAAAAAAATATTATTTATTTAACATTGGTAAACAACAGCCTAGCTCAGGGCTAGGTAGCACTATGCAAGGAGTACAGAGGTACTAAAGTTCCCCCATCTTTCTTGTGCCTTTCTGTCGCTTCAAATTAGGTTTACCGTAATAAAAACACCTGTTGGTTCTGCTCACTTTGCAGAGGCAAACCATTCATTAGCAGACGTTCCAGGCACATTTCAGACTGGTTTTATCACACGATATCTGAAAGGTTATTAATTTACGATCATGTTTGCTTCAATGAAGAGGTGGTAATCAGCCAATTAGTGTTAAATTGTCATTGATTGTGCTGTTAGAAGCATTTTCTAACACACCAAAAAATAAATAAAAAGACTAGGGAAGGATTTAAGAGTCACAACTCAGAAAAATAAAATATAACCTCTTAAGTAACACTGAAAAGTAACACCTTTGTATCCAGCTACCTCACTGCTGTCTTGCACAGGTTATCACCTTGGTTAGTGTTTTCCTTTTCTTAGCTCTGCCCTCCAGTAATCGCCTATTTCTGGAATCTTCCCCCCAAAATTGTTCACCTGAAACTCAGCATGCAAAAGGGACATTCATGGGGATTTGAAAGGAAAAACACAGAGTTTACAAAAGTAAAATGAAAAAAAAAACCCTCCAAAGAACAAGAAAAAAAAGCAAAAAAACTCATCCAAAAACCAAACCCCCAGAACCCATTTGATCTGCATGGCTACAGGTATGTTGGAGTAGCACAGCATGGATCAGACTTGATGATTCTGCAGTTTTAAATTGCGCATTGTTGAACTTGCTTGTTTCTTGCCGAGCATTGTGAATATAACATTCACATCTCAGTAAATGGTGTTCACTGTCATCAAATGTCCTGGCTTCCCTTTGATGTCTAATTGCCCACCAGAGCCATTTGTGCTGACTTTTGCATACACCTCTGCATTAGCACTATTCCTTAATTCAGCTGTGGCAGTGTCTATACACAGTTTTTATGGTGGTTTAACTCTTATTGGTAGAGGTGTGCATGATTTTCTGATTATGTTTAAATCACAAGAACCCTTCCTGTGCACCCATTCATAGCAGTATAAAATATCTGGTGTAGCTTATTTCTTTGTGCTGTCGGCATAGCAATCTCAGCAAGACAAAGCAACATTATACTGAAATAACTGTGCCTATGTATTGGGGGGATGAAACTGTTTTAACTATATGAAAATGTTTGTGTAGATAAGTTCCACCCTGAAGCAAGCTGTTAAAGCATAGACCAAAATGTCAGGAATTGTCAGTTCTGCCTTTAATATTGCTAGGCCTTAAGTATATCACTCAAACCAAAATTTTCAAGCTCAGGTGCTGAGGGGTAGGTCCCTCAATGCCTATCTTGGCATGTATGAATTAAATTGGCATGTTTTTCAAGGGCTAAGTACAGACATTGAGACAACCTGAGCCTGATTTGATTCAATCTTTGTAGGTTAGTCTAACCTGCATTGATAAACTGGCAACCAAGTAAATAGACATTCACTTTTGATTCTGGAGATGCAGCCACATGCCTGCAGTAGCTCAAGCCAGAAGCTGGGGGGTGCTAAAGCAAGCCCTCCCTTCCCTTCCGCAGTGGCTGGGCTGAGGGAAGTTGAGCAGAGGGAGGGGGTGTGTCCAGGCTCTGGGAGACCTGAGTATGAATGGGGAGGGGACCCCAGTTGGGGTGTGCCTGGAGGGGGAGAGGGAAAGCATCCCTTGCAAAGCTTTTGGGGAGAGAAGGAAGGAGCATGGCTAGACCCCAGCCCCCAGCCAGATGCCAGCCTGGCATGGCCCCCTAAGGCAAAGAGGGCAAGAAGGAGGTTTATTCTCTTGCCTCCCCTCTCCACCCAGGATCCCAACCAGGGTCTGCCTGGCAGGGACACAACAGCCCCTGTCATGGTCCTGCCCCCATAGGTGCTCCAGGGGTGGGGGCATGGCCAGATGTCTGCCTGTCATGCCCACTGAGCTGAAGGGGGCAGGGAGAGGGTTTATTCTCCCCTCCCTTCGCTCCCCAACTGGAAGACTGCCTCCAGGGTCTGTCAGCCCCAGCTGCCACCTCCGCTGCTCACCCCTGGCAAGGCAGACCCCAGCTGGGGTTCCCCAGTAGGATAGTGGAGGGAGAGGGGTATAACCCCTCTCCCTGCCCCCTTCAGCTCAGGGGGCCGTGTCAGCCAGTATCAGGCCACGCCCCCACCCCTACCGCTGGAGATTTAATGTTAAAACCAATGAGATATGGGTGATGTAACTGCTAATAAGAAGGTTGTTTTCATGATTTCTCATCAAACAGTTCTGAAGAGTCTCTGCAGAAGCCTGGAGTACTGCACTTAAGTTCCATGTGGCAGCAGCCCCTTTCATGGTGTTCAGGGGGGTGTGAAACCTCTTCCCAGTGTGGGGACTGCACTGCAGGTGGGAGTTGGGTGTGCAGAGCTCCTGCAGCCTGCATAGGGCAAGCAGTGGTGAAGGTGGTGCTAGGGGGACTTGGGGTACTATGGTCTCCCCAAAATTTAGCTTAGCCCATATAGCCACCCCTCCAAGCCCTATTGCTGCCACTTGCCCCACCCAGACTGCAGCAGCTCTGCCCACCCTGCTTCCACCACAGTGCAGCACCACCCCCCTCCTCCCCCTGGGAAAAGACATGCACTCCCTGGGACACCATGACAGGGGCTGGTGCCCCTATCAGGGCCCCTCCCCCCTCACTACTCTAGCGGCAGGGGCGGAGGCATGGCCATATGCTGGCTGGCATGGTCCCCTGAGATGAAGGGGTCAGGGAGGGTATTGATCCCCCCCCCCTCCCCAGGGAACCCCAGCCAGGGTCTGCCTGGTGGGGGTGAGCAGCAGAGGCAGCGGTCAGGGCTGGCAGACCCTGGCTGAAGTCCCCAGTGAGAGAGAGGACAGATGGGGGTATAAGCCCCTTTCCTGCCCCCTTCACCTCAGGGGGCCATGCCAGGCTGGTATCTGGCTATGCCCCTGACCCTGGAGCAGCAAAGGGGGGAGGGAGCATTGACAGTGGCTGCTGTGTCCCGGCTAGGCAGATCCTGACTGGGGTCCCCTGGGAGGAGAGGGGTGGGAGGGGGGAATACACCTCCTCCATGACCCTTTCACCTTAGGGGACCATGCTGGCCAGCATCTAGCCATGCCCTCTGCCCTTGCTCCAACTAGGGAGCAGAGGGTCGGAGTCAGCCCTGCTCTCTGAAGCAACCAGCACAGCTCAGCTCAGGGCTACAAAGCATGCTGGGATGCTGGGAGCTCCCAGCATGTAACTTAAACCAGGAAGGGGTCTGGGACAGAAGTTCCCTATACCAGTTTGTCCTCATTCAGTTAAGTCTGATACTACATTCAACCAGATTTATCTTAAACCAGTTTCAGAAATTTTGAAACTGGCTTATGTGGACTGTACTTCTGTTTGGTTACAGGTTTAAATCAGTTTCTGATCGCTTAAACTGATTTATGTGTAATTTCTGTCCCTGGCCAAGGGGACTAGGCCCCCAAAGATTACATTACAGGTACTATTCTGGGTTCATGATACTTTTGAAAATCTAGCATTGTAGTATAATTTGAAGCTTACAAATTTGAGCCTCCATCTCTTCATTTGTAAAATATAACCAGGAAGCTAAAGTTTCTATCCTTGGTCTTGTCAGTTATCTAAGGCAACCTACTGAAATAATTTGCCTCAGTTTCTCCATGCAATAATAGAATGCAAATAATAATAATGTCCCACCTTCCAGAGATATCATTAGAATAGCTGTCTGTTTAATGCCACACTTCAAGAGGGATGTGGACAGCATGGAGAGGGTCCAGAGGAGGGCCACTCGCATGATCAGGGGACAGCAGGGCAGGCCCTACAAGGAGAGGCTAAGGGACCTGAATCTGTTCAGCCTCCACAAGACTGAGGAGGGATCTAGTGGCCTGTTACAAACTAGTCAGAGGGGACCAGCAGGTATTGAGGGAGTCCCCAAACACTACCAGGAGGGACTAGAAATAACGGTCACAAGCTGGCAGAGGGTAGATTCAGACTAGACATCAGGAGGCACTACTTGACTGTCAGGGCAGCTAGGATTTGGAACCAACTTCCAAGCGAAGTGGTGCTGGCTCCTACTCTGTGGGTCTTTAAGAGGAGGCTAGATGTACACCTTGCTGGGGTCATTTGACCCCAGTACTCTTTCCTGCCATGGCAGGCGGTCGGACTTGATGATCTGCTCAGGTCCCTTCTGACCCTACCAACTATGAAACTATGAAAATGAAAAACATTTAATGAGTATTATTCCTGTTATTCAAACAAAAAACCCCACAAGGTTGCAACTCAGCTGACAAATGATGAGAGGATAGAAATGGGTGTGTAGATAAAAGGCAACTGGATAAAATAGAGGAGGAAAAGACAAACCTGACTGCTGCAGCAAAGATGAGACTGACTGGAAATAGAAATGTGTGGTTTATGATGCCATGCCCTAGGAAAGCTAAATCTAAGGGGAAGACCTGGAGCAGTATTAGCAACTCTTTCAGGTGTGTTTATTGTTTGAGGACTTACTATAGTCCACATCTTGCACCTAGGTATATGCTTCAAGTTAAGCATCTGCATTGGTGTTTGGAAGATTGTAGCCTATCTGAAAATACTACCTTCTTACTCCATTTATGGCCCCTGTGTACAACATGTGCCTAACTGTGTGGTTGGGAGGTAAATTAGGGGTTAGGACTGAACTGTGGAATTCATAACTCGGGCTCCTGAAGAAGCCAAATTGCTTTCTTAATTTGGAACTGGAAGTACTTCCGGTCCACTTCCAGGTCCACTGGAGAGCATGCAGCGGGGCCCCCATGTTGCCCTGTGGGGTCACGCCATCTCTCAGGATCTCAATATTGTGCTGTTAGATGGGAGGGTGCCCAAACCAGCCTAGGCACATGCATACCTATCACCAATTCAAGCACACATACCAAAAATTAGACAACAATCAGTTGTCAATACCTACATACTCCGTACACATACGCGGATCACTAATTCATATATTACACACACAATGACATATATATATTTATATATTCACCAATTCACACACATATCACCCACCTACACATACACACAGGTCAGTTCCTAACTTGGATGGTATGGTATGTGTGTGTGTTTGGGGTACTTGGGATACCTGGGGGAAGGTTAAGGTGAGAGAGAAAGTGTAAGGAGTGAAAGTTGCCAGAACTGGGATGAGAAGCTAGGCTGAGAAACTGAGGCTTGGGGTTACTTAAGGTCGAGTGGCCCCAGGATTACTCGAGGTCACTGGTGCAAGGGGAAAAGCCTGGTGGCAAGGAGGAGACAGGCAGGAAAGACACTGAGGCAGAAACCTGGGAGCTCAGGGGAAAAGGCAGTGGTGACAAGGCAATAACAGTGGCAGAGATAAGGAGAAAAGACAGTAGAGACAAAGCAATAGCAGTGGCAGAGATCAGGGGGAAAGGCAGTGAGGATAAAATGGTGGCAAAGAAACAGGGGGGTTGCAGGAAGACAGGAGCTCAGGACAGGTGTTGGAGGTGGCGCTGAACCAGAAGAAGTAGAGGGAGAAATGGGACGAAGTTAGAGGGGCGAGGAGCAGAGATTTGAGTAGGGCCGGAACCGTAGTAAAGCAAAACCCAACTCAGGGGTCCAAATAACAGTTTTATTAAACAGACAAAGCACTACACAGGCCCTTGAAGTTATTGGTTCACACACACGCACTCACAATGGCAGCAGGAGAAAGAGACTCAGTGGAAGGGTTGGAGTCCAGGTAGGGAAGAGAAATAGAGTCCAAGTCCTTGGTTGAAGAGGGGCTGGGGGTGATAGCTATCTATCCAGGCTGGAAAGGGGTCCTTGTCTAGCAGGTGTTGTCCAGAGCAGGGTCGTCGGCAGGGCCTCTGGGTGGATAGGTGGTGTGGTGTGGTGCTGGTCCAGATAGAGAGGGTGTCCCAAGGAGTCAGTCTTCACTACCCCTTTTTATGGGGCAGACTACCTCTGATCTCCTATGGGGAGGGCCTGTCCAGGCAAAGTCAGTCCTGTTCCAGAGGCCTCCAGGTGTTCTTACTGAGCATGTGCAGCCTTGGCACAATGGTGGGTTGCCTCATCTTTTGTGTCTTGAATGCTGAGGGTGGTTCCAATGGCTGGGTCATTGGTCCAGGTATTGGTGTTGATGGTTTGGTCATTCAGAGGAAGCTATTTTTAGACCTCCTGCCATTGTCTCTCAAGCACCCTCATTCATCCCCATTCATTCAGGAACCAAGTTACATAGGAGGAGTAAGTGTGAGTCATAGGTTACACCATGGGGACAAGATAAAGACTTGACAAGCAAAATGGAAACTTGACATGACTTATGCTGACTTACATATGTAGGTCTAAATCATGTAGTATCAGTAAAACCGTAATATAGAGCAGTAAAAATCAATATAGACATAATAATTATACCAATATAAAGGAGAAAAAACAAAACAAATACAACTTACCACCAAAATAAAATGCTGAAGCTTATCCTATGTCTTAGCTCACTTAAAGTTATCTATAGGGAATAGAGAGGGAGAGAAAAAGTCAGAAATGTTTGGGGAAGGGGAGGGAATGCATTTTAAAATTAAAAAAAGAAAAACTGGGGGTTTTGCTACATAGTCACCTGCACCCCTCCGGCTTAGCGATTAGCCATGGGGAGACCCTGGGTGTCCCTCCAGACCCAGTAGGCACCAGTTGCTGAGCCGGGAAGGTGGGGGCACGGAGTGGGGTGGGGGGCCCTGCATGCTGTCTGGCAGACCCAGAAGTGAACCAGAAGTGCTTCTGGTCCACTTCCAGGACTGCTGCCGAGTGCACTGGGGAGCCCCCATGCTTCTGTGGGACTTTCCATGCGCTCCAGCATCATAGCATTCACAAGCCGCCTGATACCCAGAGGTATGTAGAAAAAACATTTAAAGCTGTGTCTATGTCCAAATCGCCAAACCTCTCCAAATTGATTCAGAGGGTTCCTATTCAATTCAGAGAAATTAAGGGGTCCTCTAATTCAATCTGGATTTGGAGATTTGGCCACCAAATAGGGCTGAATCTCCACCAAATCAAATCAGGGACCAAAGCTTTGCACAGCCCTACTAAATACTTTACATCTTCAGGTGCCCTCTTAGCTTCATGTATTGTTTTTTGTTTTGGGGTACAAGAATAGCAGGTATCCTGATATAACTCACTTGTAATTTTTACTTATATTAAAATAAGGAACCATTCTTTACCCAGAGTGAAAAAGCACATTTCTGGTAATTAATATACTATAATCATTGCTATATAGTAATTGTTCATTCAAAAGGTATTTATTTTAGAAGATGACCAAGAATCCTATTTTCAAGATGATATTATGATTTGAAAAGAGTAAACTCTGTGTAATCCATGTTAAACTGGCATATAAAAAAGGAATTAAGTTATCACAGGATATAATTAGGACACAGCCAGTGCTCTACATTTGGAGTGTAGAAACTGTGGTTTTACAATTAATCAAACCAAATACTATAAGCCTACAATATAATTATATGAAAAATTTCAAATTTATGCAGGGTTAGTGTAACAGTTAAAAAGGCACAAATGAGGAAAGTGGTTTAAATATTCTAGCAGAGGTCAAGAAATGTACCCCAGCTCTGCCATTGACTCTAAACGATTCTAGATCAAGAATTGACCTGTCTATGCCTCTGTTTACCCTGTATGCCTCTCACCAGCATGGCATGGGTGTTTTAAGGCACAGTCTGTGCTTTTCAGACTTGAGAATAAAGGTGCTATATAATGACAAGATTGGGATACTCTAGTTAGGTTGATTAGTAATTTAGGCACCATTGCTGCTATGACTCATACATGTAAAATTTATGCTCTGTGACTACTCTCAGGGTGCATCTACATGAGAGGCTTTACTGTGCAGTAGGCTAACTGCATGGTAAAGTGTTACCGTCTACACGTGCAGGCTCTTACTGTGCAGTAAATTAATCTACTGCATGATTAATTTGCTACCTACCTAAAAGACTGTGGACCTTACTGCACTATGAAGCAAAGCCAAAGTCCAGAGCCAGTTCACCCAGGATGGGTGCTCTAACACCCACGTCTATGAGGGCTTGTCAGCCCGCATGCAGGAACTACTGCCATGAGGAGCAAATCTACCTCTAGATGACTTCACATGTAGACTCCTACCCAGGGCAGGTTTACTGCGCAGTAAATTACTATGCAGTAAACACATAGATCATTAATTGCACATGTAGATGTACACTCAGTGAGCAAAGTTAAGCATGTACCTTGACTAATTGGTGTTTTATTCCGTCATGTAAGCTTATCAGAAGCTGGTGTTGAAGGGAAAATGTTACTATTTTAGTTTATTATGAATAATAATAAAATACTGTACTTGCAACATACATGACATTATCCAGCAGAGAGTGCTGGTGTTATTACTGTTCTTGTATTGTTTACTTTGCATGTATTCTCTCTTGACTCTAGATGGATTTTAATTTTGCATACAGTAGCTATAGTGTGCATGTAAAAGCATCAATAAATCTGATTGTTCAAACTGAAATAGGTATTTTATATTATGAGGCAGCCTTGCTCCAAAACAAATCCACATGATTAGAGCAATGGATTTAACTAATTGTCCTCAAAGCTGTCTCTAAGGGAATACAAAATGTTGTCTATGTTAATAGTGCCTCATCCAGGGATCAGTCAGGATCAGCTACAGAATTCCATCACATGGCTTAATTCCACATTATAGCAAGCTTGCAAGGTGATAATTTATTTTAAATTGCTGTAACCTGCATAAGAATAATAATCATCATAAAATCTAGCACTAAGGATGAGTCAACCTCCAGTTTAAGCATCTTCAAATTGGAGGGTAATTCTGAATCTCATCTTAGGATCTAAATCCATTCATTTTTTTCCACATTAGATCCCCAAAAGGAAGGTATCTAATTTTCAGGCTACATGCAGATGCAATTGTCTGTGTGAGATTTCACAGGAAGAGGTTCTTTAACAAAGATCTCCGCTATACAACTTGATAGGAATCTAATGATATTTATTTAATTTGGAGTTCACACCTCAAGAGGTGATATGACATCATATACAAATATGAACCCAGCCATGGCACAGCCTCAAGCCCAAACTTAGCCTATATCTAAAGTGGTAGGGAACGCCATTCTTTCATGCAATGGTTCTCAACATTTTTGTACCAGGATCCATTTGTAAACATCAATGGCCAGTCCTGACCCAGTGCCCCTTATTCCCAACCCACTGCCCTCCACCCCCAGGCCCCAGATCCCAGGGTGTGGGTCAGGGGGACCCCCAAGCAGCCATGAAACTCTGCCAGCCTACAAGGGAAAAGCCATGGTTTCCCACGTTTTTCTCCTTTCAAGGAGAATCCATTTTTAAGGTAATTGTGTGTATGATATATGAATTAGTGATCTGCGTATGTGTACTGAGTGTGTGGGTATGGACAATTGATTTTTGTCTAACTTTTGGGGTGTGTAGTGTATGTGCTTGAACTGGTGATAGGTATGCATGTGCCTAAGCTAGTTTGGATGTGTGTGTGCCTGAGTTGGTAGTGTGTGTGTGTGTGTGTATGCATCCAATTGATTTGTGTGTTTGTATATGT
>NW_017729033.1:16517787-16518349 GCF_001723915.1 Gavialis gangeticus
CAACCATACAAGTGGCCTCCTCTGGACCCTCTCCAGGTTCTCCACGTCCTTCTTGAAGTGCGGCGCCCATAACTGGACACAGTACTCCAGCTGTGGCCTGACCAGCGCCGCATAGAAGGGAAGCAATACCTGTCTGGACCTGTTAGTGCTGCCCCTGTTGATGCAGGACAGGGTGCGGTTGGCTCTGCCTATTGCTTCATCGCATTGGCAACTCGTATTCATCCTGGAGTCAATCCTGACTCCAAGATCCCTCTCTGCCTCTGTGCTGCCGAGAGGCTCAGCTCCTAACCTATAACCATAATGCTGGTTCCCTCTCCCCAGGTGCAGCACTCTGCACTTGTCCCTGTTGAACCGCATCCTGTTCAGGTCCACACACTTCTCTAACCTATCCAGGTCTGCCTGGATGTGGTCCCTGCCTGCCAGTGTATTCACTTTACCCTACAGCTTGGTGTCATCAGAGAACTTGAACAGGGTGCTGTCCACATCCTTGTCCAGGTCGCTAATGAAGATGTTGAACAGCACTGGTCCTAGGACCGAGTCCTGGGGGACTCCGCTGTCCACA
>NW_017729033.1:16523349-16525232 GCF_001723915.1 Gavialis gangeticus
TCCATTTGTAAACATCAATGGCCAGTCCTGACCCAGTGCCCCTTATTCCCAACCCACTGCCCTCCACCCCCAGGCCCCAGATCCCAGGGTGTGGGTCAGGGGGACCCCCAAGCAGCCATGAAACTCTGCCAGCCTACAAGGGAAAAGCCATGGTTTCCCACGTTTTTCTCCTTTCAAGGAGAATCCATTTTTAAGGTAATTGTGTGTATGATATATGAATTAGTGATCTGCGTATGTGTACTGAGTGTGTGGGTATGGACAATTGATTTTTGTCTAACTTTTGGGGTGTGTAGTGTATGTGCTTGAACTGGTGATAGGTATGCATGTGCCTAAGCTAGTTTGGATGTGTGTGTGCCTGAGTTGGTAGTGTGTGTGTGTGTGTGTATGCATCCAATTGATTTGTGTGTTTGTATATGTGCAATTGTGTCACACCCTCCTGTCTAACTGCACAATATTGAGATCCTAAGAGTTGGCCTGACCCCACAGGGCAACATCCTTACATTTTAACCTGGAGAAACCACCCCATGGGCACATCCACACATGCAGGCACACGTGCTTGCAGCAGTTCAAATAAGAGTAGCACAAATTTGTGCCGGGGATTTTTGCCTCATCACACATACCTGAACATGCACTTTGGTGTGGGGCAAGTTGTGCCACTTGGGGCAAACTGACCCTGCTCAGCTCGTCCCAGATCTGCAGCAAGGGGAAGATGGAGGCTGGGGCCAGCACCTGCGAGAGAGAGAGAGAGAGGGAGAGAGATACTATATATATATAGTGGCTTTTCATTTTAATTGGGGAAGAACATGGATTTTGGGGTATTTTAAAGAGTGAATTTGGGATTTTTTATCAGAGAATTTGTAATTTTTAAACAGGCAGCACCAGGATATATAAATATATAGAAAGAGATTGATTGATCAGTTGGGCAATGTTTTACTGATATATTTACAATTTTAAAGCAATTTGGAAGCCTTCCAGTGCCTCTGTCATTGTAATAAAATAATTTCTAAATATTTATAGGGTTTGGTGTTTGCTTTTGGTTTTTTTATTAAAGAAAAATCAGAGCTCCCCCTGACCCCTTCACTAACCAGGATGTGGGGACAGCTGCCCCTGCAGGCACAACAGCTTCCAGCAGGTCACATCCTGTCTGGTAGCTGAGCACACAGGGTGTGAGATGTGGGGGGAATATGGGGCTTGCAGGAGGAGGTGGGAAGGGGTGTATGAGGGTGGGTGTGGGTTTTCTGGATGGGTGTGTATGGGGTGGTGTGGGGGATTTTTGGTGGGTGTGTGGGGGAATGTAGGGTGTGTGGGTGTGGGGTGTGTAGGGAGTGGTGAGGGGTGTGGGGCTTGTGGGTGAGTTTGTGGGGGGGCTGCCACATGCCTGCTCCCACCCATCCACCCCTTGCACTGCCTCATCTGGGGGCTGTGTACACACTGAATAGACCCACCTCAGCTCAGCCTGTTAGTGCACAGCTTCCCCTGAGTGAGGCAGCACTGCACCTCACAGGGCTGTGCCTACAGCCAGACCATGACCCCAGTGGCCTGGCTGGCTGCTGCTGCCAGCACTACAGGGGCTAAGTAGGGGGGCGGGATTTCCAGGTATCAAATTTAGAGCCCATGCTGCAAATTTGCAGGGTGGGGAACATTTTTTTGTTCCCAGCATGCCCCTTGCAGCATCTCAAACTGCTTTGAGACACGGCAACAGGCATGTGTGCGTTTTTCTGGCCATGCCCCATGACTAAAAAGCTGGACTAGTTCTTGTGCTTACACGCTTCTTGTTGAGATTGTGAACAAGTTTGCCAGTTAGTACAGTGATTTCTGAGTGATGAACATCATTCTATTGGAAACTAGCCAGGACTGACTTCATTTCATAGAATCATAGAATC
>NW_017729033.1:16530232-16588664 GCF_001723915.1 Gavialis gangeticus
CCTGCAGGGCTCTCACAAATGTGGCCCTTGATAATTTTTTCAAAGACCTTCCCCAGGACAGAAGTGAGGCTGACTGGCCTGTAGCTGCCAGGCTCTTCCTTCCTCCCCTTCTTGAAAATAGGGACCACATTGACCCTTTTCCAGTCCTCAGGGACTTGGCCCGAGCACCAGGAGTCCTCGAACAGCCATGCCAATGGCTCCACAATGGCACCAGCCAATTCCCTCACCACCTGCCGATGAAGGTCATTTGAGCCTGCCGACTTGGATACATCTAAGCCCTCCAGGTAATCTTTAACTAGGTCTGAACTAACAGTCAGGGGACTCGCATCCTTCCTGGGCCTCTCTATGCTATCACCTGAGAGCACCCCATTGTCAGCAGACAGGAACACGGAGGCAAAGAACTTGTTAAAGTGTTCTGCCTTCTCTCGCGCGTCTGTCACCACTGCCCTGCCCTGCCTCGTAGGGGTCCAATGTTACCCTTGTACTTCTTCTTGCTACCTATATACTTGAAGGACTTTTTGTTATCCTTAATCCCAGAAGCTAATCTAAGCTCCAGTGCTGCTTTAGCCTCCCTTACCAAATCCCTACAAGCTCGCATCAGGGAAGTGTACTCCTCCTTTGTCCCTGTCTCCTGCTTCCACCGCCAGTACGCTTTTTTCTTCGCCCTCAGGCCAGCCTGGATTATTTCATTAGTTATACATGTATCAGGTAGGAAAATAGTTTAGTTCAGAAGTGAAAAGTTTTACTTTAATCTACCTGAAACATATAGACTTGATTTTACTGTGACTTGAAAAGGCAGAAACTGACACAGGAACTGGGTAGTTGAGAGAAATACTGAAATTCTTGCTTGTGTTCCACAGGCTTCATTTTCTTTTTGGCAAAAGACTTTTAGAAGGGGACGAGCTTGTGCATTTGTCTTTCACATATAGCTGGTCCTTTTTGCGGCACGATACCAAGCAGTGTGAAGAGATTGGAGGGCTTGCCTTATTTTTATTGCCTTTATTTTAAGAACAGGAAAAATGATGGAGGCATATTGCACATTGTCAACTGAGAAACACAGTATTGTATTGCAGCAGAAATACGTCACCAGTATAAGTCCACAATGAAGAGAAAAGCAATGGGTAAATAAAGCCAACGTATCTATAAAGCCATGCAAAGTCACACACAAATACATTTGAGAGCATGAGACTGAATGGCTCAGCAGGTGGCCAGAGCATTGTGGAGCCTTCTGACTCCGTCTGAATCTGCTGCCGGTTCATGTAGTAACTGGACCTCATTACAGTATTGCCACTGTTGGACTGTCTTCATCTAATTCTTACTGGGGATGTGTCCACATCACACTTGAAACCAGTCAGAATTTACAGCAGAGGGGGCAAGGGATAAATAATGGTCATAAAATATAACTTCACTGTGATATTCAGTCCATCTTAGAACTGAAGCACACTAACAAGGAACTGAAAAGAAAGTTGCTTACATTATGCATTCTGTAGATACATATGGGATGCTGGTCTCCAGAACTATCGATCTGGTATCCTTCATAATTCAGTGCTTATGCACCAACACTCAACTCCTGCCCTGAGAAAGATAAATTTTACGACACTCTGGACAAACTTGTCAAAGAAATGCCATCAACTGAATAACTATTCCCCTTGGAGACTTCAATGCAAGAGCCAGCACAGACAAGGACTCATGGCCAGATTGCCTAGGACATTTTGGCATCGGCAAGAAGAATGAAAACAGCCAATGACTTCTTCAATTCTGCACCCAAAACCAACTGTGTATTACCAATTCATATTTTGTTGGAAAAGATTGCCACAAAGTGTCATGGTGACATCCACAATCAGGCCACCGGCACCAATTAGACCTTGTTATTGTTAGGAGAAAAGATCTACTTCAGTGAAGAAGATCCACATGTTCCACGGTACTGATTGTGACACCGATCCTCCCTGATCATTAGCAAAGTGATAATTACAGCCAACAAACTACACAGAGCAAAACATAGAACCAAGTCCAAAATCAATACCACTAACACCAAGACCCAGACGAAGTGCCAAGAGTTTGTGAAGTGGGTGGGTTTGGGAAGTCACTTTCAAAGAGGAAATTTGGGAAGGTTTATAAACTGCAATCCATGAAACAGCTAAAGATACACTTGGGTAAAAGAGAACGTCCAATATAGACTGGTTTGAGGAAAATACAAGAACTGTTACCTCTCATCAACATCAAGAACGCAGCCTACCTGGAACACAATAAGAAGCCAACTGAGAGCACCAAAGCAAGACTTCAATAGGCACAAAATGAGGTACAGAGAGCAACCAGATGGTGGGCAAATCAGTACTGAACTAAGCTCTGTGATGAGATACAGACAGACTCAGACACAGGAAACCTAAAAGTCATGTACGATGGTCTGAAGAAAGCTTTAGGCTCTACTGTCAACAAGGTTGCCACTCTCAAGTCACACAGCTGTGAAGCCATTACAGATAGAAGAAAGCAGATGTCTCGTTAGATTGAACAATATTCAGAGCTAGACTCACAGGAAAGAAATATAACCAGTCAATCACTGGACCAAATACCAATCTACAGGTCAAGCCAGAGTTAGATGTGGAGCCCACTGTAGAAGAGTTAAACAAGGCCATTGATTTATTATCAAGTAGCAAGGCTCCTGGAAAAGATGGCATCCCAGTAGAAATTCTCAAGTGTGGGAAAGAAAGCTTATTACCATATTGTCATCAGCTTGTACTCAAATTCTGGAAAAAGAGTGAGATACCACAAGATGTGCATGACGCAAACTTCGTCACTCTGTATAAAATTAAAGGACAAAAGGGAGACTGCAACAACTACAGAGGCATCTCACTACTAAGTACATCAGGGAAAGTTTTCACAAGGGTTATCTTGCAGTGCCTACAACAGCTGGTAAGTAATGTATATGCTGAACCTCAGTGTGGATTCAGGGCTGGAAGATCAGCCATCAACATGATATTTTCCCTGCAGTGACTTCAAGAAAAGTGCAGAGAGCAAAACCGACCATTGTACATTGCATTTGTGGATCTAACCAAGGCATTTGGCACTGTCAGCAAAGCAGGTCTATTTGCAGTCCTAGAAAAGATAGGATGCCCACCAATCCTGTTCAGTCTTATACGTTCCTTCCATGACAATATGAAAGAAACTGTTCAGTTTGATCAGTCTACTTCAGACAGCTTTGAGATGAAAAGCGGAGTGAAGCAAGGATGCATTCTTGCCCCTAAACACTTTGGAATGTTCTTCTCGGTGCTCCTGAACTTCAGGTTTAAAGACATGGGAGGTGGAGTGTACCTTCACACAAGATTGGATGAGAAACACTTCAACCTGTCAAGACTTAAGGTAAAGACTAAAGTTATAAAGGTGCTTATTATGGAGCTTCTATTCACTGATGATGCTGCCCTTATAGCCCACGATGGAGACCTACTACACGAACCCATGGATCGCCTCTCAAGAGCTTGCCACACATTTACTCTCACCATCAGCATAAAGAAAACTGTTGTGCTCGGATAGGGGGTTCCACAAGATCCATCAATCACTTTTAATAAGAACCAGCTAGAAGCAGTCCAAAAATTCAGCTACCTAGGCACCACAGTGACCACCAACCTCTCACTGGATGAAGAATTCAGTGTTCACATTGGAAAGGCTGCCACCACCTTCAGCAAACAAACTAAAAGAGCATGGAACAACTCAAAGCTTACCATCAAGACCAAAATGCTAGTGTACACAGCTTGCATACTCAGTACTCTCATGTATGGTGGGGAAACATGGAAAACTTGTGCACATCAAGAGAAAAGGTTAAACGGCATTCACCTGCCACATACTCAACATCAAATGGAAAGATAAAGTTACCAATGCAGAGGTTCTTCAAAGGGCAAATTTACCAAGTGTGACAGCCCTACTTAGAGATGACTACGCTTGCTAGGCCATCTGAGCAGATTGGAAGATGGACGTATACTCAGGGAGATGCTATACAGGGAACTATCAGAGGGAACAAGAACAACAGGATGTCCCAAGCATCACTACAAAGACGCATGCAAGTGAGATACAAAGGCATTTGGAATTGATCCTGACTGATGGGAAACCTTGGCAGATGGGAACAAGTGGCGTCACCATCTCCACCAGGGCATTAAAGTCCATGACATCAATTGGCTCCAACAGCTTAAAGATGAAAGAGTCCACAGGAAGCAAGCAGGTCCCAAACCACCCAATCATGACACATACACGTGCAACCACTGCCACAGACCATGCAAATCTCAGATTGGACTATTCAGTCAAATGAGATACTGCAAAACATCTACGCCATAGGCTGCAATATCCACCATCTCTCTCAGATGAAAGGATGCCAATTAGATGCATGTGGGATGCTGATCTCCAAAACTATCAATCATCTGTCTTTCATGATTCCTTGAACATTAGGGCTGTTGTTTTCAAAGGATTTTATTAGCACAAGGCATACCATTCCTGCTGAATTGCATTGGAACTGGGGCATGTAATTTCTTTAGGCTCTTTTGAACATTCCTGCCTAAATTCATACTAAAATGCAAGGGCAGAAACTTATAGAATCATAGAAATTAAGGGCTGGAAGGGACCTTGAAAGATCATCAAATCCACTCCCCCCCCTTCCTCTGGGCAGGAATACTTGATACAGGGAGAAGCATTTTGTACCTCTATTTTTCTTGGGCACTTTATTATTGGTTGGTCACTTGCTGGTCACCTGCATTTTTACATGCATGTGCTGAAGCTCCAGGTGTTTGAAAGGTGCCCAGCACTGTGATGCATGCAGTTGTGTAAGCAGCAGCTATACAACTGCAAGCGATGCAGAGTGGTATGCATCGGCTCACATGTGGAGCAGACTTGATTAATGAAGTCTGCTCCAATGCACCAGATCTCTGGCAGAAGGAAGGGTTCAATATAGCAAGCAAGGAACAGCTGGAGGAACATTATGGCAAATGCAGTATCACCTAGCACGGTGTCAGTAAGAAGACAGACTTTGTACTCTCCCCGTTCCTCCAGTGTGCATGTGTTGGAAGGAGGGAGTCAGGCAGCAAGTGAACTGAAGACGTACAGAAATAGAAAAGGAACCTCAGTTGTTACAGGATTGTCACAGGTCCATTTTGTCCTCTGCTGCTCTTGCAGTGGGTTTCTGGACAAACTTTTTCAGACACAGTCTATGATCTGTAACTTGGTCAGTGGCAGCAACCTGAAAACCCTCCAGTGTTTTACCATTGCTTCCAACCAGTCCCAAGAAAATGGATTGCCTCCGATATTTGAGTTTGGACAACTCCACAAGAGCACAGACAAGTGACCAAGACCCAAGTCAACAATGACAATTCAACTTTCGCCCTGGAGCACCTGCCCCTGTGTTTCGCTAATGTATATTCACTTTACTGAGCTTGTCATCTGTGATAATTCATCATTAAAAAGTTGAATAATTAATAGAACGTGTTATTTTTCTCTCATCTCTGTTGCTGCTGGTCTTTTTCTCTCTTTAGAGATGTAAGGTACAGACTCTCTTTAAGGAGATCCAAAAACCCTCATCTTTTTAGCAAGTTGAGGCTTGCAGAGCTAGGGAGCATGAATGAATGTCTGAAGAAATAAATCAGATGTTCTAGGGCCCTTTCCAGAGCTAGCCTGGTTATCCCCTGAATCCCTGCTCTGAATCCCAGCCAAAATGCACTCAAGTGCTTCCATTCAAGGTATGGAGATCTGGGATGCATTGGTCTTCTTTTTGAATCCCACTGGTGTGATGGGTGTACATGATTAAATTTAAGTGGATAATGCTCAGCATCGCTGCCCCTTTCTGAGTCTGGGCCTTTTATCCAGCTTCTGATAACCCCAGGAGCTGGGTTAAACCTAACCTTACAAGCAGCATCACTGCTTTACTAGGACTGTGGGGTCTAGTTATTATTCAAGAACAGTAAATTCACCAGACTCTTGCTCCTTGTGCCCCAATTTTCCCATCTACCCATCTCATAATGGCTTCAAGGTTAAAAGTGTAAAAAGCCCTGGTGAGTTCCCCAGATGGAAGGTGCTGTATAGATGCAAACTATTCATATAAGGGAGAAAAGCAAATGAGTAATTCTGGGCTTAGCAGTGTTAGATTTTTGACCTTGCAAGTCTTGATATGAAACTTATCCCATGCAGTTTCCCCACCACAGTACAGTATTCTGCCATGCCTGTGAGGCTCTTTTCAAACTAATCCCTGCTAATGTCATGCATGGTTAGTTAACCTCCATTTGATCTGTCTTTTAGAGATTTATTCATCAATAAAGGCGTTATTACTCCTTTGATGATAGTTAGTATCATTTATATGAATTGTCTATTGACGGACACATTTAACAAAGGGTGTTTATGTGCTGAACAATCACATAGTTTATTTATCCAATAATCACATAATCGATTTGAAAAAAAATCAAGTTGAAGGACTTCTTTGAGATTTAAAGATTTCACAGTTTCCATCTGTGTCTAAGGTGTTTAATTTGTGTTAAATCTGTATTACATTTTACTAGTATTGTTCTTACAATGGAATCCTATAGATCAACTACTGACAGCTCTCAGGTAAGACCCAAACCCAGGCAGCTTGTTTAGGATGATTGCTTAGGCATTTTTAATCATGAATGACTGCATAAAAATTAATGCATATAATGGAAAGAGTATATTGGTTTGTACCTGACTTGCAGCAATGTTAGGTCTGGGTACCATTGACATGATTTGGCTTTTGGATATATGTTTTTCAACACTGAAATAATTGCCTTCCTGGTGGCTAAAAAATATTTGCATACAGGTAGAAGAGTCAGTTTGTCTAAAGAGTCCAAGTTGTGATTACCTTAGTCCCAAAAGTAATATAATAATCAGATCTATTTGGAAAGAAAATAAAACTGGATTGGAAAATTTTGCATGTTTAAGGTCCTTCATGTCCTGTGTCATCATTATTTCTGAGTACCTTACAGACTTTAATATCCCTGTGTGAGAGGGAGACATTACTGTCCGCATTTACACACAGGAACTGAGTTGCAGAAGGAATAAGACCCGGTCCGTAAAGCTGAGATTTGAATCCCAAGGACCTGAAACAGAAGTTTTTGAAGAAAGACTGAAAGGAAAACTATACATAGAGTGCACAGCAGTTAGAAAGAATGAGAGCTTTATCCCACAAACGCACATATGAAAGGAATTTATGTGTATTTGCAAAAATGTAGGTATGTATTTGCAAGAATTGATCTTTATTTAGTTAATATAGGTCTGACTGTACAAAGTTAGATTCATACATTACATACAGCATCTGCCTTAATCTTTACAGATATGGGACTGTAAAGACTGAAACTTGGATGGTATAGCAAAGTATCCTCTTTACAACCAGGACAAAAATGCAGAGCTTTCCATTAGATGGGATGCATCTTGATCTCTTATGAGACCTACATTAGTAGTTAAACAAAACATGATAAAAGATAGTTTAGTGAACAGACCAATCATGTAGCACAAGAGAGACCTGAGATGATCTCCCGGTTAGGACTTGAGATCATTCCCTGGATTCAAATCTCAGCCACTACCACAGGTTTCTGCTGTGACCTTGGCAAATCACTTAGGAGCCAATCTTCCAAGGTAGTTCAGTGTCAATTCCCGTTGATGTAGATGTGAGTTAGGCACCTAAATACCTTTAAGGATCTGGTCTTAGTCTTCCTGTAACTCAGTTCCTGCGTGTAAATGGGGACATTAATGTCTCTTTCTCTCACTGGAGTATTAAAGATTGTAAGGCACTCAGACACTATGATGATGCAGGTCATGAAGGACTTTGCTATTAAATCATGACCTTGGGTAATAATATTGTAAGGGGCAGATCCAGGTGCATTTTCACTCCTCTGCCCCCGCCCTTGATTCCTGTTCCGCCAAAGGTTTAAAACCAACTGCCTGGCAGGGGCACCAGCATTTCTAGTCAGGCAGTGCTAAGGAAGTCAATTGACTTCATGGCTCATTATAATTTACTCGATCCCTTCTAAACTCTTCATGACACAGGTGTTAATGACCCTCTCTTCTTTTTAATGGTCTTGATGTTCCACCAGTCAAGCTAGGTTTTGTTCTGCAGTTGCGGTAATGAAGCTCCTATTCCACAACCTTGCAAATAGTTTTAACTCATTCCAATGAAGTTATATTTGTTTTTTGCTTCAATCTGAAACAGAATAATATAGCCCTAGGACCCTACCATATTAGTAAAGCTTCTAGTTTATTTTTGACTGGAGAAAAATGGGTTGTTTTATATGTTGTGATGTACCTCACCATCTGCACTTCCCTTTTCCAAAATCTAGATCCACTCATGAACGTCATAATAACACTTCTGCGAAAACCAGTCTTTTTTATATTTGGTCCTGATAATGCTTTGGAGCTGCCTTTGAGCAAGACTACAGAAAAGAAGTGGGGAAGCCTCAAAAATATGATTTACTGCTGACTCTGTATTCCCCATCAGGTCAGAAGAAACTGGGATCGGTTCAAGATGCACTCACATGAATTGATTCCATTTATCAAAGTCAAATAAATTGCTATGTTAAATTACAAGAAGAAAGCTTAAGACGGAACTGAGGAAAGCAAAGACTGCTGTCCAACAAGTCTCCAGGCACTGCACCCATTATTATTGGCCATGATCATGTGTGAAAATTCAATGTATATTTGACACTGGAAACAGGGGCATGTACAACAGAATCAAGAAGCCACCAGGTCCAACTGCAAAGAAGTCAGTTATATTAATGACAGCATCAGTAGAAGTCATAACAAATCAAAAGAAACAGATGGAAAGATGGGTAAAACACTGTCTTGGACTCTACTCAAGGTATAGCAGGCTTGCCTTTCAGAGCTTGGGTTGAGTCCCAGGCTTGAAATTTTGCTGTTTTGATTGGTGGAGCCCATCCACCAACCAGGAGGAAGCAAGAGGAGTTAAGTCATGTCCCTTTCCTGAGGAGACGGGGAGAAGAGCTCCCCCTGGACCTGATTGAAGACTGCAACACTGTCAGGTCTGGAAGACTTCAGGGGCGGAGCCCTGGAGAGTATATAAGGAGCTGCGTGCCCATCATGAGGAGACGCATCTGGGACAGAGAAGAGAGGAGTGGGGCTTAGAAGAGCTGAGGAATGCTGCTCAGAAGGGAGAAGCAGTAGCCCGGAAGCACCCCTGAAGACATCCATGGGAGCTGCAGATGGCTCCAGTGGCTAGCCTCTCGGTGTGCAGCATGGTGCAAGGCGTCCAAACCCTGGGAGCTGCATGAGGCGACTCAGGTCTGCAATCTCTGGTGTGCAGCCAGAGACATGGTGCACAGGCCAGTGCATGGAGTAAGACCTGTGGAGCGCTTGGGCGGCTCAGGTCCCCAGCCCTCAGAACAAGGCCAGGAGCTCTGGGAGCGGACCAAGCCTAGTGCAGAATGAGGTGGCCCAGGCCTCCAACCCATACCAAAAGGTTAAGTCCAGGGAGGCATATGGTACTCAGGCTACTGAGCCAGCAGACAGGGCTGAGCCAGAGGCCCCAGAAGCCCTGCATAGCAGAGCCCCGTTCAAGGGGACAGCGACCCTTGAAGCCCACCACAGGCGAGAGAGCAGCTTGGCACAGAGGACGAGGGCCACCCTCCAGGCCTGGGAGCTGTGAGTTGCAGGGAAAAAAGGATTCACACAGGGGAGGGAGAGTCCTCCCTCATTAGTTAAGGGCTTCTGAAAGTGTAGGTCCCACTGGGAGGGCCCCCCCTAAAATTACCAGCTTCCTTGTAGGGCTTGGGGAAAGGCCCAATGGTATTGGGGTTTCCTCTCGGGATTGAGTTTATCTTTGAGGTTTTTGCGCTATAAGTGGTGTGATGTCATGCCTTATATTTTGTGAACTCTCATATTTGTAAATTAGAGGAGTAGAGTCCTAGGGCTCTGCTGGGACCCCCTGTTGCTATTATTTCACCTGTTGTTTATTTGTATTTATTTGTGGCTTATTTCTTGTTCACCTATACTTACCTGTAGTTTATCTATTGGCTATCTATATTTATTTTGGGATTTATCTGTTTCAGATCAGATACTTACCTTTATCTGGACCACTGCTGTAAAGTTTTATAGCATTTACCCAGAGGGTATTGTTTGTTATTTGTTTAGCTATCCTATAACTATATATATATTTATATATATATAGTACATATAGTTATATCCATGTTTCTTTTCCTTGTGAAAAGTTAATGTAAATAAATGTGTATATAGTTCAGTCCCCTGACTGTCCTGGCCTGGTTCTATAGGGACAGAGGGAAAATTAGTGGTCTGCAGTTCCCCCACAGCACACCTGCCAGCTAACAATTCCCTTCAGCTGGAGAAGGGGAATATATACCCGAGTTACCTGGGCTACAAAGGGAAGTGATGTCACTTAGCATAGCCCTTAACTGTTTTAAGAGTCTGTCTGTCCTTGAAGAGCTTCATGACATTCAAACTGTTGAGGACATATTAAGGCCATAGACAATCTGGCCAGAGGCAAGGCCCCAGGAAAAAATGGCATTCCTATGGAAATGATCAAGCATGGGAAACCTGTGCTTCTTCCCCACCTCTATGAGCTTCTGAGCTTCTTACTGCTGGACAGGAGTGCAACAAGATATGTGAGATGCCAACATAGTCACTCTGTACATGAATAAATGTGATCACAGTGACTGCAACAACTATCACGGCATTTCACTAATAAGTACTGCTGGAAAGATCATCACTTGTGTGGTGCTCAGAATACTCCACACACAGAGCAACCGCCAAAGTCTAACCAGTCACTTCACTCATGCCTGCCAAGAGTTTGGTCTTACAATCAGCATCAGGAAGACCAACATTATGGGCCAGAACAATGATTCACCACCAGTGATCACAACTGGTGAAAATATACTCAATGTTGTAAGTAAATTTATGTATTCCATTATTGGCTCCATTGTCACTAATAACCAGGAATCAGGGTTTTTCCTTTAAAGGAGAAAAACATGGAATTTCTCCCTAGAAGGATAAAAGTGTGGGAAATGGTGGGGTTCCCCTTGCAGGCTGGCAGAGCTCCAGCCTGCAAGGAGCTATTTAGGATTGGGAGGAGCTGGGGAGACCAACTGGAGGCAGGTAGTGCCACATGCACATGCGCGTGCAGACACACATGGCTGAAGCGGGAGTGGGGCAGCTCATGGCAGCCAGGGGCTATGAATTGAGCTGCCCTGTGCCACAAAGCCCAGCACTCTCCCTGCTTCCTCCAGTCACCAGGCTCTTCCCAATCCCTGCCAGCCTGCCTTGCACCATCCTCCTTCCTTTTTTTTTTCTTTTTTGTTTGTGTCCCTGAAAGATGTGAAAAAAAACATGTAAAAATGGCACTTTACCAGAAGAGGCAGCGTGTTAGTTTGACCTGGCTCCACAGCATCTGTACAGATTGGATGCTTCAGCGGGGCTTTTTAGCACTTTTATCTAAACTGATTCAATCAGGTTTTAGATAAAAGTGCTGAAAACCTCAGCTGAAGTGTGTGATCTATATAGACATTGGGCAAGCCAGGTCAAACTAATACAGTGCCTCTTCTGGCCCTGTGCTGGGCTCAGTATGAGGGCATACTGAGTTGTAAGTAAAGCGCTGTTTTGTTTTTCCCATGTCTGTAAGCAGATGGTTTTGTGGGTGAGAGACAGGGGGCATCAATGAATAACCTCACCGCCCGTGCACTCCTTTGATGTGGCTGGGCAATGCAGACCCTGCCCTTGCTAAGGCAAAGTTTTCCTCTGTTCCTGGCATAGGTGCGGCTTGAGGTGAGGCACGGGCAGAGAGGTGAGGCATGGCCTGCAAGAGAGGCACCGGCAGGGCTGGCAGGGCAGACGCAGCAGGTTGAGAGAGGGACATTGGCAGGGCTGGGAGTTGCAGGGGGCTGCTGGTCAGGAGTGAGGGGCACTGGCAGGGCCAGGGGGCTGTGGGACAGGAGTGAGGGGCATCGCAGGGCTGTGAGTTGGGAGCAGCACTGCAAATGGGTGCATAAGTACCGCATGCAGTTTGGGACACCTTAAACAGCTTGGACGCACCGCAAACCGCATGTGCACACTTGTCTGGATGTGACCATTGAGTTGAGTAGTCCTATTCACCTTGTTAAGGTTAGGCACATAGTCTCTGAAAGCTTCTGGTCTATGTTTGTACAGCATCAAGTAGAGTTGAACTCTGCACTGTAATATGGCCTCTAAACACCATAACAATACCAGCATGGCTCCAAGTACTTGAGGGGCTTTGCACAGCCAAGATTAAGTTTAGCTAAATTCTGGTTTGAGGATGCATTTGTCTTTTTCTGGACATTGTCATTATTGTTGATACATGACAAAGATACAAGAAATTAAACCAGTCCATGGCTGCGTCTACATGAGATGCTGACTGTGCAGTCATTTCTGCGCAGTCGCAGATTCACAGAAGTTTAGGGCTGGAAGGGACGTCTTGAGATCGTTGGGTCCAGCCCCCCTGCTCTAGGCAGGAAAGACTGCTGGGATCAAATAACCCCAGAGAGTTACATTTTATTGCTTTTTCTGCGTTAAATAAACATCCAGCTCCCCCCACAACCGCACCACGTGCCCCCTCACACACACCCATCTCACTCTCACTCAAATTACATTGAGCCCAACCTGCTCTCACTTGGAAATCAAAGAAGAAAAAAAAATCTAAAAAGTGCTTTCAAAATTCAAGGACTAGAATCTCTTTTCATTTTACATTGTGCATTTAAAAAACAGGTGAATGGCTGAAAGGTGCCTTATCTGTCCTCTCTTAACCTAGAGTGGGGTATGCTGTGTACCCACTCATCTACTTGTCTCTATGTGCATGGATTTGTCTCACTAGGAAACTGGGAAATAGGCTGGGGAAAGATCCCTGGGAGATATTTCAGGTCATAGAGCCAGGACTGCTAGTGATAACCCTCAAGCCATACATGGTAGCCCTGTGAACTAGGACAAAAGTGTTTATACTGGCATAGTGACTGACTCTCCTTCCTGCACGTGACAGTATAATGACCTTTATGTGGCTCAAACTGAGACCGCACAAGGGACTGCCCCAGTGTAACTTTATTGGTAAGAAATCACACCCCAAACCAAAGACCTACATTGGAAGAAGATCCTACATGCTGGAGAAGCTGAAAACAACCCCTGCCTCCTTCCCGTACTCAGCCTAGCTCTGGGTGTAATTTTTAGGTTGCTTTAAGATCTCTCTGTGTTGTGTGTGTTGTCTGTGAGCAGGGGAGGGGGCTCTGTGCTATAAAGAACAGGGCCTGACCCTATGCAGTCATTTAGTACTTGTTTATATGTACTAAATAGCTGGAGTTACTGTGCAGTAACGCTGACAAATGGCTTTTTCATGACGCTGCTGCACACTAGCCCCAAGACTACTGTGCAGTTGCGTCGTGTCATGGGTTCTGCCGCACGATCCTACTGCGCAGCAATCTCAGGCTACTGTGCAGCCAGCAACTCATGTAGACACAGCCCATTAAAACCCATTTAAACTATTGCAGATTAGAGAAGCATTGAGGTGTAATCCAGATCCCATTATAAAACTTTAGAGAGGGATTGTGTGGGCCTTTTACTCCACTGGTAGGTAATTATTATGTTGGCATGCTATACTGCTGTCGCCCACAGATGTTAAGGATAACTGAAATATGGAGAAAAAACACCCAGGGATTAAGGTGTAAAAGCTTATGAATAGTCTGTGGTGCCTACCCCATCTCTTCTCCTTGCTGCACTGAACAGGAAAGGAACACTTCAGGTTCATATTAGGTAATTGAGAGGGAGTCAGGATGAATCTGTTTCCTTGCTTATATCCCCTATAAAATCAATCCAATACACTGAAATGCAGTCATATTTTTGAGGACTGAAATGTCTAACACTAGTAAAGCTTCTGTATTATAATACTTCTGTGCAAAGAAAGGCCTGTAAGGGACTGGCTTGCTGTTATTTGCTACTGGCCAAAAGATTTTTCACTCTGTTTGGAAGGATTTTTTGAGCTCTTGATTTTCCAGGAGACTGGAATTGATAAGCCAGGTGATTTCAAGGACTGCGACTCAATCAGAAACCCCCTGGTTAGGCTGGAAATTCCTACTACAGTGAATGACAAGTCCTGGGATTTGAAGGTGTAAGCCAGGTCTACTGCTGGAGCACTACTGATATAGTTACAGCATGAGCTAAACTCCAGGATTGCAGCTTAGCCAGCACTTTCTCAGCTAGAACCAAACTCAGTGAGAAAAGATAGCAAATAAGAGCCTGATTCTGAGAAATCTCATGGAGGTGAATAACTTTACATTAGGGGCTGTTCACAGTAGTAACAACTATTCTTAGTAGCAACTCAGCTCTCTGCCAAAGGACCGCCTAACTCCAGTATACCATTTAAATCCCAATAAAACACACTGAATTTCACCCAGAGGACTGTCTTAGGGCCCCCTTATTCATGATAGAAACTATATTATCATACAAATAGTCCCAGTCGGAGGCCCTACTTCATCATAGCCCTCAAACATATTCTTCACTTTCAACATCCGGCTATATCCCATTGACATTTATGCTACGTACGTATCTGTATGAAACTGAGCATGTGCTCAGTTACTTTACTGAACAGGGCTGGGGTTAGCCCTTCACTTAAAGTTAAGTATATTCGAGATTACGGTCAGAGTGCTAGTAAAGCTATACAAATCTGCCCCTCCATAATTTCAGGTTTGGATCCTACATTAGTCCTCTGCCCCTGCTAAAATGAAATTGGTTTTGCAAACCAAGGAAAACAATATCATTTTGGAATTGTGATAATCCCACACTCCTATTCTCTGGGGAGGATGCAGTGTCAGATTCTCAGTTACCCCTGCATGCTATAAATCCAGAATGATTTTACTCAACATTTGCACAGGTGTAATTGAGATCTGAATGGAGTCCTGCACTCCTATGCAGATGTTTCCTCTTTTATCATAGTTACTTGTACAGATTTTCCATATACTGTGTGTGTTATTATTTTCAATTCATTATTTTCATTCATTAACCTGTTAAGAAAGGGTTTCATCCACTGGGAAACAAGCCTAAGATGTCATATGTACTTCCTGAGACATGCTAAATGTGCTCAACAACAATTAAACTTCCCTTCTGGGAAGCACTTAGAACTTTGTAACCCCCTTGCAAACAGCTGAACCCAAGGATAGGCTCAGATTTGCTGTTTCAGTGCCACCCTTGCAGTAGCTCTGGGTGCTTGCTGGGTTAGGGACAAGCCAGAAAAGGGGCCAACTATACTAGAGCAGGGGTCGGGATCAGGTTGCATAAAGCTAGTTTTACTCGGTTTATACTGCCTGAAAAATTCCCAGCGGTCTGTTCAAACCAGCTTTCCTGGGCCTTGAGTCCAGAATTGGCTCAAACAGAATTTCAGGTAAAGAAAATGTGTACTATTTCTATTACAGTCTGTTTTATCAGATTCTAATAACTCCCTCATCAACATGCTAGCAGAGCATCTTCTAAGAGCTTGTTGTGACTAAAATCTGTTAGTCACTCTTTATCCTATCCCTGCAAATACTGTCTATGCAATGCCATATTTTCTGTGGTGTACACAAGAAGCAGAAACGTGTGTATACATACATACAAACATGTATGGGCATGTATGTGTTTGTGTGTATGTGTGTATGCATATACATAAAAACATACATACGTTATGTACATGACTAGCACTAGGCATATGTATACACACACACTATATATATACACATGCACACACACACACACACACACATATACACATACATACACATACATATATACACATACTATCCGTCTATCTACACATACACACGTCTGTGTGTGCATGTGTGTATATATGCCTAGTGCTGTGCTGCAGCTATGAGTTAATGGACATACCTTGCACGCAGAGTAACTTCTAATAAAATGCACAACTATACTATAGAAAAAAAAAACAGCCTTTAGATCATGAAGCATCTTTTGGGGATGTAAACCTATAAGGTCAGAAGAAGGGCAAGTACTGAAGAGGGTGCAATGCTTGTTACAGTGCCTCATGTTACACTGAACAATGCAGGTTGCACAAGTAACGTAGCAAGAGCTGCAATGTGAGGTCAGGTAGGGCCTGGCTGGGAGCCAAAATTAAGCCCATTTTCTTCTCCTTTCCAACTACCTGCACATCAAGCGTGGGGAAGTAATCAGATGTGGAAGTAAATGCTCTTACACCTGTAGCCCTCAAGCCAAAGGAGGTAGTCACGTGAAAGCATAAAAAGGTTATTCTAACACAACTGCATTCCTTCACACAGGCACACAGTTTGAGTCACAATCGTATTCCAAGGCAAGGACAAAGTGCAGAATAAAGTGAATTTTAGGAGGAGAGGTGTTAGGTTAATGCTCAAGGTTAGGAACTGGGAGTGGTTGGTTGTCCAACACCTACCACAAAGGACCCTGCAAATGACTGAAGCATGCAAGTATTACTTGTATATTAATAGTAACAATTCATGTTACAATTACTCCTGTCCGATAGCAATGTTTGTATGCAAGTGCTTTAAAATCCTCAAGACATATTGGGTATTGACCTAATAGGGACCCTAAATGGTCGCCAGGTCTGCAACATTGCAGACCAACACAGTTAAATTTGGGACTATCAGATACTTGCATAGAAAAAGTTACTGAGTACACTAAATTAACTGGTCAACTTGTGGAAATTGCAATCAGCTTACAGGTATTCTACAAACAGTAACTGTGCTAAATTCATCAAATAAATTAGCTCCTACCGGGTTTTTTTTGCTCCAGCCTGGGTTACCCCGAGAGAAAGGTAGAGAAAAAATGGCCACAAGATGCACAGTTTCCTGCAGCTTTCCCCTTGCTCCCCAGGTAATTTGCCACTGACCTGTCTCAGCAGTAAATTCTGTCACTCTCCCTACACTTAGTTCCTTCTGGTTCCATGCCTTGCCCCTCCCTGACCAGGGAAAATATAAGATATCCCTCCATGCAGGTGACAGGACACTTCCTGATGGACGAATCCATAGAAGGAACCTCAAGGAATTCCTTTAGCTGCTTTTAGGTAGGTCTTTCCATGGCAGAGCATGATTCTCCCTCTCATTACTCAGGGATTTTCAGAGAGATGATACTTTCCAAAGGTTGAGCGCCCCTTGTTATGGGCACGGTATATACCCACAGGACTTGCACCTATAAATCCAAATTGTGCTGCCTTTTGTTAGTTACTAAAAGGTGCAAAGATGAGGATTTTCCCTTGCAGCCAAAACAGCAGGTACAAATGAACCCGTGTTTAACTTTTGCAAGCAGAAATAGCACCACAAAAAAAGGAAGCTGGGAATTTTGACGATTGCCTCCTTCACTTCTATTTCGCATCATGGAGAGGCCACTCGAGCACTGAATTAAGTGAGTCCATGTGATGGGTGTTCGGAGAACTTTCTGTCATGATGGTGAGGAAATACTATCACCTGTATCTCCCTGGACCAAGGGGTCTTTTGTGAACTAATATAACTTTTTAGCATGGGATAATAAATAGATGGAACATGGCCTCTACGATTGTTTGATCATCAAAAGTTAAAAATTGCCTCCAGTTCCCTATAGATTACAGAGATGATGATATATATATACACTTAGAAATTAACAGCAGGGTAGCTGATGTTAGCTGATTCTTTCACTCACCCTGGCGCAGTGACAGCCTGTGCCAACCCGCGGGTTCTTTCAGTGTTCTCTGGTGCCATCAAGTGGCAAGAAATCTGAAAGGACAAAAATCTTCTGAAGAGCTTGTTGCTACAGATAGAGGTTTGGGGTCATACAATTAGCATATATATGAAATAAAGGCTTCTCCCTTCATTTGAGAGCAAACCATAATGTAACTGCAGAGGCCAAGCAGATAAAAATAAAACCATGCAGCAGTGTTTTAACCAGGTAGCAATATAAACCTTTTAAACAGTGGAAGCTAAGCTGAAACATGCTATTTTTGATAACTCGGTATTATAGTGGCAGTTGCAGATGCTGCTTGGGGGAAGGTCATGCTAGTGTTCTCCTACAATGCTCTCCATTTTTGAGAGTTTTAGGACTTGAATCAAATTGAAAGGCCACATCCTCAGCTTAGGTAAATAATGGGGAGACTCAGTGGAACTAAATCACTTTACGCCAGTGGAAACACTGTCCCTAAATATTCAGTTTAGTCTGATAGTTACAGAGTTTAGTCTGTTAGTTGCCTGGTTAGTTTTGTTTCTTGATTTAAAATAATTGAAAATAGGTTGTTAGAGATTGATAGGAGGGATCTCCTTACAGACCCATATATTTTACCCAGTTACTGCTGTTGGTTAAGCTGAATAACTTGTGTTGGGATACAACATATCATGAGTTTGGCTATAAACAAAGATATCAGGAGGTGAAGAACTCATTACTTTGCTTGGTAGTTTCTTCCAGTGGTTAATAATCAGCAGGTGTGTTTATATGTGCATTTACTCCGGCTTAAATTTACTGTGCAGTAAGTTGGAATAGGTGGCAACTACATGTACAGGCGTTAAAGTGCATTAATGCTGTGTGTGAGCTGACTTGGGACTAAAGTTAGTCCCAAGTCAGTCTACACACACAGTGTTACTGCTCAGTAAGGCATCTACATGTATGTTACTGTGCAGTAACTAATCAGGTGTAATGATGCAGGTATTAAATTTATGCTCAAGTCACCATATTTACTACACAGTATGGGCGTGCACATGTAGATGTGTGCCTGTACTGCGCAGTAATTCTGGTTACTGCGCAGTAAATGCACATGTGTAGACATGCCCACTGTAAAATATTTGTACATCATTTATCATTTGAATTTGTGAGTCTTCAACTCCCAGGTATAAGTTCCTGATACTCTTTTCTTTACTAAATAAATGAGCCCCCTCTGTGGCTTATACATGGTGAAATCCATTTGGTTTACTACCACGTCTGAAAAAAATGAAAATAGAAAGTTTTGTGAAGCTCAGACAAACTATTGTCTGTATTGAGAGATGAAAAACACAAAATAAAAAATATCCAGGTTGCAAATCCAGTTCCTAATTAATATTTACCCCCAAAAATCACACTTGGTTTTTCAAAGCAATTTTGCCAACTTAGCACTATTTTAACTATAAGTTAACCTACTTTTTGTGTGGAGGAAGATGTAGTAAGAATAAAACACAAGCACATACCATAACTTGAATAATGTGCAATTAATTGAATCAACCTATTAGTGCTATTCAGGTCAAAGGTATCTCTGCCCCTTATTACATGTTAAACAGAGTTTGTCTTTCTCAATTTAAACTGGCCAGTTACAAAATTTAAACACATAGTTTAGAAATGCAGAGTATGCGAGTGTTTCAGCAGACTCCTGGTTTCTCAGAGTTTTAGGATAGTCTAATGGCTGGATCCTCAGCTTGTGTCAATCACTACAATGTAAAGCAGAAAAGGATGCTTAAGAGAGAATGAGACATAACTGTTGTCTCAGCTCACTGTGTCCAGCTATTGCAACAGTCTCCAGACATTGGGGTAGTGCTGCATACTATATGGGACATTTTGTGCCTTAACTTGTCGTAACTTCTAGGTAGCTTTGGGCTGCACATTGGGGGCTGCAAACTGCATGGGCCACAGATCTTGGAGATGCCTGCTGCATGGGTGGGCAGGTGTCCCCCCCCACCCACCAGCTCTTCTCCACTGTGTGAGCAGTTTGGCTGCCCCCCTCCCCCCGGACACACACACACACTTACCTCCTGGTCACACATGTTGTGCAGGCTGCCCCCTACTACCTGCTCTCTGTAGTACAGGCCATGTGTGCAACATCTACCCTCCCACCCCACTTAAATGCATATGCCAGCCACCTGCAGTGCAGCCTGTGGGGGCTGCAAGTTGGACAGCCCTGTCTCAGACCAAACTGAATGGGATAAAGAGAAAGCTTCTAATTATTCTTGCCTTGCACCTTGTATTTTCATGGACACCTGTATAAAGAGGGTTGCAATGTAGAAGTCCTATATGAAGAGGCTTGCGTCCTGAGGTACATGTGTTTGACTGGCATTGTTCACAGTTGTATATAATTGTATACCATGCAAGGTAGTAGAGACTTAACCTAGCTAAGAACATCAGCTGATGGGTAGAAGCCCATTATTTTCTCCCCATTCTTATTGCTGAATGGACGACGTATTCTCATCCATATGGTTCATTGATGTTTCAGGTTTTGGACCTGGTATCTCTCTCACATAAAACAGTTTTCAATTATTTAATCTCCATTTATGAATCTCACTTCCCACTTTGTCCAGGAGATTCCTCAATCCTCTTTTCCCCTGGAAATAAAATCTTAGTGTCCTTTCAATGTACTGTCTTTGTTTAAATTGCCAGTCCTTGTTATATAGTCAGCTGAGCACTTAAACATGTGCTTAAATTTAAGACCAGGAACAGTTTTATTAACGTTAGGGGACTGCCTGCATGTTTTAAGTTAAGAATATATTACAGGGTACGATGGGCGGATGGAGGATTTTTTAAAATGGGGGTGCAGATGGTGTGGTGTACCATCACACATAAAACAACACATATTTTTCCCCAGTTAAAAAGAAATTAAAAGCTTTACTAGTATTGCAAGGCCTAGACCTGTATTATTCAGTTTAAGATCAAAGCAAAAACAAATATTGCTTTATTGGAATGTGCATTAATTATGCATAGAAGAAACAAAGCAGGCATAAAATAATCAAAAGCTGTTGTTAACCTGTAGTCTGGTAGTCATTAGAATTAAATGTATATGGCTATTTTTAGATTCATAAAACAAAGTCTAGCCTTTTTGAGCATCTTGACAGTGCATCCAATGCTCCACTGAAAGCTATTTCCACACTTGGGTTAATGGTCTTCTCTACACTTAAAATCAATCTGCAGGATTGTGAAATAAGAGCTATATACCAGGAGGTGCTACCAAGACAGTAAAATTTCAAAAGAAAGACAGCTGGATTACCAGAACACTAAGACCATTAAAGAGGAGAGACAATCATTAACACCTGCAGAATGAAGAGTTTAGAAAGAATCAGGTAGATTATAATAAGGCATGAAGTCAATTCACTTCCTCAGTGCTGCCTCAATAGAAATGCTGCTGCCACTGTCTAGCAGTTTGTTTTAAACTTTGGGTGGACCAGGAATCAAAGAAGGGTATGACTACAGCACTGCATCCCTCCTGGATCCACCCCTGCATCGTACTAGTCCATTGGGCTGTGGACAACAGTTGCATTATGGAAGGAGTTTGGGGACAGAGAACATGGACTAAAGAGTAAAGTGGTACAGGACTGTAATTACATCTAGGAGTGTATGTGCCGAAGTCTGGTCTGATGGAGGTTAGGGACAGGGGAAGACTCCAGAGGAAGTCTGGGCTGGTGGAGCTGGGATAGTAGCAGAGTTAGTGTGAGGCCTTGTTAGGGAAATATGACAAAGCTGTGATATAGATGCCTGTTAAGTCCAGTTCAGACTGTCTGGAAAGGTCTGGAGGAGCTGTGATCCCAGCAATGATCCTTCTTGCTGGAGGTGGCTAAATTTTGTTTCATAATATTAATACACCAGGTTATAGACTCTCATTTGAAACACCAGGCATGTGTCCTTAAGTGCCCTGGGGCACAGAAAAGGAAGAAGCTGATGTAGTAGCATTGCTGATGAGGCTCTGAGGACAGTAATCTTGTTATGGTGTGCAGAATGCTTTTCTGAATGGGGACCCTAAGCTATATATTTCACGTGTTTCATTTTACAGGCTAAATCCGGGTTTCTGTTATGAAAGTGGCATAACCCCTGCCTGCTGTGAGGCTGTAGTCATGTACCTTTTGCAATAGCTCTAGGCACACAAAATATTAGTCAGCACAGCCCTCTAGCATACTCCAGTCTTCCTAATTGTAGGAATAATTGTCAAGGGGATTGTATGTAGGGATTGTAGTCAAGCATATACACATTAGGGCTGTGCAAAGCTTCGGTCCCTGATTCAGTGGCCGAATCTCTGAATCCATATCGAATCAAAGGACGCTTTAATCTCTCCAAATCGAATCAGAACCCTCCAAATCAATTCAGAGAGCTTCAGAAAGATTCGGAGATTTGGACATAGAGAAAGCTTTAAATGTTCTTTCTACATGCCTCTAGGTAGTAAGCGGCTCACGAATGCTGTGATGGTGGGGCGCATGGAGCATCCCACAGGAGCGCGGGGGGCTCCCCAGCATGCTTGACAGCAGACCCGGAAGTGGGCCAGAAGCACTTCCAGTCCACTTCTGACTCCCCCATGCTCCCCTGGCTCAGTAACTGGTGCCTCCTGGGTCTGGGGGGGGGCATCCGGGGCAATGCCACTTGCCCAAGACCTGCAGTGGGAACTCTCTGTGGATCTGTCCCCACTGCAAAATGAAGGTAGGAATGTAACCTGCTAGCACACCTGTGATTTAGGGAGCCTGGGGTAAAAAACAGTGAAAACATGGCATAATAGCATGGGCTTTAGCATGTGCTAGCAATCAAGAGTAGATCCAGGATTGCGATAACAGCCATATCTCCTTCAGCGATATGGCACAAGTGCAGTGAAGAGAGTGTGTTGTGCATGTGACACACAGTTGGAGGGGGTGTAAGCTGCAGCCCCTTGCTGTGACCCTGGATGCCCCTGAGTTTTCAGAGCCCACTGGCACATCAGCAGCACCCCAGCCAGAGCACCGCGTGTGCTGTGAGCTCTATGAGCTACCAGCTGGTCTGCCCAGAGTCCCTGCTCTTAGCTCTGGAGCCTGCCACTGTTGGAGCCTTTCCTTTCTCCTCTACCCCTGCCCCCAAATTCAGCAGCATAAGAAAGGAGGGGACAAATAGCGATAGGCAGTCCCTGGGCTCCCTGAAAACAGAGGCTGAACATAGCTGCCACTGCTGTTTGTCCCCTTCTTTCTCCTGCTGCTGAATTTGGGGACAGGGGGTTGAGGAGGGAAGGGAAGAACAAAAAGCAGCAGGTTCCAGCACTGCTTGAAAGCGGGGGCTCCAGGCAGACCCTGCACTGACTCATAGAGCTCACAGCACATGTGCAGCTCCTAGCAGGAGCTGTGCTAACATGCCAGTGAGCTCAGAGCCCACTTCACATGCTGCATCCAGCCCATCAAAAGTATAACTGCACTACTGCACACCCTCTGAATCCACTCCTCTTAGCAGCGAGAGTGTATGTGAAGGTCCCTGTACTCCCATTGCAATGTTCCATGTTGCTGCATGTTCACACTCTTGTTACCTGTGCCGGCTAGATTAGGCTAGCCCAGATATGCTACCACATGCTATAATCACACCTTCATTTTGCAGTACACATGCTCATAGATGCAGCTTTCCAGAATGGACACTGCAGCCTTCTTGCTTCTAGGTTTTCTGGCTTGTGCGTATGCCTGTTGCCTTCCCAATCTTCCCTCTGAATTTTTGCTTGTTAAGCAAGTGTTTTATCCCTAATATTCTACCAAAGGATCCATTAAAAGTTAGCAGGGGATTTTCTTATAAAGCAGCTTTTGTGAATTTGAGTTGGCAAGCAGATGTCCTTAATTATCAAGTGCTGAAATAACAAAGGCCCTTTAGTCCTTCACAATTTTCTCATCAAAGCAGAATCTGCTTAAGAGGTTCCTTCACTATTAACCTTCCTTGCCTGCAAGTTGAATATTCATGTTGCTATAATTTGGAAAAGGAGCAGAGCTGGAACGTGCATGTGTCTTGGCTTTTCCAAAGATGAGTTACTGAACAGCAGATGTAGAACAGGCAGTCTCAGACTGGGCTGTGAGCCTCTTCAGTGAGCAGGCCAGGGATCTGAGCTGGGATTTCTCTGATGATGACTTTTGCAATTGTAGTATTAAAAGGAAGATCATGTAAAACTAAAGGCATATTTAGTTCAGCTGTCTTTCCATTGGGTAAAAGTGGAAAGAACATTACTGACACCTGGTGGTAAAGTACATGACTACAGATTGTCATGTAAAGAGCTGCACATACAAGGTGGTTGTTTGCTCGTGCATGTGAATTTAAGGGAAGCCAGAATCATTTCCTTTCATTTATTGGAGAGGTAGTTAGTTGTATTAGTCTAAAGTCAGACAGAAGGCAGAACAGGGTGATACTTGAAAGACTAACTCATTCGGAAAGGTATAAGTGTTAGTGCACAACACAGGTTCTCAGTAGATGCTGCTGAAGCAGGCTGTCGCCTAGAAAAGTTTATGCCTTTCATAAGGCATAAGTGAAGTCTTTCAGCTGCCACCATGCCCTGTCTTGTATTTATTGTTGGCATTCCTCCTCAGCTAATGCTCCCTCCAACTTTTTGAGAGGGGCACAAACAAAAACCTTAGATCCTAAACTCTCCATGGGAATTCAGGTCCAAACTTCCTAGCTAACCCAGCCTCTCTCCTCTCACTTCTCACCTGACACCAAGGAACATCACTCATTTCAGTCCCATTTTCCTATGTTGTCCAGAGACAAAGTATCCTCTATTTTTTTTTCATACAAAACCCCATTGCAGAGGAGGCATGTCCAGTATGGGAACAATCATTTCGTGCCGAGAAACTAGACCCAGTTCTAAACAACAGCTGCAGTGAAATAACAGGATGTCTAAAGCCAACACCAAAAGATAGCCTCTTCTTACTGGCTGGCATTGTGCTACCTGATATCAGAAGAAAGGTAGTGAGCCAAAAAGAAAGATCACGGCAGATGGAAGATGCCAGGCATCCACTCTGTGGTCACAGAGAAGAACCAAATTGGCATAAAGTACAAAAAAGTTGTATAACCAGTGTCGTGCCCTTGGACATGGTGGCTGAGAGGGTGCAACTGAGGTTATGGAAGGAAAAATTACATACAACCAGATTACCTGAAATGGACCTGGAACCCCAAGGGTTGATGGACCTGGATCCCAGAGGGGCTCATACAGACTGGTCAACATCGCGATGCTTGCACACTCAAACTGGAGGATCAAAAACAAACCTGGTCGGATGGGGCTACCCTAATGATATGAATACATGTGAGCATGGTGAAGTGCAGACCATGGAGCACCTGCTCATTGTATCAGCTTCTTGGTGAGAAGTGTACGAAGGAGGACCTTGGGGCAGCAATGGAAAGAGCCACTGCTTGTGTATGATTCTGGAAAAACATCTAGTTTATGACAAGGACACAAGAAGACAACAATGACAACATCAGGAAAAAAGATTCATGAAACTGGGATTCTAGAAATAGATGATGGAAAGGAATGAATCCCACAGCTTCCTGTGGGAAGGGTTTTGGGTTATTCTTTCTTTTGGGCCTTTGTCACTGTGGCACTTTCAGAGGTGTGCTGGCCCCTTCTCCATAAAGGCGCTAACCAGTATCACAAAGCTAAAAGTGCTCAAACAGTAAGGAAACCTGAGTCTGTTCCCCATCATGCTTAGCAGCTTTGACCTGTCTCTAAGGTTAATTATACATGCATGTGGAAAGATGTTTAAGATCAATTAACCTTGAGTATTCAGACTAGCGTGTAACTCCTCCCACAGGTGTGCTCAGACGTGCATGCATAGAAACACGCAGCAACAGCAAAGCACATGTTCTACAAAAGCACTGGTGACCCAGCACATTCATGAAGCCAAGACAGAGTTGTGCCATATGTTGCCCGATGCAATTGAGTCACTGGGGAGTCAGCAGCACTAGTATAAAAGAAACCTCAGCAAAAAAAGTGAGAGCTAAGTGTGGACAGTAAGTTTTCACTAGCTATCTGGGCTAAGGACAGACATTACACATAAACCAGTTTAAGTGATTAGAAACTGGTTTAAACCTGTAACAAAACAGATATTCAGTGCACACAAATCAGTTTGAGATACACCTGGTTGAATGTAGTATCAGATTTAACTGATTTGGGTCAAACTGGTTTATGCAATGTCTGTCCCAGACCTTTTCCTGGTTTAAGTTAAACCACAGCCCCTCAGCATCCCAGATGATTTGTAGCCCTGGGTGGGGATCTGCTCTCTGCTTCAGACCACAGTCTGGCCCCACCCCTCTGTTCCCCGGCTGGAGCCCCAGCAGAGACTACAGGTACAACACAGTCTGCCAGGCTTCCTTCTCCCCCACCCCCACCACTCCCTGCTCAAGGAGGGATTTTCCCCCTCCCCTCCCCAACAGCACAGACCGTAGCCAGCACGTGGTCTGCTAGCGAATGCTGAGAGGTGTCTGTGTAAGGCAGACAGGACAAAGGCAGACAGGACAGTGTCCATTTAGAGCTTTTTGGAACTAATCAACAGGTCAGCTTGTAATGTCCCTCTTTGGAAAAAGTTATTTAAGAAGAGCTTGAACTAATGAGAGAGGCTTTTATTTTCTTGATGGGGTGCTAAATGCTCTGTTATCAACTCCCTGCTGTGCTGACTCCCTAGCTGATCAGGAGCAGGGAGGGGGGGGAACCCCTCCCCAATCAGAACATCCTGCCGGGGCCTGGCCATGCCCCCCTCAGCTCAGCATTGTGGAAGAGAACGGAGGGTGCTTTAGCACCTCCCCAGCCCACCCGCTTCTAACCAGAGCCACTGCAGGCATGTGCCTGAATTTCTTCAGTACAGAGGGAATGTGTGTGCAGTTGGAAACCAGTTCCACCTGGCCAGGTGAGACAAAGCTGTGAAGATTGAATCAATTCAGGGTCAGTCTTTTTGAATGTCTATCCCTAGCCCTGAGAATAAAGTGAGAGAGCTCCTATGACTTCAGTGGAATGACCTGACTTAGACTTGACTTGGTCTAAGTCTAATGCTTCATGGACAGACATCTACATAGCATGTAACTGTGCTTTTTTTTCAAAATAAGGTGAAAACATTTAAGTGGGGGTAGCACAGCATAGTAACAAGCTGCCCAGGGAAGTGGTGGAATCTCCATTGCTTTGTCTCTTCAGATCAGGACTGGAGGCCTTTCTGGAAAATGTGCTTGAGTTAAACATAAGTTATTGAGCTCAAGGAAAGGGTAACTGGGTTAAATTCTATGCTTGGTATTATACATGGAGTCAGACGAGATGATCTAATAGTACTTTCTGTCTTTAAAATCTCTGAAGCTTTGTGGATTTCCTGGAAGAGACTAGCAACAACATCTGCTGATGTGGGATATTAGAAATTCCTTAATGCTTAACAGAAAAGATGCATTTTCCATGGTTTCCTTGCCAAAATTTGCCCTCCCCACACAGTTGGGCAGCATGTCATGCCTCCCAGGTTCGTCCTCCACCCAGGCCCAAAGCAGCATTAGCAGGGGGTGAGAATTTGGCACTAGAATTAGAAACCCTATCACTGGTCCCAATATAGAGAACAAGAGTCCTTGAGGTGCTCTCTCCAGGCTGAGACACATCCCTGGGAGGGCTGGTACACATTGATAGAGAGGAAGAATAGTTTTACATGGTTTAGACTCCAGGCTGGGGGTCTGGGTTCAATTCAGTGACTTGCTATGTGGGCTTGTTCATATCATTGGACTCAGACCTTCAACGGTATTTAAGCACCTAATCCTACTTAGACATTTAAACTAACTGTGCCTCAGTTCCCATTTGCAAAATGAGGGTAACAGTATTTCCTTTCTCTCACCTTTTATTTATTCTGCCTAATTAGAGTGTAGTCTCTCTGGGGCAGGGACCATCTTTTAGCATATGCAATGCAGTGGCATCCTGACTGGGGCTTCTAAGCCTTACTTCAATAGAAATCATTAATATTTGCCTGGTACAATGGGAGACAATTGGCCTGCTGCTACTAGAGTTGCTACATCAGTCCAATATCGGCCCAGCACTGATACAAAGAAAATTTACTGTATTGGAAATCAGCCTGAAGTGGCTGATAATTTGACCAATAAACGCACATGCATGCACGCAGCTGCTGAGCAGAATACAGCCCGGCAGCTTGGAGAGCTGCATGCTTCTGTTAAGTCTGTTTTGATGGAAGGGGAGGGGGAAGGAAAGGGGCATGGGGGGACAGATCAATGCCCTCCCATGGTAAGGGAGAGATTGGGGATGGGGCTGGGGTAGGTGCTGCTCAGCTGGGGCAAGACAGGGCAGGTGTGGGATGGAGCCTGAGCTTGTCCAGGGGGGCCTCGGGGTGGGGGGGAAGAGGGCTTGTGCCACTGCGTGCAGCTCATCCAGCAGCTCATCCACTTGTCTGGCAGCTCCCACTGCTCATCCAGGAGGGCATGGGGGTGGGGGGGTGTCCCCAGATCTGCATGGGGCGGGCTGCAGCTGCGGGCTGGGGCTGTGGGCCACGCTATGCTGAGGTGCACTTGGGGAGGGCTGTGGCAGTGCTGGGAGGGGGGCATGGAGGGGACTATGGCAAAATTTGGGGTGGTTGCAGCCCCCCATAAACCCCCTCCCAGCGCTGCTGCCACTCGCCCTTAGCACAGCACAACATGTCCTCCAGCCCCATCCTACAACTACAGCCTGCCCTGATCCGCCCTGCACAGATGCAGGGGCACACGCCCCCCCCCCGGTGCCCCATGCCCTTCTGGACAAGCCATGGCTCCATCCCATGCTCACCGCACCCTGGCTGAGCAGTGCCTACTCCAGCCGTAGCCCCACTCCCTCCCTCACCATGAGGCGCATTGATCTGTGCCCCCCCCCACACACCCTTTTCCTCCCCTTTCCCTTCCGTCTGTGGGTAACTCCCAACAGGCTTACCAGCTGCATGCAGCTGTATCAGAAATTGGACTGGTATCAGCCGATATGCCTCCTTAAAAATTGGCTATCAGTATCAGCCCCAAAAATCTCTATTGGGGCACCCCTAGCTGCTACCCATAGCGCATCTGCCCTGTGGATAGAAGATGTGGCTTTCCATGGTGCCAATGGAGCACCTTTCAGAGGAGTTAAACAAACTTCCCCCACCTACAATGAAAGTGTGCACAACCTCCATAGCTTGACTGGTGAGCTATCTGGTAGCTTCTTGTAAAGCTCCATGGTATAGGAGGGCATATCATAATTACCCCTCCACCCTCTGTTTCTTGCACAATGCAGTTTTTGTGCTGTTTATGGAAAGTGTTCATGCCTTATTATCAGTGATTTTACTCCATTATGTGTGTTTGCAATAGAATAGCAGATATGTTTGCCAATACACTTCAGGCTGAAACACCCGGGAGGTCCCACTGCTCTCATTTCAGTGGTGGAGGTGCAGAAGGGGGACTCAGGAGCTTGCTGAATCTCTACAGCAAGGGCAGACCCAATTTAAAAAGCGGGGAGGGTCCCAAGAGTTAGTGGTGCTGAGTAAGAATCCTTGCAGCAGGAGATTAGAAGCCAAAGCAAGAGTTCTGGATAGTTTAAACCTATAGATAAGGAGGTGGGGTCAAGTATTGCCTGACGCTGGAGCTCCACTCAAGTCAAAAGACTTTTCACACAGCTGTTACGTGCAGAAGAGACTGTTCTTACTGCAGCTGTCAGCCAAATGAAGACTGAGCTATATGTGCCTGTGTCTGTTAAATGTAAAGTTGAGCATTACATGTACTCGACAGTGGTAAATATTATGGCAGCTCCGGCTTGGTATAACGACCCATTTTAGCTCAGAGTCTCTAACTTCACATGGCTATTTATGAGTGCTGAGAAACTGAGGCCACACTCAAAGAGGATATAGCTGTGCCAAGATGAGTTAAGACGTTCCTTTAACATGTGAGGTTCATGTATATTTCCTGTCCTTACATAAGAAATGCCCGCAGGAAACAGTGGGTGGGATGGTAAGGTTATATAGTTTATCTGCTATTTATACTTTTCATATGAAAGGAAAAGGGCAGGTAAGTTCTTTTTGAAATGAGAATAATGAACTGACAGATATTTTCAAGCAAAATGATAGCCCTGTTAAGGTATTGGCCTGGGACCGAGGAGCTCCTGTCCCTGCCATTGATTTTCTACATAAGCCAGGGCAAGACATTTAACCTAGTTCTTTCCAAAGTGCTCAGGAGGCACTTAACTCCCTTCCCATTAAAGTCCAGGGAGTTTTACCCTTGATTTAAAAGGAGTAGACTAAGGAGAAAACAAGGACCTGCTGAAAATGCCATCAGTTCTCCAACTATTTAATAGTGACAGAACTTCCTTCCTCCTGTACTCAGCAGGTTTTTTTATTTAGGGCAACAGGCACAGAAACAAGTTACCATGAGTTAAGCTAGGGAGTGTGTCAGCGACACTGGGGTAACTGACTGTGCACGCACTTACCCTGCAGCAAACATGAGATAGCTGTCCCACACAGGAAGAGGGGTGATGTGTCCTGCATTTCCCGTGGGGTAAAAACCATACACAAAAGCAGTTACCACTGACTAGCTGATGTGATATAGTATGATATGTCCACACCTCACCTTATCTCATGGTAATTGTTCTTAGGGGCAATGTCTGTTTCTAATGTGAGTTTATACAGTGCTTAGCATGCTGGGGCTGGGGGTTGGTAGGATCTTCAGACACGACCACAAGTCATAATAATGTACATGCCAAATGTCTGTAAATGAGAGTCCTCATATTACTTCTAATGAGCATATAATGCTTCTTCAGCAAGCAAGCATCTTACCAAAGCTGTTCCTTGCACACACGCAAAAGCCGTAGAAATTATCCACGCTGTAAACTGGAGCCCAGAAATAGGAGTGGAGATCACTTTTAGTTAGTCTCTGCGGCACCCAGCACTGGTGTGAATGTGGCCCTGTGAATAACAAAGCAGAGCAGATCTGGTTCATTGATGACTGTGAAGGCAGCCTGTTCAGTTGTGCAAGGAAAAAACAATTCTCCTCCTCTTGTTGTGCTTTAGGCCTGCAAGGCGTGTATATGCCTGACTGCACATGGAAAGAATTTGTTTTGGCAAGAGGAGTTGATCAATAGGAGATCCCTGGGAAAGCTGCTAGTTACATTTTGACAAGCAAGGGGTGAAAACAGGGCCCGTGTCATGTGGCACGCAGTATAGTTGAGACGGGCTGTATCTGGTTGTTTTGTTCGATCATAACTGTTGTGGTCTTTCATGTGCAGCTGTATGCAGATAAGAAAACACCAAGATAATATAGGAGATTCAGATGGAAATAAACTGTATGGGTAACTGAATTAGGCCCCTTGGTTATTTCCCTTGCCAAGTGTGACAGGGCTTCTTCAAAGTGCTTTTCTCAACAAATGCACTCCTCCTAAGGTTATATAATTTGTCTGCCAACTAAGCCTCTCAAGAAGAATAATTTTCAAGCTCTTCTAGTTTTCAAGTTAATCTGCCTGTGATGACTTAGAAGAATGGGTGAGGAAAGAGGAAATTCTCAAAGGCTTTTCCCTCTATGAAAATGAAGGCCCTGTCTGAAGTGGAGCTGAAGGGGGTTTGTACCAGAAGTGCATAGTAATGGGACTCATTTCAAATCCCATCCTGTGGCCTATGGGACTTCTCACTTCCCTGGAGTTGATAGGGGCTGTCATATGAGAAGCTCAGCTGGAAACAGGGCATCAGGCTTCAGGAGGGACTGAGCTTGGTGAAAGGGTCAAGTGTAACGCTGGTCCTTCAGTATGCTCCGTGAAGATTTAGTTCGTACAACTCAGCCTGCTGCTGTGTTCAAAGGCTTGGAGGACTAGCTGCCTATTTACAGGCTGGGACAACTGGACCCAGCTGAGCTCACTTCATTATTTCTTGCTAGTGTGTCCATGGATATTGCAGTGTTGAATAATGGCCTTGCAGGAGCTGGGATGGGGCAGTGCTCCTATCCTGCTCCTATGGAGGCTAGATGAACACCTTGCTGGGGTCGTTTGACACCAGTAATCTTTCCTGCCATGGCAGGGGGTCGGACTAGATGATCTACTCAGGTCCCTTCCGACCCTAGAAACTATGAAACTATTCCATGCAGTGCTCAGATGGCAGAAGGTTTCCTAACCTGTGCACCAGAGGTAGGACTTGGCCTGAGAAGAACAGGGCTGGTTCAGCTCTTGTACTGACGAAACCTCCTTGAATGCAGCAGGGTGTAACCAAGGTAGAACTGTCCCCAAATCGTGGTACTGTGGTACTCAGTACTTGATACATTAGCTGCCTAGGTAGTGCTTTAAAATTAAGGGTAGGAAATTATGCATGAATCAGAGTTCATTCTATGATGCAACTGGCATTAAAAGAACATTACATCTGCAAAAATATAAAGCGTTCAAAGGTTACAGAATAAAAGGTAGCCCTTGCAACCTTTGCTCTGCCCACTTATGTACATTTGTCAAGATGTAGGTCTGGACACTCATCTGTAATGAGGAGTACTTTAGTGCAGCTGAAGAGAGAGGGTAAAAGGTGAATGCCCCTTCATCCTTGGAGCCATCTGAGTGCCCATCTGCTTCTTGGTGTGAATTAGGCCAGGGAATTGTTGTGTCAACAAGGGTATAAGGCAGCAAAAAACATGTCACTTTACTGTAGCTAGGCCCCCTGTGCCGACAGGTGGTTGGGGAGGTTAGTTGAGTAGAGGCCTCTAGACATATCTTAGGTACTAAGTGATCACTTATATCAGAGGAATTCTTCCAAGGTAACCTAAACTGGTTATGGAGTAGCTCTGTAGTTGCAGTACCTCAGTAACCCAGCAAAATCTGGCCCATAGTCTTTACATGCATCAAGCTGCTGGTTTCCCCACAGGGTTGTTACTTACTGCGCAGGTGGGAGGGGACACAGAGCAGTAGGCAACTGTTCCAAATCATTTCCTAAGAGGAAAAATCACAAAAGAAAGATAGTCCACTGTGCAGGAGAGCTTGCTAGACTGCCCTGGGTGGCTCTGTCCTGTATAGGATGTGCACTCCAGGAGGCAATACAGTCTTCATCCAGTGAGTATGCTAGTGCATCCTACTGCATAAGGCTGGTCCTGCTTCATCCCATGCCTGTCCTCATAGTCTATATCTCATGTCCCACCAAACCACTGCCCTGAAGAACTTCTAAAGCCCCATCCAAAGCCCAAGAACAGATACTCCATTGATTTCAAGGTCTTGTATCATCTATTCAGAATTTAAGTGAATGAAACCAAATATCAGTGAATGGCAGGTAGCTATGGGTTTTGGTTCATCCATTTTGGACACCTCTAAGTCTTCTCTTGTGTATCTGAACAGGGCACAGAGTAGATGGGATCATCCATAACATTTTTTCCCCAATATTTCTTTATTCTTCCAGCTGTCAAACCTTGTATTTGGATAACTGGTCTCCCAGGCTTTAACCCCAATTCTCCTCTCACATGCCGGGGTGCAAGTATATGAGTAGCTCCTCTCAAGTTAGCTGCTCTGTTTCTTTTCTCATTTATACCAATTTTGCCACATTGAGCTTAGAATAAGGCCCTTTTACTTCACAAGCTATATGGGTGGCATTGCAATGCTCCTACTTCTGCCTAAGGTATGGTCCTGCGGGGATGTTGAACGGCTAGTTTTATATGTAATAAATTCACTGATGATAGCCGCAGAGAGGGGGGAATCTAATCTACATTTTATAGTCTCAAATAACCTACAATGCTGGTCAAACCCTGTGTATTACTGACAACACTTTGATTGGCACAAGGCTCTTTGGTGGCCGAAGAATGATTACATGCCTTGTACAAGGTCTACTAGGATCACTGTTGGGTTCTTGTTTATTAGTGAATAATTCCCATGCTGTATCAAGCACAAGACCAGGGAGGCTTTTCTATCACTTGAAGGCCTTTTCGTGTTTTCTGTTGCCACCTTTGTTCTCCTTGAACAAATATAGTTGTTGTTGCCATTGCAAGCCAGATCTCATTCTCCATTGATATTTCCTTCAGTGTCCCACTCTCAGTCTTAGATAGCAGCGCATATTGATGGAACACATGGTCTTCCTCTTTCAAAAGAGCACTATTGCAGCTATGGAGAGAGCCTCTGGCAGTATGCAGTTTGCTTCATGCCCAACAGTAGCTCCTTTCAGTGACAGGGCAGATGGAGACATTGACAGTGCACATGTTGGCATGTGAGGATCCACAGTGCACTCTTTGCCTCATCTCCCAGAGGATGTGAAGACTAGAGCTTGTCAGGCCTCGGCACGGACCGAGCACACTGAGAATGAGAGGACCTGTGTGCAGTATCCGACGTGAATCCAATCAGTCAGAGACTGGGGAAGGCTCTTTGTGGCAGGCTGCTGAATGCAGTCAGCACCACTCATACAACATGGACAACTGATCCCTTATATGGCCCAGTGTGCGGGAATGGATATCAAGGGGTTTTTTAATCTCATTGCATGGATTTGCCAGGATGTTGTTGGGGTCGGGGTATGTCTGTGACAAGAAAACGAGTCTTTTCTACTTATTAGGCAGCTTAGGACTGTTCCCTGAGGGCTGCTTGTGGAGATGGCCAGCCAGACTGTAGTAAGCCTGGAAAGGCTTGTGCCTCTTGCTGCCCAGTTCCTTCTGGGACTAGTGGCAGTACAATTTTGCCACCACTCCCAGTGCAGACCAGTGTCTACTAAACAGACAAAGAAGGATCTAGGATGTAGAAGTAATCTATAGATCTCCTGGGAAAGCTGTCTGCAGGCTGAAGTGGCAGGGTCCCACAGATGAAGCTGAGAACAGAATATAGGACATTAGGTAAAATTTTCATGATACTAAGTCCCCCTGACTTTCAGTGAGACTTAAGATACTAAGGACCAAATTTTTAAAGGGATTTAGGCACCTCATTCCTACTGATGGCAACGGGAACTAGTTGCATAAACATCTTTAAAACTGGCTGTAAATGACCTTGTCATCCATGAAAGCATTATGGGGCCCTTTCCATAAGCCAAAAATCAGCGCAGGGCATCTCTGCAATGCAAGTAGAAGTCTACTGAGGAAACCTGGCTATACCATCTTTCTCATTCTTGTATGTATGGGGACAATGTCCAAAAACTAGAGTGAAGTCATGAGCTATCCCTTTATTTGGGTGAGGATGAGCTTTAACTCATTAACTTTAACCCCAGGCACTTTTGCATTAGTAAGGACTTCATGAACATGGAAGAACTATGAATGGCCCAGAATGCTTTTTTCTCTCTGTCTCCAACTCATGGTGAAGAAAGGAGATGAAGAGGGATTTTTTGTGGATGTTGTTTTCTAAGTCAAATCAATAACTTAGCATGGCCCATTATTAACAGCTGGATCTGATTTGGAGCCCAAACTCTTTGTTGGGGTAAATGGTTTCAGCTCCCTTGACCTCAATGGTATTTCAATGATCTGCATGGCAGGACATTCAGCTTTTAAAGCTGCACCACTTTATTTTAAAGCATTTACAATGTACAGGTATTGACCACCTCCTGAAACAATTCTTTGTTGTCACTTTGCATCACGATTTGCTTGGCCACACCATGCATCCTGATATTGGGCAGAAAGAGTTAAACATAGAGGAACTACTGAAAAAAAAGGAGTCTATCCTGGGGACAGCATTTACAGTGTGAATATAAACCTTGAATTAAAGTCTGTCTTGTATAGTAGGGACAATTTAGGCCTCTTCCGGGATGAATATAAAAAGAATAGGAGCCCTACCTGCACACCTGTGCTGGGGCATTTTGCTCATACGCTGGACAGGGGAGGGGAAGCATGATGAACTTTTAGAAAGGCACCATAATCACTTCCTTAGTGCAAACATCCCATGCAAAGAAGAAGGAAATGTGGTCCAACCCAGATAAGCCCCCTTGAAGGTCTCCGTGTTACAAACAACTGAAGCTTATTCCCTGCTGTTTGCACAGTGGTACAAATTATGGCTTCCTTTTGTTTCACTTCTACAAGGTAAAAGCACTCCTGCCCCATCCTCTCTATCCACTACATTGATGCAATATTTGTGTAGGCAGGGGTATTTGTGGCAAAGGTATTCTGAAAGATACTGTAAATTGCTATGAGATCTACACAGATCCCCCCCTGGACTACATACTGTCTTGATTTTCTTTGGTGACTTCTCTTCTGAAAGCATTATCCCTTACAGGGCACCTGCTCAATGACACCCTATAATGATATGTGAGCTACCCATGCCTGCTTTTCATGGACACCTCAAAAGGACCCCTCAGATGGGCTTTATCTGTGAATAGACTTGTTGCCCTCCCCATTGCTGCAGCATATGGCTGCGTGCCAAACACAGACGACTGTAATTAAAAGAAAATTGCATCTTTGTGGGTTTTCACTTCCTCGGCCCCAGCAGGTGCCCTTGCTGGGTGGTAAAATACAACTGCAGCTGCTACAGCTGTTACCCTGGCACCAAAGCAGGAACCCAGTTAAAACTCAGTTAAGACTGTATTCTGTTCAACTTGTAAACCCCAGATAGAAGCTCACTGTCATTTCATTCCAGGGCATTTATTGAAATTAGCATATGGTGGCTGGGTTTATTTTTTTTTAACTACTAGACAAGGAAATTAGCCAAGCCAAATTTTCTGCCAGCTATTCTCCCCACAGCGCCAGTTCTCAGTGCAGGGGTGAGGTAATGAGCAGCACATGTGAGAAGCACCCTTTAGAAAATGCTGGACCCACTGACAGCAAGCAGGCATTTGGTGTAATTAGAAACCAGCTTGCTGAGCTAAATGCATCATCTGAGTCACCTTTAGACAGCAAAGTGCCAAAGCACTGTCTACAATGTAATTTGCTGGTCAATATTTTCCACAAAAGGCTTCTTTTCCCTCCCTCTGATCCCTTTGTTCACTGATTATAACAGCTTTCAAGTGGCAATAGCCTAGCATCTCCTCTGGCATCGAGTTATTTGCTTTGTGAAACTTCTAAATCCACTGCAAAGCCTATGGTTCTCTTTTAAATTGCCATTCACTGACAGGTTTGTGGGTGGGGAGGGGAGAAGTTCAACTCTAACAGAAAAAACTTTTAATGCTATAAGTAACTGAGATTTTATATATATATATCTCTATATAGAGAGAGAGATATATATCGATATATATATATAGAGAGAGAGAGAGAGAGATAAAATGAAATATCAGAGAGAGTGCTAGAGGGGGAGGAGAGAGCAAGCGCTGTTCTAGTGGCAGTGCTGGAATGAAGCCATTTTAAAAGCAGACTTTCCTTTTGACAAAAATTTAAATGGAGCTTTTTGCTCTCCAGACTTTTCACTTCCACTTCCACTGAATCAACGGTTGGCAAAGGGCCTCAGCTTGATTCCTAGCATCAGTGAAGGGCTACTTTTTAATACTTAGTATAAAAATAATACTCATATTTGAACTACATTTAGTAGTAGTTAGGCATTTAAATCCACATTTATGTAATAAAAATGGCATGTTCTTGAAAGTGCTGAGCAACTTCAGCTCTTGTTGGCTGCAAGAAGAGCTAATGGAGTTAGTTAAGAGCCCTAAATATAGGTTTAGATATTGAGGTGTAGGAACTGCTTAATTTTTGGAAATGTGTCAAAATAGAAGCCTAGGCCTCAACCCTGCAAACTCTTCTGTGGTGAATCTTTTCTTTGGCAAGTTATCCTGATGAATTGTTCCCCTGAGCAAAGATTAGTCACTTGAGACAGCACGCTGTGTAGGAGTGTATGCAAGTCATCTTGAGATAGGGGAAGGGAGAACAGCAGAATCAGCACAGACAGAAAATCTTGCCCTCCCTTTCCATCACATAGGCCATACTTGCTCCTTAAACCTAGCTGCCAATGACACCAATATAGGAGTACTCAGGGAGATCATACCAAATGTTCGTCAGAGAAAAGCATAGGGAAGCAGATCTCAGGCTAGCAGGGATTTTACCCCAAGTAAAGCTAAACTTGATGGATGTCAAACACCCCAAGCATTTCCAGGAAAAAAAATGAAGTCAGAGCTTTCCAGGAGGCAGATAACCCAAGACCTCCCTGACCCTGGGGAAACAGCAGAGGAAATGCAAATAATTGAAAGTTTCAAAGGTCATCAAAAATGTTAGTGAGTTTCTTTAGTAGTTGAAAACATAACCCAGTGGTCACCAGCACCCCTGCCAATTCACAGTTTCTCCTTGATCTCTGGGATTTTCTTGTGGGGTCCTCCATCCCTTTGCAAAACCCTAGTGGGAGAAGACATCTCAGTGGGCATATCGACATGTACCCCTATGGTGCCACTGTTACTGAGCCATCATTTGGAAGTACTAAATGATGTCACAGTAATATCCCATATTGCGCTGTGCATGCAGTGCATGGTTATTTGTAGCTGCTACATTCCCACAGTGATGCGCTGTACTGAGGGATTGCATTGCTACAGCGATGTAATTGTGGCATCATGGTTTTTGCTTGCGGGGGCACTATGTCACCATAGCATGTTGCAATGGCAATGTAGCATCACATGTAGATGCGCCCCTTGTGTGCTAAGACTATAAGTAGGAGTTGTACTCCAGAGACTCCTTGTACTTCCTCCTGTCTTCCTAGAGTCTGCAAGACTCTCATCTCTTTGGGGTACTCTGTGACATTGCCCAGATCACAATGGTCTCCTTAAAAACAAAATTAAAAAAGGAAAGAGAAGATGATAATAAACCTCCCAAAAAAAATTTTGAATGGCTTACCTTACGTGAAGCCCAGTCAACTAGGCTTACCTTAGCCTTAATTACAGATGGAAGAGCTGATGGTTTGTCTTCACTGGAGGCCTATGTCATAGTTTTGCCCAGGCTTCAGCCCAACCCATTACCATTCTCAGTCATATCTGGCCTTGTACGTCTTTTGAACTGGCTTGCTTGCTTGGGTGAGGTATAGGGTAGGGCCTGGATTTTGCTTTAAGGTGGGCTCTGCCCTGTCTACCTTGCAGTGTGGATGCAGCTAAAGTCTTGGTTTCAGAGCTTGGGTTTTTCTAGTCTCCCAACAATATCCGACAATTGTTTAGGCCTGTGTTTTCCAGCCCTTCCACCAACCCATTTCCTACTGGAAGGCTCCTGCCCTTTTATATATAAAGGATTGATCTGCATATGTAAATGCAGGCTTCCACTTTTGCACAGCTCAGCCACAAAAGTTAGGATGATGCTTAACCAGAGGGATTAAGTAGACAGTATAATACCAGGGTTTGAATGAACCTCCAGTGCAATGCAGCAGACATCACTGTTTGTAGGATTTGCATCTCAGAAATGCTGGCAGAGATGGGTATCAGAGAGATAGCTATCCAGTGTAGGGACTGCAATAAACATTTCTAGGGCATCACCTACAAGGCAAAAGATGGCAATTAGGAACTTGCCAAACTTATATCTGTTCCTACTATGAGAAGTTTGACCAGATCCATGCCACTTCCTGAATTCAGAGCCTGCAGCTCTGTGTAGCTTTGTCTTAACAAGGATAGTCTGACTTTGAGACCATGGCACCAATGGAGATTGTAGTGGCAGAAGAGCAAGCCTAGGCCTGGGGAAGAGACCATTGATGGCATTCCCTTGATTTGATGATCTCTACCACAATTTATTGATGTGTCTTGAACTGATTTAGGTGTCCAATGCTTGAGCCACAGATCCACCTGCAGAAGTTGTAGGTCTTTCTGCAGGGGAGAATAAGCCATAGGTTGGGATTTCTCTCCTTTTCCTTCCTCCACTATCTCTTCTCTGCTTTGAGGGCAAGATGTTTTACTTTGAAGTGGGCTGTTGCTCTGCTGAAGTTGCAGTGCCTTTGGAGTCAGTTAGCAACCAGCTCCTCCAGCTCTTGATGCTGGCATCTATTTTCTTGAGGTATGCCTCAACACGGCATTTCTTTTGGCCATTGTGATATCTCAGGCTGTAACAAAGCTGGGAACAGAGCATTTGTTTTGCGAGTCCAGAATCAGGTATCCACACACAATGTCCAGTCCAGAGAAGTTCGTGCTTGCGGATAACTGACTCAATGCTGGTAAGTCTGGCTTCAGCAAGGATGCTGGTGTCTGTGCAGTTTGTGATCTTCCCATTCGATGTGGAGGGTTTTCTGGAAGCAGGCTTGGTGATACCTCTTCAGGATCTTGAGATGACAACAGTAGGTTGCCTGTGTTTCACATCCATAGAGGAGAGTGGGGATGATGACTACATTGTAGATCTGGATCTTGGTGTCTTTTCAATAAAAAGACACCAAGTGTGTTCAATAAAATGCACGCCGAAGCAATTTCCCAAAAGAGGCATTTGTATACCAGATCCTGTGCTAGATCTCCTCATCAAAGTTTGCTCTGCGAAAGAGGTGCCTACCAAGGTAAGGGAAATGCTCAACTACCTCCAGAGTCTTTTCCTCAATGGTAATTTAAGAAGGGAGTTCACATTTGTGGCCTGGAGCAGGCTGATGGGGCACCTTAGTGTTCTCAATGTTGAGAGAGAGATCCAAAGTTCAATAGGCTTCTGTGAACAGATCTGGTGCATTTTGGAGGTTTTACTCAGTGTGCACAAGGATGGCACAGTCATCAGTATATTGAATGTCAAGGATGGTTGTTTTTAATACTTTGGTCTTTGACCAAAAATCTCCCAGACTGAAAAGCCCTCTATCCTTCTGTGTTCAAGGTCAGTTTCAAAAAGGAGGCAGTCCTTAACAAGAATAGGGATGACAGTAAAATAAAAAAAATGGAGAAAAGAATTGGGGTGATGGCACATCTTTGATTGATCCCAGTTTGGATGACAAAGTAAATCTATCTCTGATCTGCTACAAAGAATGGTAATAGTCATTTGATCATGAAGGAGTTTCAAAACATTGATTTTATTTTTCAGGACATCTGAATCTAGCTAGTATTTTCCACAAGGTTTTGCAATAGACGGAGTTAAAGACCTTAGTAAGATCAATGATGACTATATATAGGTTCTGATGTTGTTCCTGACACTTTACTTGGACCTGGCAGAAAACAAAGATATTGTCAATTGTCCATGGGATGGTCTGAAACCACACTTAGATTCTGGCAGGACTTCCTCATCAAGAGGTAGAAGCCAATTCAGAAGTGTAAAATGTAGTGTAAAGTGTAAAGTGCTTCACCTGGAGACAAACAACGTGCAACGAAAAGTGTAAAATGCTCCATCTGGGAACGAACAATCCCCAACATACTTACACACTCAGTAGCACCAATTTGACTACCACCATGACTGAAAGGGACCTAGGCATAATTATAGACCACAGTATGAACATGAGCCATCGGTGCGATGCTGTAGCCAGCAGGGCAAACAATACTCTGGCATGCATCAACAGATGCATCTCAAGTAAAATGGAGGAAGTGATTCTTCCACTTTACTCAGCATTGGTGAGACCGCAGCTGGACTACTGTGTCCAGTTCTGGGCACCACACTTCAACAAGGACATGGAAAAGCTTGAGAGAGTCCAGAGAAGAGCCACCCATATGATCAGAGACTTGCAAGGCAAGCCATATGAGGAAAGGCTGAGGGACTTGGGCCTCTTTCGCCTAAAGAAGAGAAGGCTGAGAGGGTAGCAGCTTACCGCTACATCAGGGAAATACATCAAGTGCTCGATGTTCAACAGGGCATCCTTGGGGAAAACCAGGAGTAATGGCCACAAACTCATGGAAGACAGTTTCAAACTTAACTATGGTAAAGAATCTTCCCAGTCAGGGTGTCCAGCCTGTGGAATAAACTCCCCTCAGAGGTGGTGCAATCGCCTACCCTGGAAATCTTCAAGAAGAGACTGGATGGTCATCTTGCTGGGGTCACCTGACCCCTGTTGTCTTTCCTGCCTAGTGCAGGGGGGCTGGACTCAATGATCTTGCAAGGTCATTTCCAGTCCCTAACAATCTATGAATCAGGAACATGCAGGCAAGGATTTTTCCTGCTGTGGAAAGGAGAGTGAAACTTGATAGTTCCTACACACTGACTTACGTCCTTTCTTGAAGATAGTCATGATGTTAGAATACATCAGGTCCCCAAGGATCTCTTCATTGTTCTAAATTCAAAGAATACATTTATGGAGCCTCATCACCAGTTTCTTTCTGTCCGCCTTGTAGATTTGAGCAGGTATGCCATCTGGTCCAGTAGGCTTGTTTTTTTCGGTTTCTTTAGTGGCACGCCAGACTTCTTGTGGGATACAAGGGTTGGTAAGGGATCTCTTTTTGTGGTGTTGGGGGATGGACTCAGTGGTGGCATCCATCACAGTCAACTTATGGTTCAGGAGTGCCTCAAAGTGCTCTTTCCATCTAGCTTGAGTAGACTCTTTGTCTTTGAGGAGTGACAAGGCATCCTGCAATCACAGGAAAGAAGGATCATGGGAAGTCGTAAATGGTTTTCTTTGCCTGGAAAAAACTGTGCATGTCATGCTTGTCAGCATAGACCTGAATTACCATGGCTTTTCTTGCCACCACTGATTTTTGATTTCCCAGATCCTCCTTTGAGCTTTGGCTTTCAGGAGCTGATTTGTCTCCTTCTACTGAGATAACGTGTCATTTTGCAAAGCAGAACAAGCCCTTCTCTTGCAGTCAAGGAGGGCTCAGATCTCGGTGTTGTTTTCACTGAACAGTCTTGGTGTTGATAGGTGGTATAGTCAATGGATTCAGCATGGGCCTTATGGGTAGAGGTTTTAAACCCCTTCCAAAACTTCTCAGCATTGCCTTCAAGGCAGAGAACTTTTTGTGAAGACACTGGTAGAGATCCTTGCAGACCTTCAGGTCTTGAAGAGATTTGATGTTATAAGACTTTTGCATTGCTTTTACCTGTGTTCAGTGTTTCTGAGCAAGCCACACATTCATAATGGATCTGACAAGATGATCTGTCCAGCCATCATCAGTTCTTCACATGTCTCATGTGACACAGACATCCATTCAATCACAGGCTGTAACAATAACATAGTCAAGGGGGGTGTCAATGCTTAAAGCAAGGCTGTCTCCAAGTAGTCTTGTTTTTGTCACTCTGCCTGAACATGGTGTTCGTAATGGCAAGACCATGCTCTGTCTATTTCTCAAGAAGGATGCTGCTGGAGTTAGTTTTCCCTACTTCTTCCTTCCCAATGGTGCAACTCCAGAGCTTCAGGTCACACACAGCTCTGGCACTAAAGTCACCAAGGACAATGCTCTTGTCCTCCGTGGGAGTATTAGTCAGAACATGGTCTGGATTGGAGTAAAATTGTTCTTTGACATCATTTAAGCATCAAGCATTGAGGCATATTCACTGATGACACTGGCATACCGGTTGTTGCTGAGCTGATGGAGGGCCATAAGACATTCAGTGATGCCCGCAGGGAGCTTTTTAAATTGACTAATGAGCTGATTGTTGATAGCTAAACCAGCCATAAATGGTCTGTCCTAGGCTAGTTTTTCCTTCCAATCCAGGACAGAAGAACATGAATGATCCCGCCAGACGTGGCTATCCAGCCAGGAGCAGATGAGACAGCCGAAGTTTAGAACATCTCCATTCTGTCCCATCAGCGTCCGACAAGCATGATCTAGAAACATCTCATCTACCTGTGCAGCATGCATTGCTTGGCACCGGAAAAGACAAGTATGCAGAGCTGGAAGTATCCAAATAAAATGCTATGGTGGGCTGAGAACATTTTTGCACCAGTGCTTGGGAAGGACTGACTAATTCCACCACAACATAGTGAGAAACAGTTCCCGGAGTGGCTCAAGCTAGTGGGGTGCTGAGAGGCCTGCGATGCATGTCCAAAAATCTTAGTGCCAAACCCAGGGAACTACAGTGATTGTCTGCACCTGATTCTGAAGGGCTCAGAGAGAGTTCAATTTATCTTTAAAGGCTGAAGAAAATATGCTCGTACAATTCCTCCTTGCCCCACATCCCATTTGAGATCAAGACAAATAATAATGACAGGGCTTCGGCTATACTAGGAACTGAGAAGTCCCCTCTCTATCAAATACAGAGGAAGAGAGAGAGACTCTGCATAAACCAAGATGTAGGAGAGCAAAACTTAGAGCAAATGAGACAGCTGTGTGTTGCAGGAGCCAGCTTAATGGACAAGCCTTATTTGTTATTATTTGCTAAAAAAGGGGATAAGATTTTGCTGAGGGGAAAAATAATGAAGCTGCTTCTTGAAAAATGGAAGCTCAGATGTTGTTTCTCAGGGAGGAACACAGGCTACATTCTTGGGCAGTCCTTGCTGAACGGTCAGCTGGTTCTTTTGAACAGTTTCTTCATTCAAGATTTCTCACCCCACCTGTGTTTATGTGAACAACTCTACTCGCTGTGGAGACTGCTGCTGAAACCCCACTCCCCATTCATGCTCTCAGTCATCTGCATGCCTTCAGCATGGATACTGTCCTAGTTCTTGCTCTGCGGTCTGCCTCAGAATTATCTGAAGAGCCTTCTTTGACGGGGCTTAGCGATGTCCTCTGAGTTACTTCTTTTGGCATTTGACATTGGCTTCCTGATCATGCTGCATCAGGAACCAAATGACTTCTGGGATGAGCCCTGGTGCCAGAGCATTTGTATTGGCAACAGGATCAGAGGGCGCAAAAGCAGCAGAAGAAGCAAAGTGGGGACGTACTCTCCTGAACATCCCCCGAGTCTCCTGTCCTCACCAAAATATGACATGAGTTGCAGGAGAATACAAAGACCAGAGGGCAGTGGGACTATGCGGGGGAGTAATTCCTCAGCAGTGTGGGTCAGGGCCTTAATTAGTATCTAAAATTTTAATAAAGTTTCTTAATTGTATGGAGGTCAAGGCCAGAAGGGACCACTTGATCACCTTGTCTAACCTTGTGCATATCACAGGCCATTTTGCTTCACCCACACAATCCTAAATAAAGCCTGAAGACCATAGTATTTCACTCCTCAAGGGACATCATAGGCAGAGGACCAGAGAGATCACACTGATGCCTGAGTTCCCATGTTGATGACTATATGGAGAGAGCACTGCTTTGTGTTGGATTCCTGAGTTGGTATTTCTCTAATTTGGCTCAGAATATGTTCAGGTAAAAAGGCATATTGTTTTAATTTTGAAGATGATCCCTGAATAAGTAGAGCCAGGAGTGCCACAGGAGGTATAGTTTCATAGTTTCTAGGGTCGGAAGGGATCTGAGCAGATCATCTAGTCCAACCCCCTGCCATGGCAGGAAGAGCACTGGGGTCAAATGACCCCAGTAAGGTGGTCGTCCAACCTCCTCTTAAAAACCCCCAGGGTGGGAGCCTGCACCACCTCACTTGGAAGCTGGTTCCAGACCCTAGCCGCCCTGACCGTGAAGTAGCGCCTCCTGATGTCCAACTTAAACCTTCCCTCCGCCAGCTTGTGACCATTGTTCCTGGTCACTCCTTGCGGCGCTCGGGGGAACAGGGATATTAATGCCAAAGCCCATATCCTCAAAGGTATCGATGGGATTGCCACCATCACTCTGAATACTACCCTAGTCAGTAGTCTTTTTAAACCATTGCCAGTCATTGTGGCATAAGATGCCATTCAGTATGAGCCAGGGGGCAGAAGCTAGCTATAAATGGCTTTTGTTATGGATTGGGACACGCTATCCTTACTAAAGGTGCAGAAGCTGTGTGCACATGTTCATTTGTAGTGCAAAGTGTTCACAGACCCCAGTTGGAGCACTACAAAGTCACCTAAAAGGTGTGCTCACTAGTCAGGGAGCAGTAGGAGGGTGCTCCTTTGTTTCCCCCTGCTCTCGCAGGAGCCTGTGAGTAAGACAGCTGCAGCAGAGAGGCTGCCTTGGCTGCCAGGGAGGTGGTGGCATCAGCTGGAAGCAGCCTCTCTGCTGCCATGGGTGTACCAGCAGTTGCTAGTGCTCCTGTGGTGTGGGTGGCAGTGGCAGTTGTTTCAACTGCAGCCAACATTGTAGTTCCCATTGCTTCTCCATCTCAGCAACAGCTGTTGCCAGTACTCTTGCACCAGAGGCAGCAGCAGGTCTGTGTGACAGCTTGCTATGGCTGGGTGGGCTGTCAAGGAGCCAGCCGCTTTCCCTCCATACCCCTCACCCCTGTTATATGTAGCACTACAAACTGTAGGGTTGCTGAGAAGTTCCTGTTTGAAAGAGGAACTTTTTTTGCATGTAGAGAATCTGCCACTTCTGTAGCACCACAAATAGCACGAATGTCTGCACATCTACAAGATTGCATTACAAATATAATGGGTGCGCACAGCCTGAGTCGCCCTAATACTACCTGGGCATGTCTACATGTGCAATTAATTCACAGCAATAAACTGAGGTGCGTGTCATGCCTGAGTTTATTGTTCCCGGGCACCACTTTTACATGTGTGCCCAGGACCACAGCATGCTGAGCCAGAGTGGAGCAGCCCGGGCTGGCAGGCTGACCCTCCCCGGGTCTTCTGCCGGCCAGAGCTGGCTCAGCGTGCTGCAGAGGGGCTGGCTGGGGCATGAGAGTCCTCTAGTGCAGAGCTAGCTGGCAGGCAGCCCCTGCACTGAAGCACCCTTGTGCCCCAGCCAGCCCCATCGGTGTCTACATATGCACGGTTGGGTATTAAAAACTCTGCTGCAAGACAGTATTTGTATTTACAAGTACTAACCTGCAGTGGAGTGTATTCGTTTAGCATTTTGCCATTTATACAAATGCATGCACTGCAACGCTGGGCACTTTTAAAAGTGCCCAGTTCTGCGTGCAAGCATGTGTGCAAATGCCCTATGGCTCTAATGAAACTAGCGGGATTAGCTCTGGAGGCATGTGAACAACGGTATCAGAAACTGTTGCAAAGACCTGTGTGGGGTAGTGTTTGCAGACCTATGAGCTGTATAATTTAGCACTGAGTACTTTAATGAATCCAACATGGTGCTAGGGCTTTTTGCAACTATTAGTGAATGGCCTTTAGATTTTGCTCTTTTACTCACAAGGGCTAAAATTTCACTTCAGGGCAGGAAATCTGCACAACACTGCATGGATGTTAAGTACCGCTTACAATCTCTGGGTGCAGACTCTCTTTGGTAGAATAAATTCCTTATACATTTTAATCTTTAGGCGCACAACAGGGCAAAACGTCAGAGGGAAAATTCTTAGTTTATTTTTCTCTGAGAAACACATATGTGGATTGACAAAAAATTGTGAATTTGTGTTGAATCTGTCAAGCCAGTGCAGTTAAAAAATTGAGGAAAAAATGTAAAGGTCTAAAAGTTTTGTTTTGACATTAGTTAACTGGAAGTTTTCCATTATTTCTTTTAAAACAAAATTTTGTTTTGAAATTTCTTTGGTTTAATTATATAACAAGGTAAAATAAATTTTAAAAAAACCCAGAAAGAAATATTTCAGCTTGAAACTATTGGCTTTTTCAATTTTTCAGTCTCTCTGCAGACCTAAGAAATGAGATCATGACACAACTCCTAGTTGTTTGAATCTGTAACATGAATATTTTACGGTATAGATTTTATAGACAGAGCCTGAGCTGATTGACTCAGTAAATATCTGTCTTCTGGACCTGAAACAGCCATTGGAGGGGAGTGTGGCAGGCTAAGGGGCAGGAAGAGGAATTTTGGATGTTTTTTCTCATCTCTGAGAAATGTATATTTGTCTGCAGTCATGTGTGTCCCTTAAACATTTCATATGGGCCATGAGCAGTCTAGCCCATGCTTCTGGGATTTGCTGGTTGCCACGTGTGGCTGGGAAAGATTTCTTTCTCGGTCTGTTGCTACATGTGCGGGTGGGAGGGAAGGGTGGGCTTCCTCAAAAGCACCGGGTGTTGACTGGGATGTGCCAGTGCTCCTGCTGAGACTCTTAGCCAGAGGTTCCTGGTTAAAGGGCCTAGCCTCTCTGCTAGGGTGGCCATCACAGACGACAGTCCGGTTGTCCTCTGTCCTCTATTGATACAAAACCAGACACCTTTATATCCTCTATTTTTCTCTTGAAGAGAGAAATAGAGGACATAAAGGCATCAGGTTTCGTATCAATAGAGGACAGAGTAGCAGAAAACCAGAATGTCCTCTATGATAGCCACCCTACTCTCTGCTCAGATTCAGATCAGTCACCAAGGAAGTACAAAATGATGGCGCAGTAACAGCCCGTACTGTGCTGTGTGCATGGCAAGCCGTTATTTTTAGCTGCTACATCACCACAGCAACATGCGATAATGAGGGAGCACCTTGCTAGGGCGATGTAGCTGCAGCATCACGGTTCTTGCCTGCGGATGCTACGTCGCCATGCCGCATTGCTGTGTCACCATAGCATCACATGTAGATGCGCCCACTGTGGGGGGTTTGCATTCCTCAGTAATGTGTGTGTGCAGGTGCACGGGGGTGTTTCATCCCTCCTCTTTGGATCCCTCAAATTAATTTTAACCATGCTTGCAGTGGCAGGACTTTGAGAATGCTTGTCCCCCTGATTTATGAGCTCTTGTTGTTTTGGGGCAAAATGCTTCGTAACTGTGCAATAGGGTTGACTGTATAGGTTTAGGAATAGGTTAGGCAAGCATTTGTATGGGATAGTTTGGATAGGGATGACCCCTTGAGCAGGGTCCTCAGAGTCTTGCCTGAGGTCTCTTCCCACTCTTTTTTGCTTTGATTTTATGAGTTTAAACATTAAGGATCTTGGGCCACATCCCTAGAGGGCGTAGATCAGCATAACTCACATGAAATCTAGTCAGTGTGGTTTACCACCACTGAGAATCTCGCCCACTGATTTGGAGTACTTTGTCATGGATTACTTTCTGAATATGTCTTCAAATATATGATAAGTATGCTATATATGTTTATTTTAGCTCTTCAGCCTAACACTGTACCTACCCTCTAAACTTTTCCAAATGAAAGAAAAAAATCTGCTTTCAGAGCAACATGGCAGAATTCAGCTCAGAGATATAGATAGATAGATAGATAGATAGGTAGATAGATAGATAGATAGATAGATATAGATATAAATATTGATCTATAGAGAGATAGATAGATATAGATATATAGATATAGATTTTTTTTCCTGAAACACCAGCGTCACTGGGATTTCCATGAACCAGAGCAGAATACTGGCAATGGAAAAGACTGGGCAAATCTCTGTGCAGAATTTTGGCCTCTCTCAGAGTACTTGTTTTCTTTTACAAGGAAAGCTGTATGAATTGCATCTCTGTAGTTTATTTTATCTGCTTAAAGAATTACATAATGACCTTTACTATTGTAAATATGTGGCTTATTTCATTGACAAGCCCAAGAGAAAACCCCTTCTGTCAAGACTGCTCAGGGATCTGGTTTTAAAGAATTAAGAAAGCAGCATTTTTATGTTCGGCTGCATATATAAAAATGTTGCTTGGAATTTCCTTTCTTTGAATGTTTTTAGCTTTGGAGTAAGGGTAACATTTTTCTGATATGCTCTAGCCAACTGTTGTAATCACTGTGGTCTTGTTAGGTTATTTCCTTGAGAAAAGGACTGCTCCATATTTTCCCCACAGCATTCTTAGAATGAAAACATCATTTTACTGTCAGCAATGTGATGTGTTTCAGGGGAAGGAACTAATGACAGGTCATGACTCTCTTCAAGAAGGAAAAACAAGCCTTCTCTGAAGTATGAAAAGGCAAGCTGATTGCCTGTTCAGTGTCTGGGGATATTTGCTGAAGCCAAGGATACAGTTTGATTGTCATATTCTCACAGCCATGGAAAAGTAGCGTGCTTAAAAACAATGACCCTTTTCCCTCAAGCTTCCTCAAAAACAGTCTGTAGAGAAGAGCTAAGCTGAACTAAATCAATACCAAATTCCCAGTGCCCAATCACATTTTAAAGTTGGCTTCTTTGTATCTCAAGGGGTGAAGCATCAACATGAGCTTTCAGTGCAGTTTTGCCCACTACAAATCCCAGTCTTGAAGGACCTCATGCCCAGCTTTCCTAAAGGAGGGCCAGTCCCTGCAACTCCAGCTGAAGTCAAATGAGAGGTGGGGATGCTCAGGAAAATCCAGTTTAAGCTGTCTTGAGTTGCAAAAGTCAGTGCCTTTTAGAAATGTTGTCAAGGATACATAGGGAAAAAAAGGGCCCCTCTGCAACGATGCAAGATAATTGCGAAGATGATCAAGAGCCGCTCAGGCCAATACGAAATGCTGACAAGGGGTCATCTTATTCCTGGTGCAGTGTACAGAATTACAGTACAGGACTAACTTGTGTGAGTAAGGCCTGCTCCCACAGCTAGCATACCCCCAAGCCCACTCCCATTCTTCCCCATTCTTACAGGGCTCAGGGGCAGGGGAACCAGGTCTTCGAACAGGGCGTCCATACAGCTGAGCCCTCTGCAGAAACGCTGGAGGAGAAGGAAAATGGAAGTACCAGCCCAGCCCATTCCTACAATGACGCCAGTCCACATACCAACAAGCTTCCACCAGCAGCCTATCCCCCACCAGTGAATAAACTGCCTGTGGTTTCTTGCCACGAGCTCGGTCCTGGAAGTGGGCTTCAGGAAGGGATTGCAGGAGGCTGTTGGAACGAGCATGAGAATTGATCTTCCATGGTATATACCACAAGCAGGTTTAGATCCTGAAATTCTGTCCGGGGAAGGCAGGATTTGAGTGTCACTGGGCCAAGCTCAATTACATTGCTGGGGAGCACCCTGATTTGTAGCTCCACATGCACTGCCTCTGAAACCTGGAGTACTGTAGCTGCCCTTGGGCAGTTCTGTGGGCAACCTATTTAGCTCTGGGGCAGTGGCACACTAATGTGGCCATACTGCTTCTGGTTGAGGAGGTTGCACAGGTAGGGGTAGCTCAGACATCTCGAATAGTACTGGCTTGTGCCACATAGACATATCCTGATTAGCTTCTCTCACCCAAGGTGTCTCTTTGCACATCCTGCTTCTCTCTGGGTACAAGGCAAAAGGCAGAGTCATGGAGAAATACCTCAGTTGTCTGTGTGTGGCTGCCAGGTGCAGCATAAGCCTGCTTGCCCAAGCTAATTAGCCAGCCTCCCACACCACGATATGGTGAATACACAATGTCTGGCTTGGAAGGCGGTGTGCGCACAGAGCTGTGTGGTGTGTCTCAGCACAGAGAGGCTCCCTGGTACCATAACTGAGCTGCACACACATCCTTTATGGTAATAAATTGGTAGGAATGGCTGGGGGAGTGGGGTTGGCTGAGCCCCCTGCATCCACCCCTGCCTACAGGCCTGTCCTTGATTAATAGGTTTTGATCCAGAATTCAAGTGGTGATTATGGGTATTATGAAAAAAAAGAAAAACCTGCTTCAGTTTAAGTGCGTGTCTGCGGCTCTTGGTCTCATTTCAAAGAGAACACCTTGTTCAGATTAGAAAGCGTTTTGCTTTTAGGAACTAGACACTGTAATTTGAAGAGGGCTTTTGCTTTTCCCAAAGAAGGAAACAATATATGCCCCATAGACAGAGAAAGAAAATTTCTCTCCTGGACTCTCTCACTCCTTTGGTCTGTTTGTACCACATGGGTGGTGCGGGGTAGCCAGAACTAACATAAAGCAAAATACTCTGTTGAAAAGTCAACCCACTGGCAGAAAGTCATGTTCCCACTTTCTGCTCCAGTGCCATCTGCACATCCCTCTGGCAAAGGGGCAAGAGGGGTGGGCGGCACACCTGCACTCTTCCAGCTCTCAACTGGCATGATGTCCTCCAGAGACTATCATCAGCTATGGAAATTAGTGTGACTTCTAGGGCTGAGGCCAGCAGAGACTGTCCTAGATAATCAGGCAGCCGATTATGGCTCCTGAATTGTCCTACCCTTCCAGTCTTTGCCAGGAGGATCTTGATGTAGGAGAAAATGTAGACCTAAATGTGCAATTACCGTAATTTTATTGTACTTTCTGGGTGGGTATGGATATTCTTTTCTCACGCAACAATGGGAGGGCATGGGGAGATCTCCAACCAGTCTGCCTTTTTTTTGGCAACACAATGTTTTCAACATGGAAATCTTTGAAAGGAAAAATGTTTTTTTTTACCCAGAGCCTAGCCTGAAAGTCTGAAAGTCCTGATCCCTATTACCTAATGTCACACAGCAGGTAATATCTTGCAGCTATTTATTCACAGAGCATTCATGTTTAATGTGTTTGTGTACTTGGAAACTGTTTTGGCTGCAGCTAAATTTTTCAGTGGGAGTGACCTACATTTTTATGAGAGACACTAAGAGTTAGTGGGCTGTGTGAATGTGGGAACAGTCATTTCTAATGATATGACTGCAACATTCAGAGGCCAGTGAAGGCTCTTTGTGTACTGTGACAGCAGTAAACTGGTCAAGTGTACCTCTGCATCTTATGTCTGATTGCTCCATTATCTTAGTACCTAGTGATAAATGAACCTTATAAGATTAAGAGATTCACTTCAAATGCTTATTTGAACCTCATGTGTGAAATACTTTCCATCCCAGAACATGAGATTTTATTACGAATCCAGTCATTAGACCCCTTTTATTTGAGTCCCAGACCTTGCCTGATGAGAAGCTATTAATGATGGTAAATTATGTGGTGTTTTGGTAGGATAGGAATGAAAGTGTTTCCATTTGCTACATGTTACTCAATTTGGCCTCAGACCTTTGAGCGGTATAAATTTGTCCATAAATTCCAACATTTGCCACCAAACGGTTTCCTAATTTTTACTACATTTATAGTATGTGTATCTTGATGCCTATGACCCCCTGGATTATTTCTGATTCCAAAAAAAAAAGGGAAGCAAGAACACAAATATCCCCCTGTCTGAAAAACCTTTATGCGCAAATGCTGCTTCTTTACAGATTTCACACATTTATATTTTCCAATTGTCCAACTGGTGCCTGTCAAGTGAAAATGTTGCAAATTTAAAATATGTTGGTATATACAAATTTGCAGAAATAATTTCCAGAAACTGAAGTTTTGTAAATAATTAGATGACAGAATCTGATGCTTGGTGTTCTCCCTCTTCTTAGCTCTCCATTACAGGGGACACTGGAAAACTAGATACTATGTCACTGATTTTTTGACCTGTGATAATGTGCACAATAAAATGAAAATCTTCCCTACTTTCTGGGCAAATGTTAATCTTCTGGCATAGACATACAAACAACTTACCCTGGTCTAAAAAGGAGATGGAGCTTTATCTCTGTTCAGCTACTCTGAGGGCACGTCTACATGAGAGACTACTGTGCTGTCATTACTGTGCATTTATTTAATAGTTGTATTAGTAAGTACTAAATAAATGCACAGTAAACAGTGTTACTATGCAGTAGCACTGGTGAACATCTTTTAGGTGATGCTACCGTGCAGTAGCCTAATAATACTGTGCTGTAGCGTCCTAGCACTATCTGTGCTGTGATGTACCACTGCGCAGTATTTTTCAGCTACTACATAGTCACTGTGCAGACTCGCCCTGACGTAACGACCTGTGTGCATTCTCGTATCCTTTACTGATATTTAGCAGCATTAGCTGAAATGATGGTTTAGGGCCAAACTCATCTTTGATGCAATTGCTTTGCATCTAGGTTGAATATAACGTTTCTGTTTGATCCAAATTTCAAAGAAGCCAATAGATTGACAATGAAGAATACAGAGAAGTGGATAAAAAATGTCACTGATGTGGATAAATAAATGTCAATAAATGTCATCGATGCTGCTTGAAACCATATCAGGATCTGACCTTACATTCATATGATACCTGGGATGGCTCCATGGGAGAAAAGGGTTTCAGAATATCACTACCTAGAAATGGTTCTACCTTTCTAGGTTAGTATATCCCCAACTCCCTGAGGGAGCATCTTTTGAGACGTCCCAAACTGTTCTTCAAGCTGGTAGCTCATTCAGGGTAAAAGTATATACGGTACCTTAGATGAATGTATTATCAGTCCCATCAGCCCCACCAAGTATCCACAGTCCATAAGCTTTATTTGAACGAAGAGCTGCCATCCAAGGAACACTTAGTAAGGGGTGTAATAAAATTGAATGATGTGTAGATAGCAGGTTCATTTAAATATATTAGCAGTACATTCAAATAAGGTGTTTATATAAATCCATTCAGTTATCTTTATACAGAAAAATTTAAACAAGGTTTTATAGCTTAAACAAGGTCTGTCTGCTGGGGATTTCCTTTCAGAGGGAATGACATGAAAATATTTTTTAGTTATAATAGATTTATATTCTGCCAGACAAGTGCATTTCAAATGAACATTGAACATTGAGTATTTCCATAGAGACTGTATGGAAGTATTTAAGGGTTGTGACTGAATTTCTGGTGAACAGTCTCCCCCTCCCACCCCCGGCTCGAGCTCAGAGCTAGCCCCGAGCTCTGCTCCCCCCAACCCGCCCAGGCCCAGAAGCTTGGGGCTTAGCCAGGCAGCAGTTGCAGCCTCCTGTTGCCTCAGCTGACCAGGAGAAATTTGCTCCCAGGTCAGTATCTACATGTGATGTAAGGTGGCTTAAGTGGGGTTCCCTGAGTGATGTACTACCTGCCAGCTGTGGAGCCCCTTCCCTCAACTTTCTTGCCATGACTTGATGTTATTATATAACGAGAGGGTTCAGTGGAGATCTTCTTCCTGGGGCTCCCCGGGGACGGCAGTACTCATGATTTGGGTGCGATGTTCCACGGGGCTCCGCCTTCCCTATACCCTGTCCACTCGCCAACCAAATGGGCGCCAGCAATGGTGCCTTGGTCGTGCTGAATCAACCACGGCTTGCCTCGAGGGGGATCCCACATCTGGGTGGGCTCTGTTAGTACTTGTCTGGCTGCCCCTTCTGTCTCAATGAGTAGCCTTCCCTCCCTAAAAACTGGCCAGCTATATGTGCGTAAGCTGGCGCATACACCAGTGCCTCTGAGTAGGCTGCTTTGCTGTCATGCCTCTTCTCTCTTTTTTTTTTCTCAAAAGAAATAAACCCCTGGGGAGGAGAGGAGTGTGGAGTTGCCTCCTTTCCCCCAACCTCCTACAGGGGGCTCCAATGCCTCCCCTGCTCTGCCTGCTGGCGTTGCACCAGCTGTGCTGCTTCTCTCTGTAGCAGGAGCCTCAGCACACAGGGACTACCCTCTCCCCTTCGAGAGCCTGCGGGGGCATCTCACCACTACACTACACATGCACTTAGGTACATTCATTTAAAACACTGTTTTCTAGTACCTGTATCTGTTGGTATTAGCTAACTTTAAATTAATCTCCTGTGCAGTAATTGCTGTCCATGTGTAGACAGTGATGCTTGACTACATATTAGATTAGTCTAATGTGCAGTAAAGCACATGTGTAGACACACCCAGAGAGAGGAAGAATACTGTGTGTTCTTACTGTTAATCCTATGTAGATCATCAACCCAGGAGTTACTTCATCCTTCATCCACATACCAGATAAGGCGATTGGATCCAGACTATTCTGTAGTGTGTGCCCACAGAACATTGGCTAGGCCATGGAGAGGCCAAAGCAATTACTTTTCTTACTAGTGCTTCAGGCTTGCCCAGTACAGAGAAAGCTTTTGTTTAATGCTTAATAATGAATTCCATTCTGTTCTGTTTATGTCCCCTTATCACACACAGAGCCTCACTATCTGAGAGACTGTAGTTTAAAACCCCACGTTTTCAAATGATAGCAGAACACTTTGCATTATTGATTTTAAACACACATTTTTTTTTCTGGGTTGCAACATTTTTAATGAAGCATAAAGGGCCAGCAGAAGCAGATGCACTGGAAGCAAATGTTGCTAAAACAACCAAGAAACACACAGATGGTTTGTATGTTCTGATATCAAAGAGGCAGTCATATAAATGAAGCACGTGTGATAACCAGTTACATTTTATATAAAAAAAATGCTGAGTAGTTTTTTAAGCTTAACAGGCTGTCAAAGAAAAACATCGACCAACTGGATTAAGAGATTTAACAGGCAAAAAAGCTGCTTAGTCCAGATGCTTAGTAGCAGCTGTAACCTTGTGAAAATTGACCTATAACATAGCCACAGGGTTCTTGATTCCAAGAAGAATCTTCTCTTTAAGAAAATTGATTTGCTTTATAGACCTTGACCTCTTGCTATTTTTCATCCCCCATCAACCCATGGGGCCTACTGACTTCACTGTGAGAAGACACATGCTTGAAACACCCCCTGCCCCCTCCAACCAAACTGAGAGCTTTCCATGTCAGGTTTGTTGGGCCAGGGTTCATAACAACAAATCCTTCCTTGTTCTGCTGCAAGATGAAGGCGAGATGACAGGCATAATTGGCAAAACAGTTTTATTTTTTTGCTCCTTTCCCTCCCATGCTTCTGCTGATTACAAGTCAATAATGCCGTTAAGGAGAAATAAAAAAATTTTGTGACTTAGAAATACAGTAATGGGATAAAAACTCTGACTTGTCACATCACTAAACTTGAAAAGATAATTGAGCTATCAATTTAAATATCAGACTTATGCCTCCCTGCAGGGGGTGCTTAGAAATGCTGAATAGTAGTTGAAGGCAAGCTGGGCTGGTAATAGCTGGTGGACATCCAGAGGGCTGGAGGTTGAGACTGGATAAGTATCTAAAAAGTTGGCTTTTTATGTAAGTTTCATCTAAAGTTTCTGAACTTCTTGTACCTTCAAGACCAAACTGGGGACAATTATTTTGGGAACAGGCTCTCATGAGATTAACAGTATTTCTCGTTTCTGGTTGGATGTTTATGGCAACCCTTATTTCTACATGTCTGTTGCTGTTTGCAGTTAAAGCCCAGAAACTATAGCGACATGAAAAATAAGCTTACAGCTAAATTCTGGGCACTTTCTACAAGGGAGCTGTTCCAATGAAGGCAACAAGGCCACTCACTCATGTAATGTCAAAATTACAGGGTTAGTAGCAGGCAGCCTGGGCTACAGTTGTCCCCAGCAGAGGCATGTGAGCAATCACTGGGCAACAAGCCCTCTCAGCTGAGTGGAATCACTCTATGGGATTTGCATCTTGGGACAGGAACTCTGGTATTTAGGACAGCACCAGCAGTTGCTCCATAAGTAATCACTGTTGAAACCTGTAGCTGTTGGGCCAAGCCCCTCTTCATACGTTTGGTTTGTATCCTGACTGCTGACTTTGGCCCTGAATCCCTGCCAGGTATATTGATTGCTATGCTCCAGACCCTCAGGTTGTATTGTGGTTCCAGACGTTGGCCCTAACCACTGAGAAACCCTGCCCATGCCCCACTATATGGGCATACATATAAAACTTGTATCTTGTTGAGCCACCAGGCCAGAAGGTGACCTTTACCCTGTGCTGCCTATAATGATGGGGGGGAAAATGGTATTTGAAAAGAAATCACTAGTATTACTGAAACGAAATATTTTTTTTTGTGAGCCAGGGAAAAAGTGGAGTCTGTCTTAGTCTTAGGTCCTGCTACACATTGAAATTAAAGCTGGATCAAAACCAGCTGTAGAGTTGTTGCATATTTTCAAGCACTAACTTTATAACAGGCTGACTTTTTATAGCTAGATAGTCATTTTTATTGTGTGATAATTACTTTGCACATGTGGCTGGTCTAAATTTATTGCCAATTAACCAGTTAATTGTGTGATAATTACTTTGTATGTGTGGCCAGTCTAAATTTATTGCACAATTGACCAGTTAATTGCATAATATATTTAACATGTAGCAACTGCCCTAGTTTGTTGCAGGGGAGTTTCTTTAAGGCCAATTTGACTGGCTTCACTGAGCTGAGGGATTTACTGATAAACAGCTTAGCACCTCCTTCAAAGTGTTGAATGCCCTCAGCTCAGCATATCCTGATCTTTCTACTACAGGGGTATCAAACATACAGCCTGTGGGCTGGATCTGGCCCATGGAGCTGTAAGATGCAGTGTGCAGGCTGAACCCAGCATAGTACAGGCTACATGGCAGTCAGTCCAGGGTGCAAAGGCATATACAGCACCTACAAAGGCAGTCAGTCCAGGGTGCATGCCATATGCAGCACCCTGTTAAAGTGGCCCTGTACACTGGCATTGGTGCCACACTGGAATCAGCACACAGAGCCAGTCTGGCAAGGTGCAGCACCACGGGAGCTGCACAGGGGGTTGCTCCCAGTCTTGTCTGCATAGGCCATGTATGCTTAGCAAATCTGTAGCTGCCACCAAGTTGGTGGAGTTGCAGACACACTGGAGGGTAGGGCTAGGCTTTAGAGTGACCTGGATAGACTGGAGAAATGTTGCAGTCAATCAGATGAGATTCAACAAGAACAGGTACAAACTTCTGCACTTGAGATGGAATAATGGCATGCAAAAATACAGACTGAGGAATGATTGGCTAGGCTGCAATACTGCAGAGAAAGACCTGGGGGTACAGAGTAGACCATAAGTTGCAGATAAGCCAGCCATGTGCTCTTGTTGCAAAAAAGTACAGTAGCATGCTGAGTTGTCAGGACTGTCACTTGCAAATCAAGGGAAATTCATTCACTCTATTCTGTACTGGTAAAGCCTCACCTTGAGTAGTGTCCAGTTTTGGGCCCCACACTTCAAGAAGGATGTGGAGAGTTTGGAAAGGACTCAAGCTGCAACAAAGGAAGTTTAGGTTGGAAATTAAGAGGACCATTCTGTCTATGAGGTTGGTCAAACATTGGAACAGGCTACCTAGATTTTCCATTCTTGGAAATTTTTAAGAGCAGTTTGGATAGACCCTTGAGTGGGATGATTGAGTCAGGGATGATTCTGCCTTAAGCAGGGGGCTGGACAGAGGTGGAAAAGGATCTGGGAGTCATTATTGACTCCAGGATGAACATGAGTCGGCAATGTGGGGAGGTGGCTAGGAAGGCCAACTGCACCTTGTCGTGCATCCACAGATGCATCTCGAGCAGGTCCAAGGAGGTGATCCTCCCCCTCTGTGCGGCACTGGTCAGGCCGCAGCTGGAGTACTGCATCCAGTTCTGGGCGCCGCACTTCAAGAGGGATGTGGACAGCATCGAGAGGGTCCAGAGGAGGGCCACTC